>NC_140478.1:23654709-24102209 GCF_051167445.1 Perissodus microlepis
AATCTAGCGTTGTCATGTAGTACCCATTACTAATTTATCTCCTGGTTCTGGACCTAATGGTGGAGGCATTACTAATGCATCTCTTTTCTATCCATCTTGCTCTTACAGTGAGCATACTAATTACCTTTAGAGCTTGAATTAAGGGGTCATGTGACAATCAGTTGTAGTGCTTGGAGTATATGCTTAGATATTTCCTTTTTCTGATCACACAGTGAGATTATCAGAGAAAAATCTCACTACTTGCATTTCCCTGCTTCCTCTGTGTCGAAACTAATGTGGTTAGTCTACTTTCTGAGGTTTATGTATATTTCTTTTAACCACACTTGCATGCTGTAGTGCTGTAGTGTAGTCACACTAAGTGTGCCCCACTAACAACTTCCTAATTTAGCATTGTGAGTCTGCATCTGTTAATTTAAAGGAAAAAAAATCCTGCTAGCTAACATTGTGTGTTGCAGCTCCCAGAAGCCTCGAGTCAGGCTCTCTTTGCTGACAGTCAGGCCCACATCTGGGCTTTGGAAGGTAGGAAGAAACTGTGAATACTTACATTTGATTTGAATTCAATTTCCATCCCGCATATTAATTTATTTTCTTTGATTTCCCTCCATTACAGGGCTGTCTTACCTTGTTCAAGCCTCATTCTCTGAAGATCAGTTTGGGGTTGTGCAGACTACATTACCCAGCATTCTTAGCTGCATGCTGGTCTTACAAGAGGTAAATTACAGTATATTATTTTACCTATACTGGATATACTTGCTGGAGATTTTCTTGTGCTCCCTTAAAGTAGAAACAGAAGAACAGTAGAAACAACTGTCCTAATGGCTTTTCCATTAGGATAAGGAGACCATTTTTAATAGGGCCCAGTTCACTATAACGCAGGTTGATTAAGCACAATGACCATTTTAAGTAGTACATGTACAGGACAGTTGTCCTTCTCGTCTGCAGGCTGTCGATCGACACTTCAAGCTGCCCCATGCCTCCAGTAAGCCTGTCAGGTCGACCAGCAGCATGGGAGACTCGACATACAAAACGCTGCGCTTTGCTCTCAGGGCCACACTAAAGACTGCCATCTACAGGATAACAACCACATTTGGTGATCACTTAAAGTAAGGCTGCTTACAATTTTGAGTAGTATTTTGTGTGATTAAGAAAGAAAACTGCATGCTGAGTATTATAACCCTTGGTGTTTTTGTTTGATCCTCAGTGCTGTTCAGCTGTCTGCAGAGCATCGGAAAAGATTGCAGCAGTTTTTGGAGTACAAGGAGTAATGTATTTGACGCTGGCCGTGCCTTGAGATTCTTATCGGTGTGATTTTTGTGCATAAAGATGTCAACAAATGAAAGGCCATGATAGTGCCTCTTTTAATATTTATGTCTGCACTATACCGTGGGATTATATTTGATGGTTGAGATCACATCTCTCACATGCAGGAAGGAGCAGGAAGCCAAACAGACAGACTGAAACGGGTTGAAGGACTGTTATCTCTTGTGTTTAGGAGATATTAATCTACCCTACAGTATAAGAGGCTCAAAATAAATAAATAAAAATTTTTCCTCACAAGCAAACGTGAGAAATTCATATATGACGTTTGTTGATTGGGATGAGTTACAAAGGGCTCTCTGTGCATCATCTTTGGATTTCATATTTCAGCTGCTGTCCTCTTGAGTAATATATATATATATATATATATATATATATGCGCCTGCCTAGAAGAACTGATCATCTGTCTGCATCAGCTCAGCAAAATACATTTTCAAATTAGACACCAGCTTTTGGACATGTTACCTGTTTGTATGATTTGTTTGTTTTTTGTTTGTTTTTTATTTTCATGATAAATGAGGTTATCATGTGAGAGGAACAGGTTTGGTGCAGCAGGTTTTTAAGCCTGGATAAATGTTGTCACTGCCAGAATTTAAGTTTCTGCTCAAAAAACTGTTTGAATAAAAACACGTGAAGATCCTTTCTCTGGTTTGGAGAAATGTGTGCTTGTCACAGGCGTAAGACGGAGGCAATTGAAAGGAAAGACCATGCCAAAGTTGTCAAATATATGATGAACAAAAAGCGTAGGAGTGGAGACTTCAATCAATGCTTTCTGCTCAGGGCTACTTACCTCAGTACTGAACCCTCACACCAGAATCCCAAATTATACATTAGACAGCAGAGGGCTTTGATTGTTGTGAAAACTGGCTACATATGGAAGAAAAATGCAATTCTATTAATTAAACTGGAGGAATTGTGAGTTCTCTTTGTAGGAGAAACCTATAAACAATAACTGAGCTCTATTAGAATACAGCCTAAACAGCATGAAACCTGAGACTGCAGCAGCTAAATGGAGTTCAGCAATTTTATAAATGTAATAACAGATTACAATTACAGATGGAAATCAGCAGTCTCACAAGCAACTGTATATACACTCACCTACCACTGCCTCAGTTTTTCATGGCATAGATTAAACGAGGTGCTGGAAACATTCCTTAGTTGCTGCAAATCTCCGGCTAAAAGACAGGCACTGACCATCCCCCAAAATTTGCTAGCTTCCTCCCCCCCGGCCCTCTCTGGCAACACTGTCTATGTTGGTACTAATTTCAATAAACTTGAGTACAAAAGAGAGGAAGACATGCTACAATCAATCAATGAAAACAGGTTTTTATGGATTAAAAAATTATATTTGGTTTTCATATGTATGTATTTTCAGTGATATCAACTTTAATAACAGGAAATTAAGTAGGCATAGAATTATTTTCTTTCTCTTTTTTTTTTTTGCTATATGTTTTAAGTATATTTGACAACAGCATAAGAAAACTGGAAATTCTGTTATTGCTGTGCTACCCCAATATTTTTAGTGGCCACCCCTATGAAAAAGTTCTGGAGGCAGCCCTGGTCTGTAGCTGGGAATCTCATCAACAGTGTTGGTCAAGTTACTTGAAAAAAGTAATCAGTAACTAATTACTGATTACTTCCCCAAAAAAGTAATCCCGTTACTTTACTGATTACTTATTTTCAAAAGTAATTAATTACTTAGTTACTTTTTAAAAACACGATTTACAACCTGAATAGGTAATAAAGCGATAGATCTTTCAGCCCAATTCTACTTTTTCTGCATAATCCATCATACAAAATGTAATCAAATGGAAAAGTCTCTTTTTTTTTAACTTGTTTTATCCGTTTTAATCTTTTAACTTTATGCATCAAGCAAAAATTAAATTATATGCACCATTCTCTGACTTGAAGAAATTACTTTAACATTTAAACCTATTTTCTGCACATTCCAGCACATAAAATAAAATATTTTTTTGTGTTTCAAATAGATGCAAGTAAAACACAGCAGAAAATAAATAAAGTCAAAGACTAGCGGTCCTGTCACTCTATTTTCACCTGTAAAGCAGGAGTGGGGTAGGCGGAGGTGTGCCCTGGTGCAGGTGTGCCGCAGCGGTCAGTGGAAGAATCCGCGAGTTTCTCTGTGAATTTCCCATTACGTCGTTGCGCACTCGGTGCTTGTTTAGGGTTTTTTTTTTCGCTGTAAAAAGAAGTTTTCTTCCCACGCACAACGGACGCTAATGTTTTTGTCACTTTTTATGGAATCAAACTCAAAGTAAGGTCAGTACTTCCACGCTTTAAACACTGCACGCTCATACTCTCTCGTACTATCCATTGTTGATCTGCACACAGCTGTTGTCACCAACGTCGCACTCGCTTACGTCATTGTCATGAGACACTCGCAAAAAAATCACGGTTTTAGTAACGCAGTAACGCAGCGCTCTTACAGGAAAGTAACGGTAATCTAATTACCGTTTTTGCGATAGTAATCCCTTACTTTACTCGTTACTTTTAAAAAGTAATCAGATTACAGTAACGCGTTACTGCCCATCTCTGCAGAAAAAATCATGAAGAAAAGAGGATATCTTAAGATTCTGAAAGATGTTGGAGTCAGCAAATATGGTCTAGGTCCTCACTTTGTCTTCCTACAACAAAAAAACACAACTAGTATGTTTGGAAAAGTTGTGTTTAAAAGAAATTCTCTGTTTAACATAACTTTTTCAAAGGCAGGCTTATAATTCTGTCCTCATCTGTGCATCTTATTTTTTGCCAACTGTTTAAGATTCATTATAAGTTACAATTTTTCATATTTTAGCAACATTAATGGCAATTTAAAAATCAATCTGTTAATAAACAGCATGATATTCATGATTGTACAACAATCATGTTTTATGCCCTTTATGATATTTTAGATTGTCTGTGTTATTTTCATATTTGACTGAGCATCAATGAAGTGGATGAGTACATCATTAGAAATTAGTAAACCTTAGCAATGAACATTTAAATGAGACAGTTTAAAAAGAGCAATAGTGGTTGAAACATTCAAAACCTAAACAGGTCTCTGTGTGTCTTTGCTGGGTTCACAAAGCTGGTGTACAGCCCCACTGTTTTTTAATCACCCTCCTTTACAACCACCAGTTTGCTACCACGAGACACAAAAGAAAGGTCTCTGCAAATCCAATGACAACATTTTAAACACAAACAATAGGGCAAGCAAGTGTTTTAACAAATGCAAAAGAATGAGACCATAAAATGACAACATCAAGAGCACTGTTTTTGTTTATTGCACGAATCGTACTTATTTCCAACTGAACTGGTAGAACGCAATATTAGGCAGTGGTGGGAAAAAAACTGTTCATCAAAAGCTGTAATATGTATACAAGATACCCAAAATAGCCAGTGGGAACATCTGGATACAACTGTCTCAAATCATGGATTGATATCTAGAAAGGAAACACTGCTTTTTGTTTCTCTGGGAAGAAAAAAAGAAAAAGTCAATACTTGAAATGATAGCAGTTCTGTTTATAACAGAGATGTCATAAGAAGAGAAAAAAAACAAAACAGAAAATGGTCATGTCAAGACATGTTTTTCTCTGGATTTTAAAAGTATTTTGTCCTCATATAGAATATAAACCTCTGGATCATTACCAATCAAATGTTCTGACATTTTTTTCTGAAGTCGAACAGCATTTGCTAAAGTCTTTTTTTTTCCTTTTTCTTTTTTTTTTTTTACAGTTTTAATATATATTTATATATATACATATAAATTCAACTAACTACAGTTCTCATAGAAAATGAGAAAAGCTGGACTTTTATCGCTCTCACACAACAAATGACTGGCAAGCATATTGACTCTGCTCCTCCCCCCATCCTCATCTTTGAGCTGCTGTCAACACAGCACAGAGACAGGAGTGATGTGCTGGCTGCTAACACCTGACCTGGCTCAGGTGGAATTCATTTTTAAACCTTTTCTTTTGTTGTTGTTCTTGCCATAAGCTAGATGATACATTGGTCAGGCTTATTAAATATACTAAATGTGAAGCTAACACCATCAGGTACTTAGCATAGTTTTATACAAAGGGGATGCAACCCAGGGATGTGGCTAGGCTGGGTCTGTCCAGAGATAACCAAACCAACTAATAAGCACTAAGTTATAACACTGTATGTCAATTCTTTAAGCCAAATCTCAAAGCCTAGAAAACTCCCTTTCTGGTTACTCTCCACCATCCTCAGTGACAATTAAGATTGTCATACAGCTTAAACAAACAACATAAAATGTGATAAGTGGAGAGATTCAAATGTGCTGCTATGTGGACTGAACCAGGCTAGCCATTTCTCCCTTGTTCAAGATTCATGGCAAGAAAATGAAAGTTAATGTCCAAATTTCTTTAAGGAACCACATAAACATCTGCAGCCCTTTATCACTCCCATCTCTATTGGCTCTTAGGCAGTGTTTCAACTGCAATTAATCCAGGTCGTTTCTGGCTCTTTAAAATGACAAATTCCCCAACAGAGCCCCAAATCAGTCCTTAATTCCTACACATATGCTGAACACCTTCTACCTCTCAATTTCTGTGATCACTGAGAGGTGAACTAAATAGAGACTGAGGGAGGAAGAGGAAGAAAGAGGTGAGGAAAGGCTGGTCAAAACAAAGGAAACCACCTCATGAAACACTTAAGTGCAAAACACCCCCGTCTCAGAAAAAAAACAAAACAAACATAAAAAAAAAAAAAAAAAGGATTTTCCTATCACATACTCAGTGCACATTTTGTCTGTGTCTCAAACTAAAGCATCCCTGATTCAAAGTGCACTCAGTAGTGATGGGGGCAGATGATGGAAGGAGGAGAGGAGGGAGTGGCTGAGGGCAGCATGTAGGATAATGCAGCACGTAGAGAGTTAGTACTTCTCTGGGAGCAAACAAGTGATAGATGCAATCAGCTGTTTGAGCTAACAGCCTACGAATCAGTATGATACTGGGAGCGGGGGCCGCTGGGCTCTCCCTCAAAGTTCAAATCTTAAAGGAAGTCACATTTAGGGGATGGCTTGAGTGTATAAACCCCTCCTCAACACAGAAAGGTCAAAAGCAAGAGGTGTGTTACTAAGAGAAAGGGGATTGTGTGCTGGTGATGTATAGCTTACTACAGGTTGCCTAAAGTTGGATGTATATGTTGCCATATACACACAGTACATCATTCTGGGCCTAGACAGAGCATTTAATTGATGTATGGACAGCCAAGGACCTCCAAATGGTTCATAGGGGTGTAAAAGCAGTTACTAACCTCACCTCTTTGAAAAATTCTCAAAAAAACAAACCTAGAAAGGGATTCTGGAAGTGTGTCTGTAGTTGCCATATGCACACTCGTAACTGCTGAGAAACCTGGCGCTAAGCATCTCTGTCACTATCACTCTGCTTCAACAGTATGTTTAAGTAAATGTGTGTTTATCTGTGTTTGTGTGTTAAAAAAGTCTGTGGCTCGTCAGTGTTTGAATGTGCCAGTGTGTCAATAGTGCTTGCCTATGTGCATCAATTCAAGGGCAATAAAGTGTGTTTATGTATGTGTGTTTATGTATGTGTGTGTGTTTATGTATGTGTGTGTGTTTATGTATGTATGTGGCTCATGATGACATGCACTGGACGTGATCTGGACCTCCGTCCTCTTCATCTGAGGAATCTGGAGAACTCCAAGAATCATCTGTGTCTGCATCTGCACCCTCACGGCGGGCCTGGATTTGAGCCAGAGAAAAGTGACAATGAGCAAGTTAAATGAGTCACATGCAAACATCCTAGGGTTGTGCGATATGACCAAAATCTCATATCCCAATATAAGAATTCTATCGTCCCGATAACGATATAAATCACAAAAATGTAACATTTCCTGTAAATTCTGTGAATCTCGGGCAGCTCGACTTGCGTGAAGTGTTTCCAGCTGCGCGTCTATCACCCGGAGTCGAGTGTTTTAACCGATGCATGAAACTATACATTTTTAGACATAAGTTGTATTTATTACACGGCGTGCTGCGGGTTGCCTGTTCTAACGTTTGAGTCTAAGGTTTATTTTTTAGCACCTGGCGGCTCTTTTTTTAACTTCTCATCCGTAAATAATCTGCTCTTTCACGTGATTCAGTTTATTTTGAAAAGTCTCAACAGGATCTTGAGCTTTATTGTGAAAAGTTTATGTGGAACATAAACAAGCAGACACGCGATGGTGTTACCGTCATTGTTGCTAACCACACCGCATAAAAACAGGTGCTTGTCCGTCCGTAGTCTGGTTATATTACATATAAGAGAAAGAGAGAACTTTAAGAAATGAATATAGCCACTACAGTGACCATCAGAACAATGAAAAAATATTGCCGTAAACAGTTTATTTTGCGACACCACGAAACAAACGATAGCGTAAAATGAAACGATAGATGTTTTTATATCGTCAAACGATATATATCGTTATATCGAACAGCCCTAAAACATCCCATCTGTTCTTTTCAGAAAACTGAAACATTTTCAACATATTAGATTGGTACTTTTTCAGATTTTCTTCCAACATAAATTATTTTTGCAGAGACATTACATAGATGTATTAGAAAATTGCTTCCCTAAAGACACTTTTCATAACTTTTTTCAAAAATATTAACTCTTCCCTGTCAATCCCTGTCCAACCCCCACCCCCCAAAAAAGAAAGTAATTTTGGACTTGTTGAGAGCTCACCCTTGCAGGTCTTCTGTTTCTCATGTGTCTCATCAGGAACCACAACAGCTGGGTGTCGTACTGATCGCCGTGGCGCACACTGTCCTCGTCACGCTCCCGTTTGTTTTTCTTCATTACCTTCTCAAACAAAACAAAACAAAACGAGTGTGAATATGGAGGACAGAGAGCGTGTAATATTAGCTAACATGTCCATGTCCTTGATGCAAAGAGAGTATATGTTATAAAGTAAGATTTAATACAATTATATTACCACTGAAATTAATTTAAGACCAAGAGTAGCTGTTTTGTTACTGGTTGTTTAGCCAACATTCATCTACCCGTTACAGTAGGTTAAATCCTTCATTACCATTTGTGAACCAAGTAAATGTCATTTGCTGATCTCTTTCTAAAGAATTGGTGTAACGTCTCTCCCAGACCAAACAAAAACAAAAAAACGCAGCGGCCTAACAATGCAGTCAGATTTCCCAGAAGGAAGGTCTAAAGGTACTGTATGATGAAAATTTTCAATTATCACAGTGACTAATAAATAAATAAATAAATAAAACAGTTATAACATATCTGTTTCATTCTGGGTGTGAGGCTTCCATGTTTCAACGTTAGTCCTCTAAAGCTAAACAATGGGGACTTTTTACCCACAGAGTGGACAAAGTGGAGTTACACAACACACAAGCGGTCGGCTTCTCACATAAATAGCAACTGTACAGATGAAATTAGGTCTGTACACATTAGGTTTTACAGTCAAACAGGCAAATGTGTTGGGGCACACTTACTTCCGTTTTCACTTTCAGTAGTTTAGATAAAATCTTAAACTGGATTCATTAAAAATCTGTGTGAGTATCTGCAATATCACAATTACATCATTCATTTGTCTGAATTCACACAATAAAACAGGACACAATACCTCTTTGAGACCCTTGAGTCCTGTGGGGGTTTCAGCTGTGGGGGCCCACAGTTTGATGTCATGATCCAGCCCACTGGTAGCCATACCTGGCAGATGTGGATGTGGCTCCAAACAGTTCACCTGTGGTTTTCAAAGGTCAAACGTACAGCAGATAACACATTGATGTTCTAATTTATATATAAAAATGAAAACTTAAAAGTATAAATACAAAAGTCTGATGCTGCAAATTGCTACTAAAAACAAGTTATTGGAGTGAACCCTTCAACATCTAAAGGGTCTTACAAAGTTGTCTCATTCAAAAAAAATCTGTGGTACTTTCCCACTCTGACTCACCACTCCTCCTCGGTCTCCCTCCATAAACTGGACAATACGAGCAGAGTATTTGTCCCATAGATAGATGTGCCCACAGTCGCTGCCACTGACCACAAACTCACTGCATGGCCCATAGAAATTCACCCCCTTCACTGTGAGCAAGAGGTAATGAAAAGAGAGGATGGTATTATATCAATGCCAGAAACTCAAAATGACCTGCTGACAGCTTTATTTTGTAGAGTTGTCTATACCTTATACAGCTTATTTAAAATAATTTTAAAAAGTAGTACCTGTGGCATTATTGCGGTGACCCTTATATCTCCTGAGATAGTCTGCCCCATCACTGTGGTCGGAGTCAAACAAGTAGATGTCTTCATCATTGTAACTAGCCAGGAGCTCTGGACATACAGAAAATATCAAACAGCCATTTGCTTAATTTCCTTTAATGCAATAAAGGCAGAAGCTAGTCATGACTTTCATAACTTTTGACTATACACACACATCATTTATATATGCCAAGCCAAAAGTTGATAAATTGGTGTAATTGGCACTTTATCTGACCTTATTGGTGTTCTACAAAAGATAAGCATTTCAGAAGAAGAAAAATCCTAGAATTTTAGTTAGTGAGCTAACTCCTAGTTCTATTTCAATGTCACTGAGATTGCACAGTGGTTGCATCACATCACACAAGAAGGGAAGAGGTTTGAACTTTAAAAAAAAAAAAAAAAAGGAAAGAAAAAAAAGACTAGATCGAGGAATTATCAAGGGTCTGTGTCCTTATTTTTAAGAAATATTTCTAAAAATGTTCATAATAGAATAAGAAAAGAATGAGAAAACTTATTTTACCTGTGCCATCGTGACTGTACACAAGGCAGGTTATGTTGGTTTTAGACTCACTGGATACCAGATGTGAGGGACAAAACTTTTTCAGTACACCATTGTTATCATTTTCATTAATCTTCCTCTGGTCATAGATCCTAAAGAAAGTGAAAACAAAATACTGTGAGAAGAGAAAAAGAGTCAAAGAATAACATTTAAGTGACAAAATTGTATCATACCACAATGATAATGGATTCTTTAGAGTGGGGAAAAAAGCATTTTTACTATTCCCTGGTTCATACCTCACATACTGATCTCTCCCGCCAACAGCAAAGTGGTGTGTCTTTGCTGGGTTCACAAAGATGGTGTACAGCCCCACTTTTTTATCACCCTCCTTTACAACCACCAGTTTACTACCACAAAGATACAAGGAGACACAAAAGTACACCAGTATTACCACTGATCAACCTAAAAATGTTTTATCTGTTTATGTGTTTTGCTCACATGGTGCGCAAGACAGTTTTGTCAATCCACAGCAAGTCTCACTCTACACTAACTGTGACAAAACTAGCTGAATGTGAAACTTAATAGCACTAAGCTGAGAGCCATTGCACAGAATTCAGTTATGTGAATACATAATGATAATAAAAAATCTTGACACTTACTTGGCAGGGCGGTCTAGACGCAAGTCAATACCAAATACAACAGCATCCTCTCCAGCTGACAGAAAGGAGCAAGGTGAATCTGGCTCAAGGGCCAGCTAAAAAATACAAAACAAAAAATTGATATGATACCAATTCAGCTGTCTCTAAGAGTCTTAAACACCACTGGACAAAGATTTCCTCTCACAGACCTTGTGTGCAGCACCTTTATGCTGTGCGACCCGTTTCGTGTTCTTGCAGCGCTGTGTGGCAGAAAGCTCAGCCACTCTGATCTGACCATCACGAGCACACATGGCCAAGGTGGAGTCCCCACTGTGAGGCAGGAACTTTGCCTAAATTAAAGCCAGGGGTAGCCCAATCATGCATTTTATAACCACAATTTAACTTGATTAAATTATGCTTATGAATTAGTCACTTCAATCTGTCTTGTAAGTTTTTTCTTTTAATAACGGATTATTATAAAATAATAAAAACAATAAATAAATCATCAAATAGAAATTTACTGCTTGTCTCTAACTTAGTCTTGTTTCCACATTCTACTTCTTTATCACTGTTTCTGTGGTATAATGATTATAGCTTCTTATAAGAAAAAGTCCCAGAAAGCTACTTATTTTGTCTCAACAGATGAAACAATCAAATAAGAGAAGAAGAGAATATTAAACAACTACTCAATAATTTAAACATTATCTTATTAACTCTTGAAGGAAACTGAAGTTTTTATAACATTAAAAAAAAACACTGATTTTTCCTTCTGCTGTATAGAATACTCTAACACATTACTATTACTAACATTTATTTGGAAAAATAACTAAAGGACTAACTAATAATGAACCTCTACTGTAGTCCTATTTTTGTGTTTTACCTGAAAGACATTGCTCTTGTGTCCACTGTCAAACTCCAGTTCAGCACGACGGATGGCCCAGTCCCAGATCACCACACGCAGGTCATCACTGCCTGATGCCAGGCGTGTGCCTGATGGATTGAAGTGCAATGTGTTGACACAACCTGTATGCCTCTCTAATCGGCCTTGGAGCTCCAGCCTTTGCACGAGGCCACGAGCCCCACACACGCGCCTCACAAACTGGTGTGAGTCCCTGCCGATCTCTCTGGAGCGCAGCGAGGGTACCGCCCGCCACACAGGACCACGCATGTCACGGAGCTCTGCCCCGAGCCATGCCTCCATAGCTTCATCATCATCGTCGTCGTCATCATCATCTTTCTGTTCTTCTTCATCATCATCGTCGTCGTCATCATCATCTGAACTTGAGGAGTGGTTAGTGCCGCCGCCAGGTCTGTTTCTCTTTCTAGCTGCCCTTTTCCCACCATCTTTTTCTTTGGCCTTCTCTCGCCTTCCTCCCTCACTCTCCCTTTCACCATCCTCAGTTAAAGAGTAGAGGCCGCTGCCGTCCATGCTGTCTGTATCTTCATCCTCTTCTCCCTCCCTGGTTGGGCCCGTCTCTCCTTCTACATCTGGCATAGATTTGTCTCCAGATGCTTCAGCTGTTTCTTTGGGAGCTATGGAAATAGAAAAGCCCAATATAAGGTTAAAGCAACACTGTCACATAGGGAGATTCATAAAATACATAAAGAAAAAGACAAATATGTAGATGGTTAGTCATATATAGTAGGAAAAACTCATTATGAAATTTTTCCACCATACTAAAACTATAAGAGTTACCATCTTGAGAGGAAGACTGTGTTTGCCCCTCTTTGCTTCCAGAGGCATCCCTCTCTTTGTGTTGGTCTTCTCCAGGCTCCTTTTCTTCAGAGCCACCTATTGAAACCAAACATTTTCTCTGATGAACTCTGATGACTGCTGCGGAGTATGACACCATGCACTGCTGTCATTAGTATATAAACTGACTTGTTTTACCGTTAAGCACCGTGGATTTGCCGTCAGCCTCAGCCATTGTATCTGTGAAGTCCTGCGTCGACCCGAGGTACAACCTCGTGTTGGACACAAAAACAAAATTAATGGTGCATTGACAACTACTCAAAATCAGACTGGACAGTTTGTGTGCTATAAACGAGGCGACGCCACGGCTTTCATTTGATAAGCTCTTGCCAAATAGCGACTTGACACTATTTGCAATAGGGTACAAGTTACCTGTTAGCCCCGTAGCTTCCAAACTAACACTCTGGCTAATTTTACAAGCTATACACCGCTGCATGTAAAGATATAAACAAACTAAGTCGTTTGTTAGCCGAATCACGGGCCTGTTTTGCTTTGTGATATTTAACTATGTATTGTCCTGTATAAAAGAACTGCTTGACTGCCTGACAGTTATTACCATAAGCTAATGCTACCTAGCAAACTCGAGGCTAACAAATGTCGAAACTAAAACACAGTTTTCTAAGTTGTGCTGCACAACTAACTAGCTACTGGTCAAAATGCAAACAAGCGGCTAGCATTGCTTATACTCGCTAACTAGCACAGCTAGCGTTACCTGTAGTCGAAGGCCCGACGAGGCGTACTTCTTAGTTTAGTCTTAATCTTTATTGCAGATTTATTTGCTCCACCTCGCTACTCAGCAAATGAGCTAAGTGCCTTGACTAGGAACTCTATGACGAAAAACACACGACATGAGGAATGCGTGCATAAAGCTTTTTTTGAAAAGTCAGACTATATTGCGAGCTAGCTGCGTTCACATAAGATTGCCTGCTCTGTTTATGTTTTGACGGTTCAGCTTTTTCTTTTTTTCTTTTTTTCTAGTTACATTTCCGGTTTCGTGCTCGCATGTTTTTTTTCTACCGGAAGTTTGGTACGCAGAGATTAACCATCGGCATCAACAACGACAATAATAATAATAATAATAATAATAATATGAACAAGACGATATGCGCAAAAACCTTTGTCCTGTAGTTGCTGAGACCACTGGGATGGGTCATATTGACTGATTACAGTACAAGAAACAGGCAGAATCTCTTCTACAGCACACAAAGTGAGATTATCTTTAAAAAAGCCAGGAATACAATACAAGCTAGTGAATGAGAACAAGTTATATTTCATATCAACGCTTCTTTTCCTTGGCAACAGTAATAATGATAATAATAATAATAATAATAATGATAATAATAACAACAACATTGATGATGATAATAAAAATAAGAACACATTAATAATACTTAAAATTAGTTTATATTTAATTCAAGTGAACATTTCATTTATTGAACATCAACAAAACGCAGATAACTTGCAAAACACTGAAAAGAAATTGCAAATGTTTAATTATTTCATTTAAATGTTTTTCTATTGAACAAAATAAAAAAGTTATTAAGGTCAAGACCAATTGCAAACAGCAAGAATAACACCGGAGGCTACAAGATCATGTTAATAGCCTAACAAACCACTGACCCCCCCCCCCCCCAACACTCATTCACCCACTTACTTACATGTGATTCTTTAGAGCACAGAACAAAGACTGCAATGATCCAAGTTCAGTCTAACGATGATACTACTAGCACAAGCGTATTCATTCATTTATACAGTTCATCGAGATGCCTGTTGTGAGGAGACCTCGAAGGAACGACTGTTGAGTGTATGTTGCTCAGTTTATCCATATTCAATTTTCCACAGAATGTAAATTAGATTCAATCCATCATGGTAGCCTTAAATTTCCAAGTCTTCTGGGTAGGGGAACTTCAGTGCATGTGGCTGATTGGGACTTTTTAATTTTGGGACTTTTTTGATTTCACCTATAAGGCCAAGGTATATGTGTCCACAAAGCCCGGGCTCACAAATAACACAACTGTCATAAAATGACAATTATGTCGAGTAGGCTGTAATCCACAAGGATTTTGAGGAAAGTTTGTACGTTTCTGGCGCCCCCTACAGGTTGCTGTAAAATGCTCTGGCGTTATCACGGCATAAAAATCGCGATCCTTGATAACTGCACGCATGCTTATTGAGTTCTGACAAATTTCCTACCAATACTTTTGATGCATAATGGAAGCCACGTCTTTTTATATTGTTCCCTATATCAGTGCATAGCCGTCTGGCCAGTATAGGGCACTGACTGCGGTCGTCTGACTTTTCAAGTGGTGTTTATGGTGGCAGAAGAACTAAACCTGTTTCACGTGATTTGCCCCTTGCTCTAATTGAAACATGCGAATGATCACTGACAGTGCCTCGAATACAAAGAAACCAGCAACTCTATGAGTAAATATGAATATTTTTTATCCGTTGCCTGCAACTTTAGTAGAGAAATTAAAGTTAAAAAAAAAAAAAGGTGAATCAATGTTCTTTCACAGAGATGTGGCGAACATGAGAACATTTCTGCACAGCCTCAGACGTATGATTAAACAATTGCTCATGTGTTAAAAGCACAGACGCCTTACAAAGACCTGATTTTCCACAGCTTTTTTTCGTAAAATTCTGCACATGACTCGTTTCATAAATAAGGGGACATAACTAAGAAAACAAACAAACAAACAAGCAAAATAAGAGGCTTAGGAACGGAAAGATTACAAAATAAGGAAGAGGAAGTTCACTCAAACACAGGGGGTTTCAGAACAGCCACCCCCATCTGTGCAGCTTTCATAAGTTGTAGCGGCTCGTCTGTCCTCCAGAGGCGATGCTGGAGTTTGAAGAGACATGCGGATGGCTCAGGACGCAGCTTCTTCCCCATGCCGTGCACAGACTTCATAAGCGGACAAAGTTTTTAAATTTAGCATTGGCCTGCGGTTTATTCCGCTCTTCGCCAACATGGAGTATTGGAGGCAATGTGCGATGTGGCTGATCAGCTGCAACGTGCTGCCTGCGAACCACCGGGTAACTGCGGACACGGCGCAGGTGTTCGACCTGGCGCAAACCCTGCGGGACGGGGTGCTGCTGTGCCAGCTACTCAACAACCTAAGACCCCACACTATCAACCTAAAGGAGATCAATCTCAGGCCACAAATGTCACAGGTACATCCATCATTTTATGCGCTACTTTACGAATTACTTGTAAAAAATATTGTGAAATCAAATTCATGCGTTCACTAACATGCCATAAGCTAAACCTACTGTGGTGTCCAGTAAAGTCGGGGTTAAGTTTATTAGCCCAATAACCACTGGTAAAGAACCAAAGTAGTTCCGCTGGTGGAAGAGGACGCCTAATCAAAAATGTGTGAAAGTGGACAAAGACATATTTGCAGCTCCTTATTAAGAAGATCAAGCTGTAGCAATTCTAAATAAGGTTCCTAAATACATGGAAGAGAAATGGTGGAAGCTATATTAGGGCGTTTTATATTTTGTTGTTCTGCCTGCAAGGAGCTACAGTAATTAGGGTACAGAAGCCTGTTCCAGTTTTATTAAAGGTTTAATGAAGACTTAGGTGAAATTTTCCCTTTAAGTTATTCCATATTTTCAAAATAAAACCGCAAATTCTAAGGATTTAAAGCTTAAGGCGAGCTTTAGATTATTTCCATCTGTTACACACCGTTTTATTTGTGTCCTGTCTTATTTGGCTTTGGGTCCAACAGATAAGTTTCACTAATGCCGTGGAGTGGCCTCTGACAGATATCTTCACCCTTTTCTTTTATTGTGAAGATGATGTTTCACTTTCTGTGTCCTGTTCTGGTGTCTTGATCTTTGTTTTTTTCTGGATAAAGTTCTTTAGCTTGTGTGAAACTTGTCTGGTTTGGGAAACACTAAGAAATCGTCCAAATAGACGTCTCCTTGCTCATGCAGTAACCCTTCAGGAGCTGAAGGCTCTGGAGACATCTGATAAAATCCTGCCTTTGATCCACCCATTAGTTGGGAAACTACATTTTGTGCAGTGGCTTGCCGTTTGGTTTGATGGCATATGACATGTGTAATAATTTTAAGCTAAGTTTTATTTAAATCTCTTGCATTACTGTCTTGGCCAGTTAAATAAAATAAAACAAAACATAACAATTTAATGTTTTAAATTAAAAGCATCTTCCTTGGTGTAATATATGTATTTGCAGGTGTGCCTACAAACATAATTAAAGCCTGCCGTGGTTACCAATATATTTATACGTTTTCTGTGCTCCTATGTTACTGTAACAGCAGCACTTCCTGTTCAGCAGCATACTCAGGCAGGTGATTAGATCTTTCTGCATCTAGTTGAAAGAGTAATGAACGATTAAAGTCAAAGAAACCGTTAATAATACACCATAAAAATACAGTGACGTGATGCATACACACACACACACACACACACACACACAAGAACATAAATACATTTTATAATTTGTTCGCTGACATCAAATAGTTAGGCACTAAAAGCAAATTATATACAGTTTGGTTGAAATGAGCTGTCACCATGATATGATCATCACGATGATATGTTTTTTGTAGTGATAGATCTGCATGAGTGATTGGGCTCTGTCTCACAAACTGTACTATGCACATGTGCTATGCTTTGCACTATCTGCTTCACCAGTGCCTATGTGCTTTTCTTTAATATTTTTTAAAAGAGAGTTAAAGCAAACCCAGGGCATAACAGGCCAAACAATGGATAGACATAGCCTGTAGCTGTAGGCCACTTGGCAATGGTTGCAAAAGGCATGTGTGTCAGTGGGCTCCATATTTTAAATGGCTCTTTCATTGTCATCTACTGATGGGCTATCTTCAAAAAAAGAAACAAGGGCACTGGTGAACATGACTAAAGTGTACACTGATGAAAGGTTACCCAAGACCCGTGTTGTATGCTGAGTTTTGGTACAAATTCAAATAACAATTCACATAACCATTTTGACTATGTCAGTCACGAACAAATATGAACAAATACGCATTGGATACGCAAATACCCACTGCCTCTCTTATTTGCTTCCAAAGTTATACAAAGTAAAAGCTTTTTAAAGTAGTCTAGTTTAAATATAACAGGAAGTAAACTTAGCTAAACAAATCACAAACAAACCACTATTAACTGAAAATGAAAAATGAAAAATAATAAACTTAAAAGGTGTTTAAAAAAGTCTTTTTTATTATCGTGGAGCCAGAGATTCTGGGTGTTACTCTAAATGTGAATAAAAGAATGTGCACCAGGGCTGTGACTGTGTTCAAAAGTATGAGGCTGTTGGTGGTGCAAAGCCATCATGTTCTTGCACTTCCTCCGTAGACAAACAGGGCCCCTGGGGGCGGCGGGGTGATTACAGGCGTCTCCATGATGAGCTGATGTGATAAAAAGAAGCCTATCTGTTCTCAAGAATTTTCTTACTTACTGCTTAAGTTATTAAATATTCAGTTTCTAAATCAGCCATTTCTCAGCAATGTGTTTGACAGGAAAAATGAACCGAGACAGTTCTAACGTTTTTTTTTTAACTGAAGTGGCTCAAACTAGACAAAGACCAGTATCTTGAACTCTAAACCAGAACTTTATGTCCAATGTTTCTGTTGGCTGCCGTCTTCCCACTAAGACAAAGATCCTAATAGGAAGTGACACCAACAGAGGACATAGTTGGCGGTTTCATTTCACAGTATAAAACTTTCATTTTTCATTTTCAGTTTGTAGGGGCTGTAGTTTACTTTTATGTTTAGAAAAGGGACTTTAAATTCTTGGTGCTTTAAATTATGCTGTAAATTAAACTTGATTTACATTACAAAGGAGGTTAAAGAGTTTGTTTTTATTTTCCAAACAATGGAAAGTACACTTTTAATGTTACTGTGGTATCTACTCATGTTGGTAGTTTAGTTTTTATTTGACTTAATTTTTGTCTGCTAGCTCTAGATTAAATGAGATCCCACGTAACTAATTTAACAGCGACAGGTATTTTCAGAAACAGCACGACTGTTATTCTAGGAAAAAACGCAAACAGTGCTGTCAGCAGTTTCGGAACATAAGATCTGTTTCTTCAAAATAATTCCAAGCAAAATTGTTTATTTTAAAAAAAGTCAGATTACTGTACTTTGGTGTTAGTTTTTCGATATGATGAGTGTTAAAAATCTTGTGGAGATAAAAACCCTCTTGAAACCTGTAATTTGTACTGAGTTCGGGTTGAGATGGCCTTAAAAACAACTTTTTATGTTTGCACATATGTCTTTAAACAAAAACTAGTTACAAATAATGTAAACAATGTAAAATTAAATCTATCTACATACCACTTTTTATGTTATATAACAGTCTGTTTCTGCCCTTTGCAGTTCCTGTGCTTGAAAAACATTCGGACATTTCTGGCCTCTTGCTGTGATGTGTTTGGGATGAAGAAGAGTGACTTATTTGAAGCCTTTGATCTCTTCGATGTCCGAGACTTTGGAAAGGTAGCACCCATTTCTGTCATTATGATTTTCTAACATTGCACTATGAAACAGTCCAGTAATTTCATGTATCATAACATTCTTCTCTCCTTTCATACAGTTATTAGAATCATTTATAAAAGTCTGTAAATTAGTTTGAGTGAATACATTACATGTCACAGCACTATTACATTTGAACTGGTAATAATAACTGTGCAGATTGTCTGTCCCAGTTAACCAGTTTACAGTTTTTCTCCATTGCTCAGATATTAGACATAAGTAATAGTTCAGAGTAAGTGTTATGATAGATTTTGTCCAAACTTAGACGTTATCCATCTAAAAAAAGAAAATCATTATGTAAAAAGTCTAAAAAGAGAATTTTCTGTAACGGATCTCTTTTTTTTTAAAGAAAGAGTCAAAGAACAATTAATTAACAAAATAATTTTTCCAGTGTTTTACAAAACAGCTTGAACAGATGATGACGTTTTCAAAACGAGCAATACGCTTGTGATGTTTCACTGCATTATTGTCTTCGTAGCTGACTTTTGGTGTAAGTGATGCCACACCGGTTCTGTTTTTCTGTCCTAATTGATCTATAAATCCTGCCAACTCTTTAAAATACAAGTCTGAGGTATGATGGAAGCATAGTGTACGTGTGCTTCTTCTCTGTGTGTGAGTCTGAAAGCGTTCGCTGTTTGCCTACCCACTGCCTGGTCTTACATTTTCATGGAGCTTTTTGAAGGGATTGGCTGACTTCTTTTTATTGCTGTGTTATTGTGGGACCTGTTTTCAGTGTGTGTACACAGCGTTACCAGGTCAGTGGGTTTGTAGTGCGCTCTGTGCAGCCACTCAGCGGACTGTCGCTTAAAGCACAGGAGCCTAATTTAACTTCGCCACGGAAAGCACACTTACTCTGAGGAGCCTTATTCCCACATTTCCTTATTTAAGTACACCATTTTACCTGGGGGCATTATGAGTTGTCTAAGCACTGAGAGGCTTGAAGAAAATTATAATTTTTTTTTTTTTTTTTTTAAATAAAACTATTGGAGCATATGTATTAATCTATGCTGAATGTATTCTATCTGAGATTTTTTTTTTACCTCTGAAGTACATACAATTGGGTTAGCCATCCATGCATTTTCTTAACTCATTATCCATTTCACTGTTCCAGAAAGGCCGGAGCCTATTTGACATGACATGGGGCAAGAGGCAGGGCAGACCTGGGCCAGTTCGCCAGTCTATTGAAGCTTAAATAGGCTTGTTTGTCTCTTATTACATTTTTTTTACATTTAGTTGTTTTGCCTGAATGCTTATCGTGTCTAAACAATGTATACGGTATCTCATGAGTTTAGTTTGGTAAAGTAATACCATATATCTTATATACATCATAACTTAGGCATACTATATATGATTGCAATAGTGAATTCACCTCCCTCTGTAGAATGGAAGTGGTCATACGTGAACTATGAGAGTGCATACCAAGCTGTGTGTGTAGTTTCTCATACAGGCTCTCTTTTCTTTCAGTTCAGTGTGTTGTGCTCTAAAGAAGCTTCTAGTTAATCTGGCTGCTGATAATCCGACAGGGGAGGTAGGGCTTGCAAATATGTACACTACATCCAAGCCGGGCTGCATAATCTCAGCCATGTTCAAGGGTTGTCCATCAAACAAACAAGCCTCTGGAGGATAAAGATTGCACCAGATCATTGCTTTTTTTTTATTGGTAGTTAGAAATACGGGTGACTGTAGGTTAAGCAGTTGGGTTGGATTGGCTCCATGAAGGGCTGTATGTCTAAAGAAGAAATGCTCAATCTCTTCTTTTTTTTACAGAAAAATCCAAAAAAGGAACATCTCAAATCTCAACCAGTGTAATCCACTTGGGGTCGAGTTGTGCCAGCTCTGCCTGTGGACTGAGTATTAGTCCACTGAATATCTAATGAGAGCTCTGTAACCTACATTTCTCAGCTGAGTTACTACAGGCTTCACTGCAGGGAGCCAAACTGACTGCACGTAGAAGGCTGAAGGCTAGAGAGATAAAGCAGAGGGGCAAGAAGTGTGTTTATTTCTTCCTTCAGTATAAACTACTATTAATATTTTCACAAAACAACATTATTTTTGTACGAAGTTCATGCGGTTTTTCTTTTTGGGAAATAACTTCACGCTTTCTTCCTGAGAATAAGATAAGAACATTGATAACACATGTCAGCACATAAAATATAATCATATTATTAGCAACCTGTTAGTTTGGCTTAAGCTAAAAACATCGAAAGACGTCAGTAAAATTCCCTACCACTATAAATAATTATCATGTTACGTATTTATGGTGTATTTCTTACCTGCCTACCCCAGAACTGCTGTATCTATACATTATTATACATTCTATACATTATTATTTGAGCTTTTTGACAGATATATTTTACATTCAAATCTTTGTAGAAATGAAATTAAAGTGTTAACAGTCTCATTTCTGGCCAGTGTCAGTGTTGTTGAGTGGTATCGGCATATCGGCGAACAGGATCATGTTCAGCGATATCAGTTTTCAGTGTTTATCTGTTGCAAAACATCAATTTTGCAATTGCAAATTTTTTGAAAATTGTGTGATAAAAATGTGAAAAACACAAAACGATTTAAACCATTCAGGTTTTTGTTATGAAAGAAATACGCTGATAGCATATGGATAACTGGAATTGTTGTCGGGGAATTGTTGTTTTAAACTTAAATGTCCATATCTGCCCATAATTTAATAAAAAATAAATAAAACATTTATTAATTTTCCTAAATAAATATAATCACATAATTAAGTGTAGGTAGGTGGACGTTACATCAAGCGATCTGCTTCACTGTTCTGCGCTAAGCTAATATTTAGCGTTTAGAAATAAGAGCGCTGTCGGTCTTCTTACCTTAACTTGCCAAATGCAACCTTCATGCAGAGATTATCACTGTGTGATCAGTTGGTACCATCACACACTGAAGAATGCGAAAATACCGTTTTAAATGTGTGCTTTGATGCTTAACTCTGCAAAGCTCACATTAAGGTTGGTAAAAACTAAACAAAGAGTGTGAAGTAGCCCCTTCTGAAACGTTACATTTGCATAACCCATAAAGTCTGACAATTACCAAAAGCCTCAAAAAACTCTCAACAATAATGCGTTCCTGATTATAATTTGTGTTAACGACACTACATTCTCTTTCTGGCTGTATCTTCGTAGAATCATCCTTGGGGTGGCTAAATAAATATCAGAGCATTCTCAGAAAGTTGATGGACTTTAATTTTGTTTTGGGAAGCTAATAAAAAAAATGTATATTTTGTACAGTGTGATAGACGGGAACAGCTTGATTATTATTTAAAAAACGGAATATATTTACAAATTGACCATTAAAGTGACCATTAGTAATTAATTAATTAAGTAACACGTTAATTCTGCACAGAGTAATCTGCAAATATACAAAAAAATGTATTTGTTTCTCTGCTGTTAAATATTGAACAAATAACTTGGAAAATAAAAGAAAGAAGTAGAATAAAATATCAGAATCTCCGTCTGCTACCAGGAAAATTATCCTTTTAAACTTCGGTGTCTGTCTCAGCACAGGATTTCACAAAACAAAAGAAATATGAATTTCATATATATATTGCCAAAACGATTAAATTAACATGTCTTTTAACACGCTTTTCCTTTGGATAGAGCTACACTGTCACACTGCCTGTTCCTATTTCTGGGTCAAGCTAATATTTAGCATTCAAACTAGACAGTGGTATTAATCTTCTTGCCCAACCTTGATTATTGCAAATATATGTATTTCCTGAAATGTCAATCTATTCCTTTAACCAAGCTGAAAATCTGTCATGTAGAGATTATCACTGTATGGTCCATTAGTATCATCACACCATGTAAAGTTTCACCTTTATATTTAGTGCCGTTATTTCTGTGTTAATAATAATGAAAAATTATCATTGTCAGCTGCACTAGTCAAGTAAAGTCAAAGTTTATTCTCTCTCTCTCTCTCTCTCTCCATGTGTGTGTGTGTGTGTGTGTGTGTGTGTGTGTGTGTGTGTGTGTGTGTGTGTGTGTGTGTAAAAGAGTTTTTAAATGATTTAAGAGTTTCAAACTGGGCAGATCTTATGTGAAAACAGGTTGTTCCAAAGATTAGAGGGCCCTGCTGAAAAGGCTCTGTTACTTCTGCTTTCAAGCCTGGATCTAGGAAGATATCAAGAGCATTTGGCTCATAGATCTCTGGTATGTGGATTTTCAAAAGATCTATAATAGAAGGTGGTGCTAATCCATCGAAAGTCTTAAAAACAAGAAATACACTTTTTAAATGGATCCTGAAATGGACTGAAACCTAGTGTAAGGAGGCAAATAATCACCTCACTGCTAAGTTGCTTCTCCTTTATGAAGTTTCAATCTTTTTAATTTGTGTAGTTGCATAAACAAGAGAGTATTTACAGAAGTTTGATGGACCGTCTATTTTATTTCGGGGACTCAAAAACAACACAGGGCAGAATGTGTGATGGATTTATTTGTACTTGCTAAAATTAGAACAAGTTTCACAGAGAAGTGACTGCATTGCACCTGCAGAGTGGCAAACATGAACATTTGATTTCTTATCCGATGTTACAGCTCTCTGTCTTTTTCACAGTGCTCCGGGGATTTACGATAGACATCGTAAATAGGCCACACTAACCAAGGCGGTTGGTCTTCAGCTTAGCTTGTGGCTTTGCTTCTCAACTCACATGTAGCTTCAGCCAAATGGCTTTCAGACATGTCAGGTGTGAGAACAACTTGTTTTTTTTAAAAAAGACAGCGTAGAAGGATTTACACTTCACTAAATGAATGTGATTTAAACCAGTGTTAGATTGTTCATTTCATGTATTCACAAGAGATCTTTCTCCTTTCTTGTGCAAGTTACACTGAATCCATCTAAAAACAGTTTGGCTTTAATATGTTTCTTTAGATTTTCAATCTTGTATTCAGTAGCTATCACTATCACTAGAAGTAAACCAGCTATGATGTGGACAAAGTGTGCAGGAGCAGGTTTACATTTACATCAGTGGTCTTAGATTTTCGCAGAAATTTCACAGAGATCAATATAATTGTTTGCATTGTGGAACGTTATGCTGCACTATGGCATCTAATTTTTTTAAGTGCAAACAGTGATGCAGGGGAAACAAACAAACAAACAAACAAACCATTTCCAGTGCTGCAAACATCACAATGTTGCACTTTTAAAGCTGGGTACACTTTACAAACAGGCCTCTTTTCAAGTCATAAGCACACCTGGGTTTAGCCAAAGCCACAGGACTTATTCACACAGGAAGGGGAGATAAACTCAAGATTCAAAGGGTGTTATATCAAACCCAAATAACTATCTTAGCTGCAAATCCAAAAATGTAACTTTGCGAACTTTGCAGCTTTGTCACTGGATAATTTATCATAGAGAGAAACTATGATGTGAACGAGATAACTGGTATTTATTTTACTTTTCTGTCGTAATTGGGACATTGCATTACATTGCAATGTTTCACCTGTAGAGACTTCTGACAGCACTGTAATCTTTGGCAAGATTATATATTGACACTAACTACAGCAAGTTTAAGAAATTAATCATCTCATAATGATCAAGTACCACAGTGGAAAGAAATAATGATCAGTGTCCATGAACTGATTTTTACAGGTCCTCTTAAAAAAATATAATTACACAGTTTTAAGTGATTTTTTAAGTGATGTTTCCAATCCTTTTTCTGAGTAAATATGACAAATACTTTTCTGATAACAATGTTGCACATGCATTAATATTATTAGGAGTTTACATTTTTATGTTAAGGATGAACAGCTGCGAATTACCTGTATTTATGTCCTTGTCATGTGCAGGGTGATCATGTATTTCTGTAGTTAACACATAACTCAAAAGTGATTTAATGCAATTCTGCATACACCCTTACAGATACGCACTGTTTGAGGTGTCAGTGTAACAACATTTGTACTAATTTGACACACATTTGACTATTTTATGGAACATTACAAAGTGTGACACATGGTGTGAGTTTAACGTTCCTTCCAGAGAATTCATCTCCCTGTCACTGTCGGCCTTTCCCTCTTCGCATTCATAATTTGAATTTTATTCACGATACACATTAAAACACATAAAGTAAATAAATAAATACAGTTATAGTGGAAAGCACAAAATTTTAAAATATAGGTAAAGAATAACTAGTAGTTTGCGCAATGCTTCTGTACACAGAGACTGCTATTAGAGAGTAAACTGTTACAAAAAATTCTCACTTTATGATGTGAGATAAGTTGATATGTAATTTAACAACCACAGAAGATGGAATTGAGAAATAAAAATCAAAGAAACAGTGAATCTGACAGCTCGGAACAGCTGCGTCTGTGTCGTGTGTATCTGTCATGTGTCATGCGCTGACACATTTTGCTACTATCATGTGGTGTTTAAGTAGGGACCCGTTTCTTAACTTTTGCGGGTTTGTTCTCACTCTCTGGGTTTTCTTTCTTAATATTGACTAACAGGGACCTTTTATGAAGTTTCCCGACATAATTGTGTGAATTGAAATAAAAAAATCGAATTGAATGAAGCTAACTTTTATTTTGGTGAAGGAAACTGTTGTAACTGTCACGTATACGTTAACGACTGCCTTGCTAGTACGTGGTGGGGTCTCACTTTATCTTAGGAACTGCCTTAATTCTTGATGACATGTTCAACATTCGTCATAAATTTTGGAAAGCCTTGGCGTGATAGCGTCACAGAGTTGCTGCGCATTTGTCAGCTGTACATCCATAATGTGAATTTTCTGTTCCACCGCAGTTCCCAAAGATGCCCTATTGCACTGAGAGCTGGTAACTGTAGGCTATTTGAGTGCAGACAACTCACTGTCGCGTTCAAGAAACACATAAAGCGATGGACAGATGTGGCGTTTAAATGATGCTCAGTGCTTCACACCATTACATCATTAAAAGTGGTCAGTGAGTTTGGCTTACAGCTATTTACTGGTGGTTTTACTGTAAACTTTTACTTGTGGGCACATGAGGTTTGTTCACATGGTCATAACATGATCTGTTGTGCAATTCCATGTGGCCTCTTTCTTTTTGTTTGTGCGTTGGTCTTTGCTGCGTTCATGTCAAAAGATAGATTTTAGGGATGGGATAGATTTGTATGCTTATTAATTGCAAGTGGAAAACTCATCAAAAATGCTCCTTCATTAAAGATTGTGATTAATGACACACCCAAGACATTGACTGAGTAAGCTCCAGGGCGACATAACCTAAACTCATAGTTCACTAGGTTTGTACTATAAATATAATCAGCTATTAAAATTGTGCTCCAAGTGTGCTCCAAGTGTTGTAACAGGTAGGTGGTATTACCTTTGTGGTATTGCTGTCCTGCTTTGTTCATAAATAAATAAATGGTGGTATTACCTTCAATTGCAGAAACCATTTTTTGTTGTCTTCCTTTTGTTTGTTTTCTTTACTAAAGCCAAAAATGTTTCCAAACAGTGGCAATTTTTTTTTTCTTTGGGACAAACTCCTCAAGTTGTGCATTCAGCTTAGTGTGTGAGTCTTCCTTCACAGAATAACCCGGCAACTGCCCATTCATCCTTAATATTTGTTATATAAGAAATGCATGGGCTCAGTGTTTTCTTAAAAGCTACATTTTGCCCCTTTATGTTGCTATGGGAACACATCCATACATAATTTAGTAAAAGAAGGCTAGTTATTTAATTGTATGTTTTTGTGACAGCTCCTCTGTCTTGGTTAAAGTACACAGCGTTGCTTGCGATTAGACCCTGATACATCTTGTTTCCACGCTGGAACATTTGGATAAAAGTAATTAATTGGTTTTGAACGATGTGAAGCACCCATATTTGTTTCAATTTGGCTTGCCCTGCAAGCTGGTATTGTTATTAAGCAGGAAATCTATCAGAGCTTTAAATCTGACTTTCATATGATAATTAAAGCTTCAATTGAAAGCTTAACTCAGCGAATCAGATTTAATTATGAAACTGGGAATCACAATAAGTGTCATATATTTGCATTATTAAACATGTATCTCTCTCTCTCTCTCTCTTCAGTCAGTCCTCTCTTTCTGTCTCTCTATACCAAACCAACAAATGTAATTTCACATTTTGTTTCTCCAGGTTATGGACACTCTGTCCAAGCTTTCTCACACGACAGTTGCTCAGCAAGCAGGATTCAAGTAAGTCATTAAGTTTTCAGTAAATTGCTTCTAAGTGTTATTTCTAGGAAAAAAAGGTCATCTAACCATGTGAACTTTCCTTTCACTTATATCTTATCTCCTCCTCCTTCTCACCTTACCCACACTGCAGGCACATTTATAGCTATGTCTAATTTCCATCTTTAACAGCTGTTTTAGTTAATGATTAAAAATGTTTCTATTTATACTCGACTGTGCAAACAGCAGTGATATTAAATTAAAAGACAAGATATAATTGTTGAGTAAGTATACAAAATCAATATGTCAAAAACAGAAATCAAGCACAGGCTGCAAAGTAGTTAAGAATAGATACTGTTGATCTCAACGATCAGTTCAGCAGTTCTAACAAGTGATCATTAATCATTTTTTAGTGTAAAATATATTTTAAACAATTGCAAGTCTTCCTCTTTTGAACAAAGTACGCTTGGTTTTTATAAGTTTCCATCTTTTTCTATTATACAAAAACCCATTAGACTGCTCTTGATATCTAAATACATGCTGATTTATCTAAAGTTATTTTCTTGTCCTAAGTTACTCAGCAGTGCTTTTTCCCCCCCGACTGGAGCATTTATTCTGTTAAATACTGAAGCTTATACTACTTTACTGTCACTTCCAGGCCATTTCCAACGGACGAGAGCCTACAAAACGAGGACATTTACAACAATCTGGAAGACATGATTGAGTATGTATGAAGCTTCTCTCTGTGGGCCCATTACTAGTGTTGATAGAATGTGATTATTTCACTCAGTAACAGAACCAGCTCTGCTCATCATCCATGCTCTCCTGGGGTCTGGACACCCACATGTTTTGTTAACTGGCTTGGCTCCGTTTCAATGTTACTGTCAGAGGAAATGAATGAGTAATTCTACATGTTTTTGCTGAGTGCTTGCACACCCACATCAGGGATCTGGATGGGTGCTGCTGACAATGTGATTGATCGACAGAGAAGAGTAATCACAGGTGTATAGAGCAATTTTTGCATTATGCTCGTGGCAAATAAGGCTTTTAATAATCTCCAGAATTTTCATTTCTGTGAATCATTCCTTTTGGAAATACATAATTCCTGAATGTTAAACGCAGTGATTGTTATTTAATGCTGAGTTACTCAACTGGTGTAACAAAGGTTACTTCTTGCATCTCTTGTGAATGCAAAAAATTAACTGATAATCAGCAGATTTCAGTGGTGTTTATTTTTTGTGTGTATGTCATAGTGAGAATGTTCCTGAGGACGAAGACGACTTGTATGCAGCGGTCTATGGCCTAGAAGACGATTATGCTGGTGGCGAGATCTATGAAGACCTCATGAGAACGGAGCAGCTTCCCCCACTGGTACCACAATTAGTCAGCGCTCACACACACACCTCTCAAACACCACACAAAACACTGAATACCTTTAACTCACATGTCGAATAGTTGGTGGGCGTTGTTGGAAACAAAATCCACAAAATCCTAATTACTAAAAGTTTAGTGCAGCTTCTTACCCGGTGCAAGATAATCCTCTAAAACTCAGTATTACAACATCTTTACTGAGCAAGACTCATAATTTAAATAACTTACACTTCCACAGTGTAAAAAAATGTTCCAGTCATATACTAATATATACTGAGTTAAGAGACATATACGTTATAGTAGTCTTATGCCCCTCTGCAGCCCCTAATCTCTATAGAGTCATGTAGAAAAATTTCATGGGATTGTAAGTCCTGTGAAAAACTAAGTACCAACCCTCTAACCATAAGTACTAACCCCAACCTAATTGTAACCCTGACACTGAAACCACATTTTGAGCCTCAAAAATGCCTTCGAACTCATGAGGACGGGCATTTTGTCCCCATAAGTGACTGTGGGGCCCCACAAGTGTAGTAGCATGACAATTTTCTGTCCTCACAAAGATGTCTAAACATGTACACACACATGAATGACTTAATTACATTATAAAATAAGGTGAGATACCTTACTAGTCTGTTATTTAAATCCTACTACTTAGAATAAAGAATAGAATAAATCTAACTATTGAAACATTTTATATGGGTTATACTTGCACACTGAAAAATCCTCCTAACTAATCCTAAAATTTAAAGCATATCAAAGGCAGATTCTTCCGATTTCTTGATAGTTTTAAAAGTATTTTAGTAAATTTTGGTTTGAAGGGGCCTAATTTTGTTCTGTTCATCTATTCACTTGCCACCTGCTGCACCTTACTCTCTGTTTGGTGGCTGTTAAAACATTGCTTTCCTGTCTGCAGATAGAAATAAAGGCTTAACAAAAATATTTTTTTTCCTTTTAAACATTCAAGCAACAGTTTCTAAGATATCTGTCTTTCTAGAAGCAAGCAGAGGTTGATATCCGAAGCTGCTGCCTTACAGAGATTAAACAGACAGAGGAGAAATACACGGAAACCCTCGAGTCAATTGAGAAGGTACTGAACTCTTGTTTTTCCTCTTTTGAACTAACAAATGATGGATTTACTGCATCATAATGCTAAATCTAATCTCAGTGACAGTAAATGCTGTAATTGTTATAATTTTATACAACACACGGAGCACAATATTGGGGTTTTTATGGGGAATTTTGGGGAAATCCCCAGTTGCCAATTCCCTAATTTGTTTGCTGTCAAACATCCTACGTGACGTGTGTAAATGGTTTCAGTATGAGTTATAAATTATTTACAAATTCACTTTCACGCTGTTTGTAGTTTCCAGCTGTACAGTAAATAAGTAAAATGGCCTAAGAAGAGGAGCTGAATTCAGTTTCATTTAGGTTTTCAATGCTTCTGTCTCCAGTATTTCCTGAACCCACTGAAGAAATTCTTCTCTACTGCTGAAATAGACAAAGTTTTTGTAAACATTCCAGTAAGTCACGCTAGTTCTCACTCTTGCCACACACAATTGAAAGATACACTTTTCTGTTCAGATACTGACGGCTTCTTTCTCTGATGCAGGACTTGGTTAGACTTCACAAGAGCCTGATGGCTGAAGTGCAGGATTCCATCTTAAACAAAAATGCCTTAAATCTCTACCAGATTTTTATCAGCTACAAAGAGAGGTATCTGAGGAATTATGAACATGTTGCATGTAACAGAAAAGAAAAGTCTCAGAGTTATTTGAGTTGAACTTTTGCTTGTGGAAACATGCAACTACAGAAGTGCTGATTTTTGTAGTAATTTAATTTTCATTGATTGCTATCTGCAAAATTTATATTAAAGCTGTCAGTGTTGTGTAAAAAAAATCATTCTTTAAGCCCACACATTTTAAGTCCTTAAACTTTGTACAGGTGTGTTTCAAAAAGGTTCAGATTGAAACTAAATATATATATGTATATACAGCTGTTTGAGAAATGATCCTTAACAACATGTGTGGCCCTCCGTGCACACCCAATGTCCCTTCCTGCTAGTCACCACTCATCATGACCTCATTTCCATTGAATTTTTCTAGATTGCTCATTTATGGAATATACTGCAGTCGAGTGGAAATTGCCATCGCCGTTTTAGACCTCATTTGCAAAGAGAAGGAGGATGTTTGTCTGAAGCTGGAGGTGAGACATTAGAAGAAGCGGGCCTGTCTATAACATGCAATGACCACCGATATACAGATCAAGCTTTCAGTGACCTCTAGTGTATACTGTTTTCACTACACTTACACGTCTTTAGATAATGCATTATGCGCTTCCTTTGCTTCAGCTTTAACAACAATGATACTAGAATTTAAAATATATATGTTGTCATTCTTACTGCCAGTCAGAGTTACATCAACAGGACACTTAAAGTGAATGTATTTGTTGCATTCTAGGTCGTACTGTTCAGTTACTGCATTTTTGTTCCAGGAGTGCTCCAAAAGGGCCAACAATGGGAAGTTTACACTGAGGGACCTGCTGGTTGTCCCAATGCAGAGAGTCCTAAAGTATCATCTCCTTTTGCAGGTAGAGATGTTTGACTCACGCAGTAGCATAAAAATAATATGTGACAAGAAAAGTCTTTGTGGCTTTGTTATTTTTTCTTTGGGTTAACAAGTATTTGGTATTATTTTAATATCTATGACTCACTTATCACTTTATATATATCTACATTTATACTGAGCAATTTCAGTGGAATAATTTATGTTTATGTGTAGCGAAAGATTAGTTGATTGATCCCAGAAAAGAAAGCAAAAATGTCAAATTGAAAAAAATTGGGTTGTTCCAGGTTCATAGGTGGGATTTTTTTTTATCTTAATCTCCTGGGATAATAAAGGAAACATTTTTAATTTGGTTAAAAAAAATGAAAGATGGGTAACCCACTAAAAAAAACACCGGAACACATACTGCTATTGAAAGAATTTTATCATCATTTGCAGATATTTTAAATACTAAAGCATTCATCAACTGGTCATAAAAATAATTGTCAGTTGCAACCCAGCTTCTTGCTGGGGTGCTTGCACTGTTACTTGTTGCTATGGGAGGAACGAACATCCAGAATTTCCAGATGTTGTTTGGTTTTTCTATGTGTGCCCTAGAAAAATCCATAAAAAGTTTGATGTTTAATTAATACTAAAAATATTTTTTACATTTGGTGCAAGTTTTAATCACTTCAGAGGGAAAAGGGCTTTTGTCAACTTTATTTTAGTTGCTCCAACTACCTTGTAGCATGTCAGTGACCACTTGAGGGCGACATCCTCCACAAATTTGATTCATTGTTCTCTCCCTTTGATATCCCAGAAGATCCACACTCAAAAAAAGTCTAGGTTATTATTTAGTTCATTATGTTAGTGCATTTTGATATATTCTCCTTTTTCCTCCAAAATTAACTGAACCAAGATTGTTTTAAATCATTCTCAGAATTTATGTAGATTTGTTACACATTTTGCAGGACAGTTGTACATAAAGTATTCATTCACATACTGGATTCCAGACTTCAAGCTTGTTAGATTCCCACAGATTTCACTGCATACTGATTTACTGTATGACACCATCTCCCCAGCTCAGTATGAATCAGAGGTCAGACTACAGCTGGCAGGATAGATGAGGGCTTTGCCTAGAGAGCTTTTTAAAAAAAATTGTTGTGGAAGGTAAAGCCCTCCATGGTGAATGGTGTTGATCCTGGGAGTTATCAGACACCCCTGAGGAGAAACTGTGTGATGGAGGGACAAAAAAGAATGAAAGGGGAAAAGAAGTGGCGAGGTGGAAATTAAGTGAAAGAGGTTACAGCACAGTTAGGAAAGAGCATTGTGCCATACACGGCGCAGACACACCAGTTTGAACAATAGTTAATCTCTTATTGTGTAACGTTACCACAGAGCTAGTCACACCGAAAGTCATTCTACCACTTTTAATATTAAGCACATATAATATACATAATGCTGTAATAATGATTAAATCTTGCTAACGCAGTTTTTCTGCCACGAACATCAAACACACACAGCAAACAGAGTATCGGCGGCATGTATTTTTAACTAGCAGCATCTGTCTAGAATTAAAAATAAAATGTCAGCAGAAAATGAAGCACAATGCTAGCAAACACGTTTTCTGTTCAAGTACGTAGTCTTATTTGCTGTGGAAACAATTCACTGTGGTCTAGAATTGTTTCATGTTTTCTTTATTGCTTAACAGTTGTTTTGATGGTAATGAACCCAACGTCTTCCATGGGAGATTGTGGACAGGTTTCATCAACAGATTGATTCCCCTGTGCAGGTTGCGCTCACAACAGTAACTTCCATGTGATTAAAGAAATAGGTGTGTGTGTGTGTGTGTGTGTGTGTGTGTGTGTGTGAGACATCCCTTTTTCTTCCTGCACTTTAACTGCTGACATTCAACAGTATTTGAATGTCAGCAGTGCAGTGTATTCATATGAGTTTTGTTTATTGCATCTAGGAAGAGAAAAACCATGTGTGTATTCATCTTTATACTTCAAGCTTGAAGAACAGAAGAACTTTAAAATTTAAAACTGTTTTATGAGTGAGTGCGAAGAGGTGTCTGTGTCTATGTGCTAGACTTGCGACCTGTGACAGACTTGTGACCTGTCCAGGGTGCACCCTGTCTCTCGCCCTAAGACAGCTGGGATAGGCTCCCCCCCCCCGCGACCCTGAAAAAGGATAAGTGGAAGCGAATGAATGGATGGATGGATGTACACTGTCAAATTTATCTATATAATGGATTTTATGAATATATTATGGAATTAATTATCTTTACCTTTACATTACTGATATTTATATAGTGTGCAAAAGTCTTGAGCCACTTCTCAAGTCTTTATATTTTCCTTCCTCATTTATCTTCGGACATTGGCTGCTTTTTCACTCATTTTCCATCCAGTCCTTGTGCCCGACCATTTAAAAAATTTATTTATTTATTTTTCTTGGCCAACTCATGAGGTGAGTCAGTGTTGTGTCTACACATAATAGGCAACTTAGCAAAGAACCTATTTTAAACAGTGTATTTAGGCACTTTGTTACTTGCAGCTTGTTGCAGAAGCACGCGATTTCTTGTCTGTGTAGGATCCCAGACACCTTAACACCCACTCACATCCTGGGCCTTCTGACCTCAGGAAATCACATGATAGCGTGGGGCTAGGTTTCACACTGAGTTCACCTGAAACCTTGGCTGATTGTGACCTACACCCGTTTTCACACCTTGGTTCGTGTGATTAGGTTAGAGGATCACTAGGGGGTCCATTGTCCCTCTTGGGGGAACACTCCCACAGGGCTTAAATCTGGGACTCTCCAAAATTTGACCTTAGAACTGAAGAAGCTTCTTGGAAGTCCAGACGCTTTTCTTTCCAAACGCCTTAGACCACATAATTTCTTCCCGAATTTCCTCAAAATGCCAAAGTTTAGGCATAAAAAGTATTTTTAGTAGTTGAAAAGTATCTGTCAGTCAACAAAGGCCTGACACGACACCTGAGAGATGCCGCTGACTCTTCAGTTCATCCATCTACTGCTCACTGAAGCCTCATCAAAAATGGTCTCGGTGGAAGCGTGGCTGTCACGGAAGGATTTTTGAGGATGTGAAACCGCACAAAAAAACTGAGATCAATTATGCGCCATACTGAAACTGGACTGACAATAAGTGGCAGCAGGTCTTATTGAGTCACGAATCCAAAATTGAAATTTTTGGTTCAAATCTCCACTAAGGAGGACGCTGGGACAGCAACAGTGAGTGTTTACAGCCATCTTTAAAACATGGTGGAGGCAAAGACGATGGATGGTGTTGGGGTCTTGTCAAACTGATGAAAGTATAAACAGAGAAAAGTACCGTCAGAATTTGCTCTCCTACGCAATACCATTTGAAAAGCATCTGATTGCCAACTGCAACAGCATAAAAATGATCCCAAACACACTACCAATGCAGTAAAAGCATACCTGGATTCGAAAACATACAAACATTGTCAGTTATAGGCTCCCTCAGAGCCCAAACCTCAACATTAGTGAAGCAGTGTGGACTCAACTTCATATACAATGGAACAAAAGGCAGCAGCAGCCGAAGCTTGCCTACAAGATTTTAGGCTGTGTTGAAAAATAAAGTTGATCTTACCAAATATAAAATTTCATGTTCATTAGAACTGTTTTGCTTTGTATGCTTTCCATGAATATTTGCACATTTCAGCGAATCACTGCACTATCCCACTTTCCATGTAAAATATAAAGTAATGAGGAACGACTCAAGACATTTGCACAGTATTGTATTTCTAATTGTTCATTCTGAAAGATCATGGACGAGAATTAAACTACTTCATTTGCTTCAAATTATATTTATACTTTGATAAATCCCATCACCAGCCTTTGCCGAGAAGCTTTTTTTTTCATATAGTTTGAAAATTAAACAAAGCAGAAGGAAAAAAAACCCTCCCTTTCTTTCTTCATTCATTAAATTTTGATTTCAGAGTATAATTATCTAATTACCTGATGCTATCCTGATGTTTTAACAGCTGTCCTCTGAATATGAAGGGACCCATTTGGTATAGGATGAATCTTGTCTTTCATACAATTTAAAAGTGATCCTTAATATAAAATCAATCCATGTAGTGATGCTAAATGTGCTTGCCTATGCAATTGTAGTTCTGTTAGTGGATGTAGTCTGCCACTTATTTTCTTTTCCTCTCTAACAGGAGCTAGTCAAACACACTCAGGATGCTGCTGACAAGTGCAACCTGAAGATCGCTCTTGATGCCATGAAAGTAAGTGCAGTGCTTATGGTAAATGGTACGTAATCATAGTGATTTTAGACCGTTAGCAAAAGCAGGCTGATTCAGCAGATTATTCCAAACGGTCTGTGCCATTCAGCTATCAATACCTATTAAATAAAAATAGGAAGTAAACTCAAACACAGACACACACACACAACATGACATGATGGCTTTCCTGACTGAAGAAACAAACAAGAAAAAGAAACTACAATACAAACACACATTTATCGATTTAAAGTAAAGGTGTGGAGAATATTGTCATTCACTTTGTCCCCCCATCTAATTCTCAGCACTGAAACATGCACATATTTTAAATGGGCGATTTCCCCAAAATGTAGCACAAAAGACATCATACTGTCTTTACAACACGATTTGTTTTACATGTTTAAATTCCTTCAGACTGAACTTACAAAACATAATATGTGTGTTTTTGTGTCTGTGTGGGTCTGTATTGTCAGGACCTGGCTCAGTACGTCAACGAGGTGAAGAGAGATAATGAGACTCTAAGGGAGATCGACCAGTACCAGAGGTCTATTGAAAACCTGGTAAAATAAAGATTTTTTCAACAATTAGCAGCAGCTGTTAGGATTGACCACGTAAGAGTGTAAAATATCACTGCAACATGTTTTTTCTTTTAGAAGACTTTCAGTTTTCGCAAGTGCTTAAAAAGTCCAGTCTTTGTCTAAATTTAATGTAGTCTAAGGGAATCCACCACGAAACAGAATTCAGCTCAAACATGCACAATGATAAAAGATGCCACTATAATATGTACTTAACGGCTAATAATAGAGGTAAAAAGTGTATTTTATGTATCTTTGAGGTCTTAAAAATCCTGCCTTAAACCATATCAGAGATTTAGAGAAAGATAATACCATTTAGAGCTGCAGTGATGACTATCCACAGAAAATGTATTGGGTAATAGCTTACTAAATATTTCAGTCATTCTTCTTAGGTGCGAGATGTGAAGAATTTTTCTTTTTTTTTGTAGATTTTTCAACTGTGATTAAAAACAGAATCATAATAAATGTCTGATGGGATAATAAAACATTTTAGATAAGAATGATTTAAAAGTAATCTGCATAATTATGGATAATTAATGCAATTTAGCTGCATCCACTGAAATATATTTGTATTATTGTTCAGCATTACCGCTGATATTAAAATGTAAATTATGTTTTTACATTTCTGAAGGTTTCAGTAGTTGAGAGAAGCTGGTCAAAGAAAAAACAGGGAGGTTACAGAGAGTCGTGAAACCCAGCAGCAGAGACAAGAGAGCTTGTCAGATTACAAAGACCCTCATCCTTGTCTTGACCTGATTGCACATGAATGAACTTTAATCAGTGAATCAGGTGGCAGGAATCAACTGATCTAATCAGTTGAATGTCCAAAAACTTACCTGATGTCTTATTGTGAATATTATGTGAAAATTTATTTGCAGAAGTTAATATTTTATGGGGATTTGATTCATATTAGTATACTTTTAGTTACTTTTATGAATATATATTGCATTCCTGAAGTAGCTGTTAGGTGTGATTAAAACCTTTTGCTTTCTCAAACTATCTTCATTTATTTTTCTCTTCTTTTTAACTCTTTAAATTCAACTTTCGCTTGGATTCCAGTTGGTAGGTCCCAGTTCTGCATCAAAATGTTGACTTAATCAGATATGATCCTTGTATGTTTTTCAAGCCTTGAGAAAGACGAGCTTTGACATTTTAAGAGTTGCTTGATCTCCAAAGTGTACAGTCTAGCGTTTTTACCTCCTTCGTGTTTTCTTTGCAGAATACGCCGCTAGTCACCTACGGCCGGCCAAAGGGAGATGGAGAGGTGCGCATAGTCTCCAGTGTTGACAAGAAGAAACAGGACAGGTTGTTGTACCTCCAAGTTCATTGTTTGGGAAGGAAAATTAGGATTGCAGACAGGAAACACATGCATGTTAAATACATTTTAATGTAATGGTTTTCAAATTTTTGGAAAAATGTGGAATTTGGAGTGAAAATAAGTTGGTTTCATTTTTGTAAATAAAAAAAAAGAAAGAAAGAATCAGCAATATTGAGTTTACTGACTTGGGGTCATAGGGTTCTTGTTTTGTTGGCAACGACTTACAAAAGTTGTGGGATACAAACACTTTCAGGCATCCAAGAAAACGTCAGACTAAAACTTTGGTATCTGATATATTTACCTTCAGAGTTAAGCCAAATACTGGTGTCAGCTTTCTTAACCTCTAAGGCAAGAAAGTAATAATAATAAAAACAAACCTACTTTGCAACAACTGTACGTGACATATATACTCATGTTAATAATGAAGCAATGTAACACTCTGTCTTCTTATTTAATAGGCACATCTTTTTATTTGATGTGGCAGTCATTGTTTGCAAGCGAAGAGGAGACAACTATGAGATGAAAGACATACTCGACCTCAACTACTTCAAGATCACAAACAACCCCACGCCTGACAGAGAGGGTAAAAAGGTCAGACACCGTGTACTATATTAGTATTTTTCTACATCATCTTTTATTGTTAAATGGATCTTTATCTGTCTGTAAATTACACTAATGAATACACTAAGGAATGTTGTCATTCAGTTTGGCTGTAGCGTTTATTTGTTTTTTGGCAAACATGGATGTAGAAGCCCGTAAGGTGCATACAGTTTACACACGATGCTATCTTTCGGCTTGTGGGAACATTTGCAGGCCGTATTGTAGTGGAGTGGACTTGTTGATGTCTTGTTGATGTATGCCCACAGATGGTGTCTTCTCACTCTGCTGCTGATTGCTAATGTGAAAGTGACAGCTTGCCAGAATGAAATGGCTCTGTGGTTTTTCTCAAAGACACTCTATTATCATCCTCATTTACTCTATTGTCTATTTTCTGTTTGACAGTGATTGGTATATTTTAGATAGGATTATTCAATATTTCTGAATTAAAAATCTTGTCTGAAACATGCAGTGACATAAACCCCTTAATGATTCTTAACACGGTCGGATACATTTCTACCCTTCATTTTTATCCTGCTTTCAACCTAAAGCTCCATCAATCACATACGACCTTTATTTAATGCTGCACAAAATGACACAGACAAATGCGTAAGAATTTCTTTGTCGCAAGACTTGCACCCACAAACTAATATTCAGAGAAAGACATACTCTGTACCTACCCCCATGAACACACAAGACAGCGATATTAATATCAGGTGAAGGATGTGCGCAATCCTCCGAGGCCATTTAAAGCTACAGCCCATTTTTTGGTAGATTTCATTGAGTGCTGTGAACACCGAGCACCCTCACGGTTATCAATGATTTAACACTCAGAAACTCTCAGGACTTTTCAGAGCCAGCCAGTCACAGACAGGTAAAGCCCAACCACTTTTCCTGTTATTAAATATGACACAATCAGCTAAAGCAGATTAGACTTGAAAAAGCCAAGAGGTTTGGGAAATGATTTAAAAAGTCCCTTAATGGACCCATGGGCAAGGCACTTAAACTGAAAGTGCTGCTGTGGAGCTATTTAGTAGCTAGTGGTCGAAAAAAAATGCATTTGAGGATAGCTGGTTAATTGAATATGCTTCTGAAGACAACAAGCAAACAGTTGTCAGTTTAAAATTCAGAAGACGTGGTCAAGATCTGGTAGAGCTGGCTGGTTTCTGGCCTAGAAGTTATGTTCTGAAATTTAGGACTTTCCAAAGCTTTCTGGTTTCTCTAAGACAGATTAGAACGCTCTGTCTCAATGTTAACACAGCTTAAGTCATTCAGTACTCTCTGTGCAGAGCACGTGTTAAAATCTTATTGCTGCTGCTCTCTTGATGCACTGATCTGTGAGGCTGGTGGCAGCCATCTTGGCACAAAGACGTCAGTGGAGACTGATAAAAGTGTTATGGCTTTATGTTAGAAGGGTGGTGTCTGCATTTCTTTTTGCCTTGTCATTCTTTGTCTTTTTCTTCTCCACCTTCATCATCTTCTTCTCTTCTGTCACACCAACAATCTGCTTGTCCTCTTGTCGCTGCTTCTCTAAACCTTTCTCTGTGGTCTTCCTCTTTTTGTCTGTCTTGTCATGTCATTGTTTGAACTAAAAGAAATGTGTGATTGGCAAGATTACAAATTACAAGGTGGTTCAAAATGATGCTAAATAAAATTAAAGGCATAAATGCTGGTGATGAGGAAATAGCACCCATTTCTTAATGTGCTTATTTTCTTTAGACATGTCTCGTGTGTGATGGAACAGTAAAAGAAGAATTTGGCATTTTGGTGAATGGGTTTATTTCCCCTATACTGCAGTACAGGCACCACTCTTATGTCTGTACGGTAGATATGAAGCTAATCCTGATTGACTTATCACATACATTAGAAGCACTGTGTCTGTAGCACTTCTGGTTGCAGTGGTTAGCACTGTCACTTCACAGCAGGAGGTTTCCTTGCATGTGCAAGCTTGGCAACAGACCACATGAACTGGACAGGCAACTTTGACGGGGGGGGCATTTGGCTCAAGTGACTTTGCTTTTTCATGAAAACAAAAAAATTGCACTTGTACTTGCACTGGCACATACATAACCATACACACAGTACAATCATAGATAAATGTAGCTATAGTTATAACAGTGCAAACATAGTTGTCTTTGATTGCAGAGGCAAAATAGAAAAAAGAAAAGAGAGACATTTTCTGTAGGTGCAGAAATGGATCAGGGAAATCACCAACGACTGTGAGCACACAGTATCCTCAACACATTTCCAACGTATTTGTAGTTTTTGAGTGAAACAGCTTCACAAGCTGATGAATGACATCTTTTTAGTTTTAAAGCGAGATAAGGGGTAGTTCTCAAAGTCTGACCTGCACATCGTCCTCACTCACAAGCAATAAACTACTGGGAGCTGAATAGATTGAGCTCACACTGCAGCTTATCAGCAATATGAGTCTTTAGTTTTTCATTGCCAATTTGTATGGGTTTATGTAACTTACAACTCAAGTGTCACTGGTCTCACTAGGGGGGCCCCAAGGACTTTATTGGGCAGGTTTGGACCACCCAAGTCTGTCAATGTGCAGACGGTGTCACTGTGCCTGCATTGGTTTCTAAAGTACTGTATGAATGTATAGTCAGAGCTATAGTTGCAGCAGATGGCATATAAGTCAATTGAATTGAATTATAGTCTAAATTAAAAAAATGCGTGTAGACTAACTGAAGCTAAGGTGACTGTCTCTCAACTTGAGTTTCATATTTAATAATGTAAAATTTGTCCTGTTTGTTTCATAAAAAAGAAAAAAAGGCCTATAAACATGTTTTCCCAAAATGCAGCGCTATTTTATTATTATCGAATGTGTAACAATATTTTCAGCTTGACAAAAGACCGTGTGGGCGTCTGCATTCCTAACTTAAATACAAACTCACAAACTGGAATATATGATAACCAGTAAAACAACAGCATCGGATGGAGTTACTCAGAGTTTACTTGGGTGTATTTTATTTTCCCTAAATGTTTTTATTCAGCTGTTTTAACAGCCAGTAGCTCAGTAGTCATTCTCTGGTATTTCAGACAATGCATCCATCCCAATTACAGAGCACGATGCACTGTTTACAGTTAAACGGATAACTACATTGCAACAACCTGTCATGGTATTGGGGATTTATGACATAGATGAAAAGTTTGTTCTTGCTGTGAAGAAAGATTTTCACCAACCAAACTACTGTGTCCCCCGCCACGAAAGTGTTGATTCTGTGAGGTAATTATTCCTGTATATATTTAGCCAGTTTAGCTCCACACATAAATGCTTCTGCACCCAAAATGCATCAGAAAGAAAAAGAAAACAAAACACACCAGTGAATTTGATTATTTCCTTCTTCTTGAACCCCACAGTGGTGCTACGGGTTCTATGTGACACACCAGCAGGGGCACACGGGCTTTGAACTCTTTTTTAAGACCAGAGAGCTGAAGAAGAAGTGGCTGGATCAGTTTGAAATGGCCATGTAAGTATACAGAGACATGAACACCACAGCGGTGACAGTTTGGTAGCCGTGCTGCAGACACGTAATCACACTGGTCTTATGCGTGGGTGTGGGTGTGTACGGTGTTTATTTGTCTTTGTTTGCATGTGTGTTATTCCAAGGCCAAAAGAGGTGTTGACTCTTTCATGTGCACTGTTTGATCAGGTCTTAGCTGTTACCAAGCACACACTGCTGACAACAGTAAGATAACACACTCACACACACATATACAGCTGCACGTTAACATAAACTGTTCCAGAGAGCTGCAGAACTACAAAGAAGTCACTCTGCCTCGATGGTTTTTCAAATCAGTGCTTTATGGAGATATATCTTTCATATTATTTTGTAACAGTAGGAAGCTTTTGCGGGCAGATATCCCATCTGCATCCTATTTTATGTTGATTTGGAAGAATACTGTCTTGTTTTGACATCACACTCTGACTGAACAAATGTTTTTTTGTTGGGGTTGTATATATATATGTGAAACCCAACTGTATGCTGTGGCCTTTCTAAATACACTTCTCAGTGAAAGTATTCTTGATATGTTTACTGTACCAGCAATGCAAATTGTACAGTACACAATGTGCAGTTTTAGTACTTCTCTGTCTTTCCTTGAACTTAAACTTTATGCAGTGACATATGAATTTCTGCACTTCCATTACCATTAAGCCCCTGGCACAAAAAACTGAATGTGTAATTTCAAAAATTTAAAAGAAAAGGCTTTATCCATTTTCACCCCAGGTTTAAAACTGTTTTGCCGCACGGGCAGTGTTTGCACCTGAAAACAGCGACTTGTGCCTCTGTGCATTGAGTAATGACACCAGAAGGGGCCAATTCAAAAAGTGAAAATTGTACCTACCTAAGAGGATGTGGGCTTTTGATGAAGGACTCACTTATGGGAGCACTCAGTCTAAGTGGCTTCTGGATGGTGTGTTTAATACAAAAATGTTTTGTGTGTTTATTCACGTTCCAGAAAGGCTGCCTATTCCTGCTATTCATGTTTCCACCTCTCATGGTGCAGATGCACACATGCAGATCAAAATTAGATTTGCCTGGGCTCATTCAAGTCCTCTTCATTTATTCGGATGCGTGCACTGTAGGTAAAATTGCTTTTATTTCAATCAGCTGAAGGAATAAACTAAAGATTGTTCTTCCCCAACAAAGTTTCTCTGTTTAGTTGATGAAGAAATTATTAAGAATGAAATGTATTTGAGTAAACAGGAAGAAAATTGTTCCCACTACTGAGACGCCCACTCATACAAACGTAGTCCTTACATGTTTTTTGCCATATGAGCAGCATGATTCTAGGTCTGTAGTTTGTGTTTAGAGACAATTAGCAAATATTAGCATCCTCACACATTAAACTAAAGCTGTGCATATTCAATGCAGCTCTGGATTTTTTTTAAGCCTACCTGAAAAAGGTGCATGGGAACCATTTTAGGTGGTTTAACCTGTCGACTTCTTCAAACAAAGTATGTCAGATGTTCAATTTCACAGTAGTGCAGGCAATGTTGTGGTCACAGCATTCAAGTACTGGCCAGTACTTGGCTAAAAAAACAGAATATTTCAGTAATAATGTGGCTGACATGTGCTAGCTTCTACTGTGTGCTACATGTGAGGAAGGACAACATTGGACAAGCTCTAACCTGATTGTTACAGCATTTTCAGAACACTCATATGTGAAACAGCTTACAATAGAGGTTGTGGTAAACATGAAAGCCGCAAAGCATATGGTAGCATTGTGATCGTAACCATATTCGCATGCATGCTTGTTAGCATTAACGTGCTCTGGTTAAGCACAACCATGCAGAGCTGCTAGTTCATTTTAGTGTTCAAGCAACGTTTTGCTCATTTTTCTTTGTCTTAGATCAAATATCCGACCAGAGAAGGCCACCCACAACTCCCACCATTTTAAGATGCACACGTTTGAAAGGATCACTTCCTGCAGCTTCTGTCATCTTTTGCTTAGGTAAGATTAATTGTCAGTGAGCTCTTTTTGTTTTGTTTTTTTAAGATGATTATGTTTTTGGGATGAAGTTCGAACACTCGTGTACAACACTCGCGAACTACATGAATAGCTCAAAGATAGCAAACCATCATGTGTTATTTCACTGATAGCTCTCTTAAGATAACTTTCAAATCTTTTTTCCATTGAATGCATGAAGGAACATAATGACCCATTATATATTTTGGCTTTCAGTCACTTTTTCTGGGGAAAAGAAGGTTATTTTGAAATGAGCTTAGTTTAATTGTTAGTAGTATTATTTTATCAAGAGCATGATACTGAACTGAATCTCAGTGTTTGACAGAAATCATCAGTTTTAAAGCTGAATGGTACGTCCTGTACCATTCCTCTTATCTTGAGGGTGTTCAGAGCAAATTCTAAATGTCAGTGTGTTTCTTATAAGGGCGCTGTTGTACATGAAATATATTCTGTGTTGTCTCCAGGGGCATCTTTAACCAGGGTTATCTCTGTCTAAAATGTGGCCTGGGGGCTCATAAAGAGTGTCTGGGTCGACTGGGAGTCTGTGGGAGAACAGGTGAGACAAAAACCTCTCAAACCAATTGTTTTGCTCAATCCCACATTTTGGGTGACCCTTGTCATCACCATCATGCCACAGTTTTGATTAAAAACACACAAAATATAAAGATCTAAAAGGCAAATATCCATGAAGTCGACTGAGCACATTTGTGCTCCTTGGAGAAAGTCCTTTTAACAGTTTGGTCACTCTTTTGAGTTTTTTTCTGGTATAAAACACTCGTACCAGATTTGCAACTGTATAGAAAAATTACAGCCATGTGGATTTTCACAGTCATGTGAAAAATCTAAGTACACCTAAACTGCTGCTATAAGAATTAAGAGAGAAAGTAGAAGCCAGTTGCTGCTAATCAAAGGAACTTAATTAACTCATCATCTTTGTCTTAACACAATGCCACAATCTTCTCAGGAGTGGCAAATTCAAGGTCAAGATCAGACTGTTTAATACACAAGAGAAATTTTGAAAAAACAAACCCAACCCAAAACAGAACCCCAAGAGACACGTCTCAGAGACACATCACCTTTTTACGATTGGAAAAGACTAAATGAGTATGGCTCCTTTGGGAGAGTTGACAAGAAAAAGCACCTTTTCTCTAAAAAGAACATGGCAGCATGGCTTAGATTTGTGACTTCTGGAGCGGTATCCTTTGGACAGACAAGATGCAGATGTTTGGCCATAATGCTGATGAAAATGATGAAATGACCAAAACTGGGTCATCCAAGAGGACAACAATCCCCAGAACATGAGCAGATTTCCAATAGAATGGCTGAATAAGAAATGAAGTTGGCCCAGTCAAAGTCCAGACCTCAACCTGTGAACAACAGGGAGCCAAAAATCCTCCACAATGATGTGAGATAAAACAGTCATTTAAAGTTATTGCTGCTAAAGGTAGCTCTAAAGGCCACCGATTAATTCGATGTACTTAGTTCGGGGCGATCGTGGCTCAAGAGTTGGGCGTTCGTCTTGTAATCGGAAGGTTGCCGGTTCGAGCCCCGGCTTTGACAGTCTCGGTCGTTGTGTCCTTGGGCAAGACACTTCACCTGTTGCCTACTGGTGGTGGTCAGAGGGCCCGGTGGCGCCAGTGTCCGGCAGCCTTGCCTCTGTCAGTGCGCCCCAGGGTGGCTGTGGCTACACTGTAGCTTGCTATCACCAGTGTGTGAATGGGTGGATGATTGTGTATAGTGTAAAGCGCTTTGGGGTCCTTAGGACCAAGTAAAGCGCTATACAAATACAGACCATTTACCATTTAGTTTTTCACACACTGTTACTCCTCTGAAAAGGTACAGATATGATTATTTCTTCCTGAAAATCTAAATTCTGTATTAGTAGCAAAGTAGCAAACAAAGTAGCAAATTACAAATATTTATATTACATATAATTATATATATTACATATATAATTGTTTGCTTCATTTAGTACTTGCTGAATCTTATTCCTATGTCTAGTTTTGGGCCTGTGTCACCATTCTGGTGCTGTAGTTTGAGTTCTTTACTCTACTTGAATGCACAGGCTGGCTAAAGCTAGCTGAGGCCTTTGACAAGCCTTCTTAACAGAAGTGCTGTGGTCTTTATGCATTCAGAGGCATGATGAGGGCTAGCAGAGGTTGACAGTTGAGGTTGCATGTCAGAAAGCCACCACACACTCATATTGTATTCCTCTCACTGTAGCTGTTCTTCACCTCACTGCAGAGCCTGTCAAGTTGAGACCCAAGGTAAGACCCGGTCTGTTTCTCTTCTGTGACTTAGACACTTAAGCTAACATAATTATGGAGACAGATGAACTCTAGCGCCGAGCACAAAAGCACTCTCATCTATGGACAGATATAAGTGAGAAAGGATTTTGTGCCCATGTAAACCATTGATATTCCAGTGAGATGGTCATACTAGTGAACAGTTTGCACTTGTTAAGTTGATAAAAGATGTTGGTGTACAAATGTCAACTCCCTTTTGAAAACTTTGCTTAAGTGCTTAATTTTATTGTTCCTCGTCTTGCTGCAACATTACACTGATTTAAAGACTCTCCTTAATTGAAAGACTTGTACAGAGTGTAGCGCCTACAATTTGAATGAAATACAAGGCAGAGCACTAGCATGTAACAGCTGTCCAATCACAGCAGCTGGTGTATCTCGCCAGTTTAGTCTTTATTGACTATTTAGATGGCAGTCTTTATGTGTCAACTTTGAAACAGAGCCTCAATTAAGAAGTATAGGAGTCCATAGCTAAATCTGTGGCACGTAACAGCCAACTGTTTATGCAGAAAATCCTCAAAAATATCCTTAAATGGCCAAGTTTCATTCTCCTTCTTCAACTGCAATTGCAGAATAAAGACATTGTGTTCACATAATTTGCAGACAATCTATTGTAGTCATAACAAGGATAAAATAATACAATATTTATGTGTTTTACAGTTTTTGTTTGGTTATTATACTAAAAAGATGAAACCTTAACAATTTATTCTTGATTTCCGTCTTTAACTTTTCATATTGTTTAACTAACCACCTTAAAAATAGAACACTCACAGAATTATGTATTAAGAATGTGACTCACTGTGCAGGTCAGGCTGATCCTACACGGGGAATAAGAAACCTCTACCTCTATATTTATCAATCTTTTCCTTCCTCCATATTTCTTTCTTCCTTTCTTGGTTTCATGCTGTTTTCTCTCTCTTGCATCTTGCTTTCTCTTTCCATTCACAGGACAACACAACACCAGCGGACCCAGGTCAGTATGGCTTGACCACTTTTGTGAACCTGCTAAGGGCTTTACGTGGTACCTCTTAAGCTTCTTTCATCTCACTTCTGTAGCAGAACAGAAACGCAGACAGGATGAAAAGGAGATGGTTAGTCACAGGCCAGAGTGAGTTTTGTAACAGATAGAGGGTGGTTTAAAGCTAACCCTTCAATGCTGTGATTCGTTTTTGATCACATATTACTCAACTGAAATGCTTCTTTTTTTGGCCACAAAAAATCCTCAAGATTCTTCCTTAGAAATGCACTTCTGCACAAATACTCAAATCTCTTTTGCTCACATGCATGCAGTGTTTAAAGGGAGGTAATGAACAGCAACAGTTTTCTCTTGACAAATATACTTAAGCAAGAATAACCAATGAATAATAGAATGCAGAAGAAATCCTTAACCAGACCACAGAAACCTCTTTCTCACTTCATGCCGTGATGCTTAAACTCTAGACAGCACCGAGATGAATTGGTGTGGGTGGAATCATTATGAGAACCATGGCAGGAGAAATGTCGGCAGGAAAACACTTCCAGCAGTCTATATGCCTCAGCCTCAACTGCTGAGCTGTGCCTTTGTGATAAATCAATTTCCATAAGGGCCTTTATGAGAAAGACATCTGTGCTTATTGTTCTTATTAAAAACATGAATGTGAGATATTCCATTCATCTGAGGTCACAGCCAGCTAATAGTTTCCCCAGGCTGGTTTGCAAGGCAGTTGTGGCTGGAAGGGAGATGCGTCTGAGAAGTCTAGATGTGTGAGTCAGGAGAGAGTAAGTGGCTGTGTCTTTTAAGTTGGCAGGGGTATTTAGTCTTAGCCTTAGCCCCGTGCTCGTGGCTGTATTTGTCTGCCATGCCGTGGAAAGATTGGTACTGAGCCATTCAGGAATCAGAGAGATGAATTTCCTGCAATGGCAAATTGTTGCTTTTGAGAATAGTGACAGTATGATGGTTTAGGCTGTTATCAAAATTGACAGAATCCACTGTCATCAATTGTGCAGTTATGTACCTGTTACACATCAGGTTAGAGAATGTGCTTAAACCTTCAGGGTAAGAAGAATACAGGAAATTTATTTTGGGCATGTAAGTAGTGGTGAAAGTGGATAACATGATGGAATGGGTGGTTCACTTGAATTTCCAAAAAAAGGTGTATTTTCTCATATCTTTCACTGCATAGCCCATGTCTGCTTGTTGAGCAATAAACCAAAAGCACCTTTTTCATGAAATTTCTCGGTCATGTAGCTGCGCCATTTATATCCCTTAAATAAAATGAATGATCACAATGTATTAGTTCTCTATGTTGCTCAAAAAACTCACACAAAATGTTTCTAATTTTCAGTGTTAATGTCTTTACGCTCCCTGTCTGCTAGGTTTGCCCAGGATGGTTGTGATCAGAGACTACAGTGGCATCCCCTCTTCTCAGTGTGGGCCCCCACTGAGTATTCACGTGGGGGATATCATTGAACTGATGTTTGCCGACTTGCACAGCTCTTGGTGGCAGGTGCGTGTCACTCAGCTCAACCTTGTTTTATCTCAACATCTGTGACTCTATGAAAAAGTAACATGTTATGGCTGACTAGGTTTGGTGTGGTGCATGCAATGTCTTTGCACTGTCATGACTTTGAATCTGTGCTGTATGTTACATCTTCCTTTAATGCTGGATGACTCCGTTAGGTGACAGAAAAGCTTTCAAAAATGTAGATTAATGTGGTGACTTCAACAATTTATCTCCCTTTGGCCGCCGTTTGCTATAAATCACTAATTGCATTGTTGTTGTTCATCACATCGGGTGTCCTATCAGGTGAGCCGCAAATGTGACAGTATGATGAGGTCAGCTCCAATTAAAAATATCAGCTGAAGATTTGTATGAGCTTCACTGGACCCCTGTTACATTACAAACGGGGTATTTGGCTGTTCCTTCACTCTTTAGATTGAATTAGAGGCTACATCAGATGATCTAACCAATTAGTGGCTCCACTTGATTAATTGACTGCCACGGCGAAACAATAAAACAGCATACAGCTCAGGCTCTGGAGGACGTTCTAATGGTGGTGTGCAACCTCGGGGACCGGCACATTAACAACCATCTCACGAGGTCAGCCAGCGGTTGAGAGCATTTGACCTTTTCTATTTTTGAAGGGATGGCGATTTATCTGGGGTCTTCCGGCAGCCTCCTTAGCTTTTTCTCACTCTGCTTTATTTTGGTGCTAAAGCCTCATCCTTCGCCTCTGGTACAGGTCCAATCATACTGCAGTCTTTGCCAACAGCGCAGCTGGAAGTAGGCAGTTAGCCCGATTTCCTGTGCTTCATGTTTCTCTCTGTTGTGACAGAGCACATAGTGGAGGGTGAGGACATGAATGCCATGAGACTTCATGTAAGCTGATAGAGCAGCGACCAGAATGTCATGCCACAGACCTGATGGCACTGCATTGTTTGCTACCATGGTAACCCTGCATGTTGGAAGGGGATAATCACAGGAATTATCTGATAAAGCACATTTGTGTATTCCTGAGCTCTGCATAATGATAATGTAAATAGCTTAACTAAAAGCTGTCCTGTTGACTTTATAACCAACAGTGGAGCAGTAGAGCAGCATTTGATAAGCGGATTCCTCTTATGTTTGTATCATTTTTTTCCAGTGGTGTAAATATGAAGCTGGTTTCCACACATGCACTGACACAGAATTTTTTAAAGCACTCTATGAAAGCAGGGAGAAGCGGCTACACAAGCAGTTTTCAGGTTTATCAACACCCGCCCTATTGTAATCAACCTTATTGTAATATGACTGTACACGTTTTCAAGTGGTGTGAATGCATGTTTCAAGAAATTCTTTTACGGAAGTTTATCATCTATCAGGACTGTGTAGATTCATTGGCATCCTGGTATTGGCAGCCTTCAGAAATTGAAAAGAAAGAAACTGGACTTCTTTAGGGGTTTTTTGCCTCTTATCCAAGAGGTTTCCTCAAAACAACTGATGGAGAGTCCCAGGTTAAAAACCCGTAGTGGGAGTTGGAGGTGGTTTTGAGGTTCTGAGGTGTGTTCTGTGAGCCAAGGTGTGAAAAAAGGCATGAGTCATTCCTGTCACCGGGGCTGACAGGTGAAACCACTGTAAGACATTGTCCCACTCCAACATCACATGAGCTATTGAGGTCACCTTAGGCATAGTGTGAATAGGGGTTGACGTACTTGGGAAGGGATCTCAGAACTGGGTTGCAGGTGGCTGATAGTTAGTGTCGTAAGCCATCACCTGTGTTCAATGCTGATCATTCACAGTGGCTGTAGATGGCCTTTTTTACTGTTCTTTCAACCCATCTGCCATCTTTGTCCATCTTTGTCCATCTTTACTCTGAGGTCACCTCTCTGCCACCTGAACTACGGCCACCCTAGCTGAAGTTTGTCCTGTTAAGGTGGCTTTCTTATGTTGTGCCATGCTTTTGTGCAGTCCCTTTTTGGTTTCTGCTATGTAGACGTCCAAACACTCCTCACTGCACTCAGCTCATAAACTGTTTTTTACCCTGTGTTTGGGCGTTCTGTCCTTGGGATGAACCAGTTTATGTCTGAGGCTGTTGCTCGGTCATAAAAATGCACCATATTGTCACACTTGGAGAAAGTTTTTGTCTGACAAGCCTGCTACATAAGGGAGAGCAGATGAAATGAATGCTTGAACAAAATCAACACTGTAAAGAAGAATGGACCAAAATTCTTTCACAACAATGTGAGAAACTGATCAGTCACACAGAAATGATTATTTTGAGTTACTGCAGCTAAAGGTGGTTGTTTTGAATAATGATGTGGGCCTAGTTTTCCATGGGATAAATTCCTCTGGAACTTTTACCTCTGGGCCATTCTGGTTATCTGGCATTCTGCATGCAGCAAGGATCAGTTAACCATGCTCATTCATTTCAACACTATGTCGATCGCTTTAAAGACTCTTCTTCTTCTTCTTCTTCTTCTTCTTCTTCTTCTTCTTCTTCTTCTTCTTCTTCTTCTTGCCTCTGTTACTTTTTACATTTGAAGAAGAGGTCTGTGATACCTATAATAAAAGAAGGAATAGAAGGTTTTGTTTTCAGTAAGTTTGTGAGGTCTTATGGTCACACACTACATTTTGGAAAGAAACCCTGAATCCTAACAAAGTCATGTTTGCTTGCAATGAAAACTCCACAGGGTATCTTTAATCTCCAATGTCCCCCGTGGCGCCAGAGGATGGAATTACAGAACATTGAGAATTCATATCCCCTGTTACCCAGAAGGCAATTATCCCCCATCCCACTGGCAGAACAATACAATCAATCATTGTAATTTCATTTGATCCCTTGGCTCCTGCCTGTTTATGCCAACAGAGTAATAAGTTTAATCTTTATCATACGCTTATCGAAAGCATAACAAATAGAGAAGGGCTCTCAAAAAACCTTTGATGAAATGTTATTACACAGAATGAATCATAGAGATGGGTAAAGATTTGCTTTCCAATCTAGTTACTTTCGGGGCTTGCACGGTCCCAAAAAGCATTTTATACTCTAATAAGGAGGAGTGAGTAGGAAAGCATAAACGGGGCAGGAAGGCGAATGAAGAGCTCCACATGCCTTCACCACTCAACGTCTTCTCAGATTGGCTCAATGGACTTCAAATTGACCTCTAACTTGGAACTGGAAACTCAGATTATCTTCAGCTTAATGCTGATGCATATTCTTATTACTGTCTGCCAGACAATGTACATAATAGAGAAACAAGGTTATACAATAAACTAAACAATCCAAGTAGAGACAAGTCTATGTAAAAAAACAAAAACAAAAAAAACCCCAAAAAAAACAAGTAATTTGTTTGACCAAATTGGTTTATTTAACTGGAGAACAAAAGTCTGTTACTCCATGTTTGCTGGAGGAATTAATGATTTCACATAAAGCCTGTTGCTTCAGGCGGGTTAGCTAAAATGCAATTGTGAGTCTTTAGCACCAACCCAAGAGCTCACGCTGTTTGGATATTCAAAGACCAGAATAAGATCCATTATTTAGTGTTAAACGAGGCTCTTGTTTTGATGCAGTACAAATCTAACTGCCGGCAGAGTTTGAACCATAATTAACTCGGGCTACAAATTAGATGCAGTGCTTGTTGTGTGCTAATTGCTGAGGATTTATTGAGGCAAGAGTGGGAGGGGAAGAGAAAAGGAAGAGAAGGAGAGAGAGAGAGGTGCAGTTGCTCCCAGACAAATATAATGCGATTAACAAGCGGTTGCCTTTGCAGGGCAAAAATCTGGCTACAAGCAAGATTGGCTTCTTTCCAAGCGATGCTGTGAGGCCTTGCCCGTGTGTAAGTGTGCATGTTTATTGTTATCAATAAGACAAATTTAGTATCATTACAATGCATTCGGTGTATTGATGTTTTGGCAGAAGAATGTAGTGCTTTTTTATTGCAGTTTTCTCACTGTAGAAGATGGATTTTAGCTATTAGATATACCTTGAATATCACATAAATGACCTCTACCCTCTGATCTGACTCAATCAAAACTCAAAATAACCACAATTATTTTTCTATGCCAGGTTCCAAAACCTGTTGATTATTCTGCCCAGCTCTGGTAAGTGGCAAAAATAAATGTCTAAGGATGGCCACAGTTCATTCTTACTCCAGATTATAGATAATGTTGGCTATACATTGTCTATGACAATGCATTGTGAGTGGATCAGTGTAATTACAGTAGCTGTTTATGGATGTTGAGGTTTGCAGGGCCTATGGAAAGATGCCAAGCTGAGGTCGCCCTCTTGGACCGGGAAAACAGCACGTATCTGATTCGGCACAGGAGTAAAGAGTGCACTGAATATGCAATCAGCATAAAGTAAGTGACATCTTGCTTTCTATTTATTTTCTCCAACATTTTTCACTCTTTTACCAAAAAAAAAAAATAAAAATGAAATAAACACAACACATGCAGTCAGCACCAGTCTTGTGGGCAAAAACACCTTCTTGCGAGAGACGGATAGTGGGAATAATTCAAACAAACAAAATGCCCACATGCAAATAACTCAGAAAACAAACAATTCATCAAATGTTGAAGTGGATGGGCTGCAGCAGAAGGAGATCATGCTGTGTTCCAGTCGTCACTGCAAAATAAGAAGTTGTAGTGACTATACAATCAACAACATCTAGTAACTGAAGACTGACAAAAAGAAAAAATCATGTCTGGTGTAATGAGTCACAGTTTATACTGAACTGCAAATGTTTGGAAAGGCAATGTCGCTTCTAAAGGTCTAAAATGAGAAAAGAAACATTTCTTAGGGTTTGTTCTAGCAATATAAACCTATTTGGTCCAAGTTTTGAAGTGTCTGCTTTCACCCTAATTTTCCAACAAGCTTCTAAATGTTGACAAAATAGCTGGGAGAAAACATACTGTTCCCAGCCCTCCTAGTATGTAAATGCATCAGTGCTGACTGCTGAGGTAGCTAATTTCCTAAGAGACCATCTTATCAACGAAAAAATTTCTCTATTCTTGACACAAGCATCCAACAAATTAAAAATTCATTTTCACAGTGAAAAAAAATCCTTCACCCAGCAAAAAGTGCCGCTGTTTGCTCTACAGGCGTGAAGAAATAAAACTGAATTCATTAAATCCTGTTGTTGCTTTGTTGGTTAAAATCTGAAGAGTTTGGTCCTGGGGGATTTTTTTATAACGCTGTCTCTCGCTGAAATGGATCCAGGGATGCATCTTGTTATGGTTTTACACAGTTACTTAATTTTGCACTTTAGTGCGTTTGTGGGTTAAATTTCATCAGTTAAGTTTATTTCACGCAACAGTTATTATTCAAGGTTACGCTAAACTGCATTTGCCATTGTTGTGGTTTATTTTACAACTTTTCTATAAGGACAACAATTAATTAAACTTGGCCCTTCTCTGGTTATATAATTATAAAGTTATATAATAAAATAATGTCAAGTTAGAGCTCACTGGTCTCTTAATTAGATTAATTAGAAATATAGTACTTGCAGTACTTAGAAATATAGTACTAGAGATAGATAAATGAGTAAATACAAAATAAAGCTTTCAAAATGATGATTTCATGTTGTAATGGAATAAAGCCATCCAAATCTATCTGCCCCTATGTGAAAAAGTAATTATCCACTAAATTTGCCAAGGGTGGCACAATCTGGAATCAAGTGTTTGCGATATCTGGCAATGAGTCTTTCACATCACTGTGGAGGAATTTTGGCCAACTCTTCTCTGCACATTCGTTTTAATTCAGTCACACTGCAGAGTTTTTGAACATGAACGGCCTGTTTAACATCAAAACAAAGCCTCTGATTTAAGTCTGGCCACTCCAAAACCTCAATTCTTTTTTTTTTTTTTTTTTTTTTTTTTTGCCATTCAAAGGTCAACTTGCTGGTGTGTTTTGAATCATTGTCCTGCTGCATAACCCAAGTGCGCCAGAGCTTCAAGGCACAAACTGATGTCATTCAAGATTTTGTGTTAGAGAGTGGAATTCATGGTTTAAGTAATTAAAGCAAGTTGTGTCAGTCCTAAAGCAGCAAAGCAGCCATAGACCATCACATAACCACCATGTTTGACTATTGGTATAACATTGTTTTTAATAAATGCTGTATTAGTGTTATACCACATGTAATGGGACCCAAACTTTCCAAAGTTAAACTTTTGTCTCATCAGTCCATAGAATATTTTCCCAAAAGTCTTGTAGCTCATCAAGATGTTTTTCAGCAAATTTGAGTCGAACCTTAGTGTTTATATTGGTTCGTGGTGGAGTGGTTTTACCTTGAATCTCTCCCATGAATGCCGTTTTCCCCAGCGTCTTCTTTATTGTTGAATCACAAAAACTTACTTTAACTGAGCCAAGCGAGGCTTGCAGTTATTGAGACGCTGTTCTTTCTGACCTTCTCGATGAGTCATCCATGTGCTCTTGGACTAATTTTGGTAGGCCTGCCACTCCTGGGAATGTTCACAATTTTTCCAGGTTCTCTCCATTTGTCGAATAATGGCTCTCATTATAAGCTTAGAAATAGCTTTGTAACTCTTTTCCAGTGACTTTGTGTCTCAGATGTTTATTCAGGTTTGTGGCATGATGTGTTGCTTTTTTTTTTTTTTTAGATCTGTTAGCCTACTTCACTTTGTCAGACAGGTTCTATTTAAGTAAATCAGCAGGTGTGGGAGTAGCCAGGCCTGGGTGTGGCTAATGACATTGAACTCAGATTTCCAAAAAACCAAGATAATCACAGTTATTTCATTATTTAACAAGGGGAGCGATTACTTTTTTGCATTTTTAACCAGGTAGGTTTGTATGGCTTTTTCCTCTTAATGAATGAAATCATCATTGAAAAGCTGCATTTTGTATTTGTACTCTGATTCTCTAACGCCTGTAATTGTGACAATATAGAGTTAGATTAACAATGTTCCTTGAAAGACACATTTTTCAATTGTCACTGCTAAAGTACAAAATTCTCAAAACTTTTCTAGTTTTAGTTAAAAACATTTTTTGGTGAAGGAGACCTTGTCCGGCATTTGCACATCATGCCTAAAGTTTGTAGAAGTTCATTTTTGTTATTGTATGACAGTTATTCAACTGAATATAGCATGGGAAAGAGGGGGAATCGTATAGTCTATTTCACCATCTGTCTCAGACGTATATTCAACGAAAACTTGATAGCGTTGCATCACACTGTTTGATGCTCTTCAGTTATCAGTCTGTGTATTTCAAAAGATGGCTAGAAACACACTTGAGTTGTAGATAAAACATACTTCCCTCAAGGCCTCAACAAATGACTGCTTTATCTACAAGCTGAGTGCCTGCGTACTCCTCTTTTCAAATACAGCCCTGTCCATTTAACTAGTGAATACGTTTCAGGGCACATCGAAGCTTGTTCACTCTGTTAAAAAAGAAAGGACTATCGAGTCCCTCTGACCTGCCATGATGGCTCCAAGAGATTATAACGAGTGAGGGTGCACTCTGAAATAGTGTTTGGATGTTAAGACTATTCAGACTGTGACACACCATTCCAGCCCATTTGGTTTGGTGGACTCATACCGTTCCCCATTCAAAGCTTTGATGTACAGGGCCGGTTTCTGAACACTCCAATCCTAATTGCCTGTCTCAATGCTTAAGATCATTATCAGGATGGCCATTTGAGATAATGGAGCTTTACACAGAGAGCTGCTACTAATCAACTGGAACTGTCTGGTGTCAAACACTACAAGCGGTCAGTTTGTGTGTGTGCTGAATGCTGTTTGCATGTGTGTAACACCTTGGGAGCCTTTACGAGGGAAGGAAACATCTTGCCTTCACCAAACGGGTTATCTGTCTCTGTGTGTTAGGCACCCTATGACTGCAAATCAGTAACATGTTACTTACAGTACAGTCATACATTCAGTACATCCATACAGTCGTACATGCAACTTGAAAATATTCTTTTCATTGGTTATACACTGCGCTGAGAGATTTTCAGTCTGTCTTCGTATATCAAGGACATGTTAGATACAGCACAGTACACTACAGGAAATGGCTCAAACTCCCAACTTACTTTCACTACCACTTCAAACACTCCTACATTAAAACATATAACTATATATAGTATTATAATCTCAAATAGATGCAGTGTTTTATTGAAACGTTTGCAAACATACACGGGAATACAGTCTACAAGGCAAAAAAAAGGTTTGTCCAATTTTAACAAGCTAGAGACCACACTTATTCTTCAACAAAGCCTGAACTATCATAGGCAGGCTTTCTTGTATATTCTTTAAGTAGTCTCCAGGAATAGTTGTCCACGCCTCTTGAAGGACATTTAAAGCTCTTCTTCTTCTTTTTACATCACATTAATGTTGAGGTCCTAGCCCCGGGGAGCCCAGTACATGGCAGATCACATTCAATTGTTTGTTTTTTCTATCCAGGTCTTCTTTTGCTGCATTGACAGTGTGTTCGGGGTTATTGTCATGCTAGAAGTTTATCAATCAGATACTTTCCAGATGGTATTACACACCGAATCAAAATCTGACAATACTTTCTACATTTATAATTTCATCACTTTTGTCAAGATCATCAAAATTTGACTTAAGTACAACTCCAAGCCATGACTGTAGCATTTGTCCTCTGTCGTACTCTTTTCAGTACATACTGTATGATAACTATGCAGCAAAAATGTAAAGTTTTGATTCATCAGTCCATAAGACCTGGCCAGTGATTTTTCAGTCCAGTTCCTGTGTAATTTGCCATACTTCAGCCTGTTTCCTTTAATTAGGAAACGCTTCTTAACAGCTGCTCTTTGACTAAGATTCAATGTTATATGACGTAGTAAAAAATATACAAACAAAAAGCATGCCTCTGAAAGCGGTCAGGTTCAAAGACTGCACTGAAAATGAATGAATGAATGAACCTTGGACAACTGTTGAAAAATATAAAGAAATGCGAGATGGCTCAAGACTTTTGCACAGCACTGAGTGATGATTTAGTCGTTTAATCCACAATATCACTCAATTGCAACTGTTATGTTTACAGTTAGTTGTAATGCAATTGTACTAACTTTCAGTGTGGCAAACACACCAAGTCCATACAATCAGCAGCAGTAATTAGGCAACTCTATTGCAGAATTCACATTCCTTAGTAAAAAGAGGGCACGCTGTACTTTGGTATTATGGTGGCTGTCAAAAGCTGACACTCTTGTTATTCTGTCTATTTGTGACTGGCTGATTAGAAACTGTTATAGAGTATAATTTATGAGTAAAATAATTACTGTTGTCTAACCCTGAGCACAGTTGTGACACTGTTGTGTCAGCTAATGTATTTAAAGCTGGGTTAGGCAACATATTTTTGGCAGCACTGAACAAAGCCAGCACCGAACAAAGCCCCTGGCTTCATTTTTTAGTTTTTCTACATTTTTTGTGAATTATAACAAAAGGATCAGTCTAATTCTAGCATAATTTTGACTATACGGTGCTTTGGTAAGAGATAGAAATTGGCTCAGCATAGTAACCAACTCTCAGCACAGACAGACCTTAGTGACAGTTCATCATAGAGACTGGACTGATGCAGAAGCATGTCTACTTGATTAACAACCCATGTCTTATTCATCCTCCACAGGTTCAATGATAAAGTCAAGCACATTAAGATTCTGACCAAGGATGGAGGCTTTTACATCGCCGAGAGTCGGGTGTTCAAAACTGTGCTGGTAATGGCTTTATCTTTCTATGGATTTTTGCAGCGTACAATCTGCTATAGCATTAATAAGCATAATCATTTTGACTTTCCACTATTTTTGCAGACCTCTCTTGAGAAAAATGCAATTTCCATACAAGTAAAAATGTACTTTTTAAAATTAAAATTATATAACTACCACTGGTTTATTTTGACATGTTTGTACCCACTTAGAAAGCCACAGGGACATGCTTTAAAGCTGTGGCTTTGTATCGCAGCAGCTGATATTCAAATTTATTCAGTGCTTGCACTTGACATTGGTGTAAAAAAAAAAATACATTGTGGTACGCTGCCCCATGGACACTTTCTCTGTAATACTCTCTGTATTTGCATTGCTTGTACTGTCAAGAATAATGAGCAGCTAACCTTTCAACTTGTCCTTGCATTCACTTCTATAGACTTGTGCACTATACAGTCTATATTTTTATGGCTTAGCGGTGCTTAGGGTACATTTTGTTTTCTTGTGTGGTTGACACAGGACTTGGTGGAATACTACCAACAGCACTCTCTAAAGGAGGGTTTCAGCAGTCTCGACACCACTCTACAGCACCCCTACAGGGAACAGCCCAATGGAAACGTGCCCACGGCCATTACCAAGGTCGGGAGTGGTAAGTCTGCTTTGCAAACATTCAGGTTCCTTTCCTGATGGTATCTGTATGACAGGTTGAAAAGCTCCAAGTTCAGATCAGAGCTTTATCCAGTTGTAGCTGAAAGATATTCTGAGCGTTTGTTTTGACCTGTTTGGAGGACCAGAGGGTCAGACTTTTGCTACAACAGACCAGGTCAGATAAAGCAAAGCGAGTAGTATTTTTTTTTTTTTTTTTTTTTTTTCCCTGGGAAGTTTAGACCTGTCTTTATGATGGATACAGTCAGTGGTCTATATTTCCCATGCCATCTCATAGACACAATAAAACACTAAACCCCAAAACCATTTGCTGGAATCAGTTTCTCACCTACTACACAGTTTCTTACATTACAGTCAAGTCAGTGTACTATACACTCTTGCTTTATATATATATATATATATATATATAAAAACATGCTGACAAAGCAGTTGTTTCATTATTAGACACTTAAGTGTCTAATACCTCTGTCTTGATACCCGAGGCTGTCATATTCCTAACATTTGAGACATGTTAGAAACACTTAGTTCAGCATAATGAGCTAACATGATTCCCCTTGGAATAGCATAGCATAGACAGCAGCAGATTTATCTTCGAACCTCTTTTTTTTTTGCTTGGTTGGTCTTCTCGTGTCATTTAAGATTTAACTGCCTGATCGGTGTATTTAATAGTACACCGATCAGGCATGCCATTATGACCACCTGCCTAATATTGTATTGGTCCACCTTTTGCTGCCAAAACAGCCCTGACCCATTGACGTATGGACTTTACTAGACCCCTGAAGGTGTGTTGTTGTATGTAGCACCAATATGCTGCATTGCACACAACAAACTGCATTGCACTTTGTATTCTGACACCTTTCTATAAAAACCAGCATGAACTTTTTCAATTATATGTTCAGTAAGCCTGTTATGGTCCGCTTGGGTCCCATTGACGTAAATTTCGTCATCAGACAGCGAGCACGAGGGTCCATGTGACCGTCGGTGTGCCTGCCTGTTTTTTGTGACTGCACAGACTACTCCGTAGAGAATTTACATTATAGTACAACAACTACACATGTGCCCCAGGTGGCGGACTTCAAAGAAGTAGTCAGCAGTTGGGTCTCCAGCTGTCCTTGTCTGTATCATCGGTGGTGTATAATCTAGGTTTTAAATGAAGAATATAAAAAACATGACTTCATTAATTGATTCTGTGCTAATTATTTGTTCAGTTTGTCTTCAGTGAAGAAGGAAGCATACACTAGAAGTAGAAAGTAGAAAATAGAAGTAGAAAATGTGGATAGACATTTGGAGGAAGCCCGGAGACGGAGAATAACAGCATCAGAAGGCGAGAACAGGCGAGACAGAGAATGCAGTGCAAAAGATGATACGTTGTATTAACATGCATCCGGATACGTAATCTGGATGATTATGATGATGATTTACGCTGGCTATTAATAGCTGTTCTTGTTATGTTGATTTTACCCTCATTGTAAATGACTCACAGTTATAGATGACTAATTTGAAAAAAGAAAACATTAAAATCCATTGATTTTGTGACATTCATGGCCACCTGAGATCTGATAAAACAGACCACCTATATGTGATCTACTTCTATTGTAATTGTTATTTATTCTGTGTACATTTGTACGTCAAGTTAATCTGTGTATGTTTTCATCCTATACATCTTACTGCATCTTAATAGATGCAAAGAGTACAAAGGGATGTGGAGTCAGAGAGATAGGAGAGGAAAACACAAAAGAGAGTCAGAGACAGCGAGTGAGAGAAATATAAAAGAGCCTCTGCAGCTCACCAGGCTTGGGAAAGCGAGGTCCCAGTTAGAGCCCAGTGCCCGAGGCAAGCACCAGGAGCCTGCTACTCCAAACGTCACACTCCGCACTCTGCTCAGCTCTGAGATGGCTTCACAATTTTCCTGACAGGACATGACATTTTACTTGGGCTTGCTGTGGAAAAAAAACCTGTGACAGCCGCCTGCTGACACACACCTGGGGGATACCCCTGGTCCAACCGAGAGACCGTGACTGTTTCCGCAAAAGTGGGAAAAGTTTGCAAATATGATCTGATGTAAAAGAGCAGGAAGCAGCTGGAGGTAAACTGTCTTAACTTAAAGAAAGGTGTATGTGTAAACAACCATAGCTGCCGCAAGAGTGGCAGAGGCAAGCAACTGAACACAGGAACAAAGTCAAAGTTAGCCCTTTGTGTCTTTTCGGATGTAAAATTCTGCTACATCCTTGTCCCTCTCACTCCTTTGTCAGCATCGGTCTCCTAGCGCATCAAGCTTCAAAGCAGCTCTGCAAGAGGCGTGTTTGTGCATTGCTGCCATTCACCGCGCCGCTGTCTCTGAAAAACTCTTGACAGACCTGCCGCTGCCTCATTGCATTCTGGGATAGATTATTATTGCCTTAAGTCGTCCACCCCCATAGACAGACTTAGAGTGGGCACCGTATTCTCTGTCTGGTAAACAGCCTCTGTGGAAAGACAGATGTCATGCCAAAACAACAACAATCTCAAAACAGACACCTCATAGCAAAGAAAATAGAATGCAAGGCTGAGTAAACAATCACAAGATGCAGAACTACTGTAAAGCCATCAAAACTCTGGAGTAATTTGCTTGGAAAAACCCCAGCTAGTATTTTTAATTAAGTCTGACTGAGTGCATTTCCCTGTGTGTGTGTGAAAGCTTGAGTTGGGAACTAATTAGCAATGCAATGATCTTGTGTTGTCTGTCAGGATAATCATTTTGTAGTTAAGTCTAACTTTTACTGGGACACTGGAGTCTGTTATCTTATATCAATATCATTAAATTTCATATATAATGTCCTGAAAATATTTATGACAGAATTATTGAAAGAATTTTAAGATACTCAACTTGTGCATTCACCTGAAAACATCTAATACATCAGCCCTGCAATACATTTTCACAAGGTTTCTAGTATTCAGTTGTTGTAGCTTTGTGGTCATTTCTCTGGCCCACATTGATATAAATAGCATATTTTAAATAATAGAAACTCATGTCACCCTCTGCACGGTCCATGCACATATGTTCTTGTGCAAAAGAATCAAAAATATTTTCATGTAAAGTATAAATACTCATGCTATGTTAGTATGTTAATAGTTGTGCGAACTCTGGTCAGACACTTGACGCATGTTGGTCTCTGCCTGTACGGTACAAAGAGAAGGCACGAAACCATACTGCTGTGCTGACGGGAGTTGTTCTCTGAGCATGAGGGTCTGCTGGCTCAGGTGAGATTTCATATGGGAGCAGGAGCTCTTAGCTTTGCAGTGTGGAATCCCAGACGCTGCCTTGTCACAGCACCGTGCTTCTGCTCAGACGTATACTTACACACAAGCTGCCGCTGCTTTTTTAGTCTGAAGCTGAAAATTTTGCTATTGCTGATTTTTATGCAGTGTAACGTGTCTGTGAAGGTTCTCAGTCATCCAGGTCATCGTAGTCAAAGGAGCTTGCAAAGAAAAGCGTCTGGACTTCTTTAAGTTACTTGAAGACGTTTCACCTCTCATCCGAGAAGCTTCTTCAGTTCTAAGGTCAAATGGTGGAGAGTCCCAGATATAAACCTAGTGGGAGTATCCCCCCACAGAGGGACAAAAGGACCCCCTGATGATCCTCTAATCGCCTGAGCCAAGGTGTGAAACTGGGTGTGGGTCCCAATCAGCCAGAGTTTCGGGTGAGTTCATTGTGAAACCTGGCCCCACCTTATCATGCGAATTCCTGAGATCAGATGGCCCAGGATGTGAGTGGGCGTTAAGGCGTCTGGGAAGGGATCTCAAAACTGGATTATAGATGGCAGAGAGTTGGTGTCGTAAACCCCCGCCTCTGTTCAAAGATGGTCGCTCACAGTGGACATGGATGGCTTCTTTCACTCCTCTTTCAAACCATCTGTCCTCTCTGTCCAAAATGTGAACATTGGCATCCTCGAAAGAGTGTCCTTTATCCTTAAGATGCAGATGGACAGCTGAGTCTTGTCCTGTGGAGGTGGCTCTTCTGTGTTGTGCCATGCGCTTGATACACCGGCTACATAGGGGATGACATCCCCTATGTAGCCGGTGTATCAGAAAAACTCAGGAGAGTTTTCTCCAAGCATGACATCCCGGTGCATTTCAGACCCAGCAACACGCTCAGACAAAAACTGGTTCACCCGAAAGACAAAACGCCAAAACACAGACTTAACAATGTGGTGTATGCTGTACAGTGCAGCGAGGAATGCCCAGACCTCTACATTGGAGAGACCAAACAGCCACTTCACAAGCGCATGGCACAACACAGAAGAGCCACCTCCACAGGACAAGACTGATCTGATCTCAGGAATTCGCATGATAAGGTGGGGCCAGGTTTCACAATGAACTCACCCGAAACTCTGGCTGATTGGGACCCACACCCAGTTTCACACCTTGGCTCAGGCGATTAGAGGATCATCAGGGGGTCCTTTTGTCCCTCTGTGGGGGGATACTCCCACTAGGTTTATATCTGGGACTCTCCACCATTTGACCTTAGAACTGAAGAAGCTTCTCAGATGAGTATAGGGGTGGGATTTAATAAGTTTTCTTCGTCCCACTCCTTTTCAGGTAATTTTTGTTTTTTGTTTTGTGCACTTTATGTTCAATATATGTATTTTTGTTGTGCCTGAAATGAACAAATAAATGAATGAATGAATGAATGAGAGGTGAAACATCTTCAAGTAACTTAAAGAAGTCCAGACGCTTTTCTTTGCAAGCTCCTTTGACTATGCAGTGTAACCAGCACAAAGTTGAAGAAAGCCACACTAATGTAGCCAAAAGTTTACATCCGAGACTTATTATTCAGCATAGTAAACCAAAAATTATGGACGTTAACAGGCAAAGGGATTCTTTACAGAAATTCCTACAACAAGTAGATCCATCTGTATACCCAAATAGTCTTTAGTATTCAGACCAGCAGTCCTGCTCATACCATCTCCAAATTAAGTCTCTCCCATCAATTTTTCATTTTCACTGGGTTAGGTCCTTTGGTGAAAAACATATTATCATTCATTTTATCCTGCTATATTAGTATGCCAAAGCAAACTAAATCATGTATTCTGATTATTTTTGTTGAAGTTTTTCTCTTTTAGGATTGGACCACAATTAGAGAAGAAGTGCTAACCAAATAAAGGACTTCATACAGCATTTTGTGAAATATCTTGTAATGTCTTGATATGGCTGTGGCAGTTTTGGCAGTTCTGCGTAGGACTGCCACACTGTAGTGCTCCTGTCTCCACATTTTTATCCTGAATTAGGAATGATACTTTCTCAGACTTGTTTCTGCTATGTCAAAAGCACACAATTGTCTTAAATATTGGTCCATTGCCTACCACTGACATTTTGCTGAATTGGTACTGAGGCATAAAAAGCAACATATAAGTGTTAAAAAAAAAGTCATACCTATACTGACTTTCAGGCATCAACACGTATTATAGGCTCACTCACTTAACCCACCTTACTGCGGTTTGTGCTGTGTAAGATTTTGTGCATGTGCCCGGGGCAGTAACAATTTGTCTGATGGTTTCACTGTTTTGCCCTCCTCTCTCACTGCGTATCCCCAACATTATTTGCTTTTTTGCTTGTACTTTGACTTTGACAACTTTTACTCTTTCTCTCTCCTTTACCCTCACACAAACACGCTCTCTTTCTGTCAAACTTGTGTTTACTTTGCTTATGTTCTCTCTTTGCTCCCACTACGGCCTGAACCCCCTCCCATCACTCGCTGCGTTTCTCTGTAGTTTCTCCTGGCGGCTGCAGCTTTGTTCCTCCCTCCTCCTCGCCTTTCTGGTCAGGTACAGGTACAGCTTTTCTACTGTCTTTGAATCCCCCCGCTGTATGTCCACATTTCCACGTTTCTAAAGATGAGCTGTCTTGTTTTCTTGTCTCTTTTAAATAATGCAGGTTTTTTTTCCTTGGTAATTACACAGAGTGTATAAGTCACCCCGTTGGGGAAAAACCCTCACATCAGTCTTCTGGAAATTAAATATCACAGATGTTATGAATTTCTGCCGGCTATGATATCTCCCATTTGGTCAAGATAACTTCAGAAATGTCAGCAAACCACTGGCAAAGAGCTGCAAAGCCACCATTGCTGGCATTTACATTTTACTACATCCAACAATAACACTATCAATTCAGCTAATTAAAAAGATGACATGCGCTTTTGTTTGTATGGTTTCACTTAATGAACTGTGACAAATATGTTACACAATAAAACAGTTAATTGAGCTTTAGTATCCATTAAAAGTTGTGACTTTAAGGCCAACAGTGGTGGTTATCCTCTTGAAATAATGAGTAAGGGCTCCCGAGTCAGAATAACTGGAGGTTTTTCACATTTTCGTGTTTCCAGCAAGACACGAATGCAAAAATTTTAGTTTATTAAGAATATTTAAGAATTAAATGATCTCTCTCTGTGCTTCCTTTAAGCATGCGTGTGTGGAACTGAGCACCTGAGTTGTTGTGATGTGGGTTAACTTTGGATGTCTGTGTGCATGAGAGGATAGATGTATTCCTTTCGTCCAGCATATCTGCACAGTCGTGTCATCTGTGTTTTCACAGATAAGGTAAACAAACCTATGCACAGCCGTGTTCACGTGTGATATGAGCCCTGACCTGCATGCGTAGGAACAAACTTGGATAACCTGATAAGTGCTGGATGCATCGCTTGAATTCACCTTTAACTTTTAATAAGATGAACACATGACCATGATAACCCAAGTTCTCTCATCCTGGCTGCGTGCTTGGACCCACCAAGCTGAGCTGTCGGATACATTTCTCCTCTCTCACCCGTGAACCTTAAGCATTATCTCATTTCTGTCTCTGCGGTTTTGCTTTTACATGAATCAAACCCATGAGTCAAGGCTTTTTAGAATCGCTGCCTTATCATTCTCACAAAATGACATAGTCAGTTTACTACGATTAATACCTGTGAGGAATGTGTTTTGTACTAAAAGAAAAAGAAAAAAAATCAATGAACCATAATAATTTTATAGCCATGTATAATAAAGCTAGATAAACTGAATTTAGTTTGGCTCAAGTTCTCTCTTGATCCTTGTTAGTTAGTTTTCTTACAGTAAGTGAGCATGAAAGTTTAATCTCACCCTGAAAACAGCAGTACATCTGTAAACTTTGTCTTTAAATATTAAATTCAGCTTACATTTTTGTATGGAGTGTAACTCTGATCTGTAAGTGTGATATTTCTTGCTGGATCAGTGTCAGCAGATGTTTTCACAGTGTCTAAGATAAGGTGAAATTTTGTAAATGGGTCCAAAAGTAATATAAGATCTCTCTCTGTTTCAGTCTTTTCTCCTAGAGTGGTGGGTTATGCAATTGCACGCTACGACTTCTGCTCCAGAGACACGCGGGAGCTTTCTCTGCAACAGGGAGACGTTATCACTATCTACACCAAGATGCCCAATGGGTGGTGGAAGGGAGTAGTCGGTGGCAGGGTATGTCTTTGACAAACTTGCTCTTTGCAGCTGGCAGGATTTTTTGCTCGTTTCAAAGTGGGACAACAAATAAATATTTCACAAATATTTTGTATTAAAAATGAAATTAAAAAGGGTGAATCAGTAAATGGCTGTGTTTGGCGGGGAGCTTGTGAGTGAGCATGTCATGAAGGGTGAACCACTTCATCCATAGTTAAATGGAAAAAAGCTCCTTAGTTTTAATGGGACATGTCACATTGGCACAACAAAACGTCCGTCAGTTAATTTTTTTTTTTTTTACCAGGTTTGTTTAGCCAAAGTATCAGTTGTTATGCAATTCGATGCACAACGACTCGCCACTAAATTTGCTCACATCTGAGTATGGCACTGCTTGTGAACACACTTCTCCAACCCTGCCATGCAGGCACAGTGTCACAGTTACCACTCATCCTAGAGTTAACAATGTATTATCTCTTGTACTCACCTCCAAATTGTCAGAATTATTGACCCATCCTGATCAAAACTAGAGATGGCACGATACCACTTTTTTATGTCCGATACCGATACCATAAATTTGGATATCTGCCAATACCGATATGAATCCGATATAGTGTATTTTAATCAATAAAACTGTTTTTTTAATATCTTGCTGCTTTTTGTATAAGTTCATACTCAAGTTAAAAAAAAATGTCTTTGTGCCCCCTTTTCCCTGTTCATGCCCTATCGGCCCCCCTGGCTAAACTTTGCCAGATCCACCCCTGCACAGTTACCAGCCGTCAGCTATGTAGAAAAGGATCCTGGTGTAGAACGTAAATAAATTCCAACAACAGCTTATCAAGCTTAAACGTGCTGCTGTTGTTCAGCCGCTGGTTTCCTCTTTCTGGCGCGAAGTGGGCAATAAACAAACAAGAGAGACGGACTCGCGACAGAAAAGCCGATCAGCTGATCATTGATCAGTTTCATGAAGTAGCAGCAGGAGAGGGAGGGAGAGAGAGGCAATCGCTCCATATATCGGTTGTTAAGCTTAACGCTGGAATGCTTTACAAACATTCAGAGATGAACTTACACACTTGCTTTACTTCTCTCTGGGAAAACTTCCTCAGAGATGAAATGCTGGTTTGGTAGCGAGGCTCCAAATACACACAGTCGCTCTATCACGTGATACATACTGCTGCGACGTGCTACGGTTATGAGCCGAGTTACGCCATGTCGCAAGTTTTGTGAGGTGCTTTTTTGATATTTAATGGATCGGATGACATTTTTTATTTCTCTCCCATATCCGATCCAGTAATTTACGTCAGTATCGGACCGATGCCGATACGTAATATCGGATCGGTCCATCTCTAATCAAAACTACATATAACAGTCTGTACATTGTGACAGGAGAAGAATTCTTCACAAGATCAGCGGAGGTCTGGTTGAGTTTGAAATGCTGATCTAGATGCTACTTTTCTCTTCTTAGGTGGGATGGTTTCCCTCTACTTATGTGGAGGAGGAGGACTGACTTCGCTTGTTGGAACGTGTATTCAGCACCCATTCAGGCTGAAACCCTCCAGTGAACGCCATGCTGCTCTGCCACTGTCTGGGCCCACAGTCATATCTCTCTTTGATAAAAATCCAGAGACTTGGACACAAGAGGAGGTGGCAGTGCCCTTAAAAACCTTCTCCTGTCCTCTGACAGACTCTCACACAGAAATGTCAAATCACAGATTCCAGGAGCGTCATGTCATATCTTACCTCTACGCAGTCCTGTCTGCCCCTGCGGCCCACTGGGAAGTACATGTGCTGTGCCTAGATAACCCTCCGCCTTCCCTTCCTCTCCCACTCAACTTCTCTTATTATTGATGACTCCATCATCTGGTATGAGTCTTGCCTTTCGTTGTTGTCATGTTTTGAGGTCAGCAAGGCTCAATCATCTAGCTGGACCACAGATCCTGCTGATAGTGCCCTGCTCAGGTACCAAATTAAAGTGAAAGTGTTGAGAAGTTTTTGACTCTTCCTGGAACACTATAGCCCTCATGGCTGTTTCGGCACTTGCGTTCAGTTTTCTTTAATCTTGTTTTTTGCATTCCAAACTGCGTGGACACAAACCTTTGATAAAACTGTAACTGCCAAACTTTGAATTTGACCCTAATTTTAAAAAGGGGTGGAACATGGAAAAAAAGGATGGAACCATGATGGACTGATCTGTCAGTCAGTGGACCTGTGGACGCTGAAGTGATGCACATCTGAAGAGAAACAGCTGATTATGTGGCCACAGGACGCCACTGATAAAGCTACATCTCCCAAATTAGATTCCTGTCCTTTTAAATACTGTTTTATTTAAATAATCACCTCAACTTTAAGTGCAGCCTTCAATAAACATTGAGTTGATGAAAATCATTAAAAATGTGTTTAGCCTGAAAAGCTATAGTTTGAAATTTTGAGAAATGTACTTATTTGCTCCCCTGGCAAAATTAGATGAGAAGGTTAATACCAGTCTGAATTTAGTCTGTTTAATATAAAGTTTGAAACAGTCATTGGCTGAAAGGCTCACTTATTGAGAGGTTAGAATTCATTTGTTCAATTTGTAATAAAGCAAAACTGTAAAACATACAATGTGCGGTTTTACTTGTATATGTGTTGGACTTTCTTGTCAGTGGGGACTTTTTTATGTCTCTGTGGGTTGTCTGGCAAACCCATAGTGATGACGAGTGATGTTAGAGAACTTAAGAGGGGCTGGTAGGTGGGTATGGAAATCTCCATAGCAAGTTGGGTTACTGAAGCCAGTCTTTATGCTAAGCTGAGCTAACCTTCTTGTGGCTGCAGGTTCATATTTAGTGGAAAGACACAAGAGTTATCAGTCCTCTGTTACACTCACCAAGAAACTCTATAAGCATTTCCCAAAATATCAACCTATTCCAGCCGTGGTTATTCCTGGCCTACAAGACTACAAATGAATATGGCAACTGTGGCAAAAGGTGGTTTCACAGTGTTCCCATTTGATGACACTAGAGCAAATATAATGCCCAGTTCTCATACATTTTTAGACATCAAAGATAAAAAGTGTATGCATAAAAGGAATTACAAAGCCAAATAAATTTTAAAAGCACATGTGTGGTGTGGATAGGTCTATACTTGAGCTCCTTGATCTTTTGATCATTTACTGTGGAAACCAGAGAGCCCTTTTGCATTCCACGGATTTTGTGTTTACCTCAACTCTCTCTTTTTTTTTTTTTTTGGTTTCAGTATGAATGATTCAAGGGTGATGTAACTGCTGTTCACTGTAGAGCAAGGTAGCACAAGGGCGTTAAGCGATGCTGTTTTCCTTCAAACATTAATACCCCACTAACCATGTGTTTGACATAAATATTTAATAAAAGCACGCTCTTTGAATTGCACTTTTAAAATGGGATAGGCTATTATTCCCTCTTCGGACAAATGTTACATTGCAGGAACAAAGGCTTTGCGAGGTTGCATCACAAATCACAGGTGTGTCTGATATGGTTTTTGGAGTCGCAGTGGAGAACAGGCAGTGCTCAAATAATGTCCAAACAAACAGAACAGGGAAGACGACTGAAAACCGTTATGATGTAGGAACATGTAGATGTAGAACAGTATTTTTTTTTCTTTGCCACACTGAAAATTGGCACAAAATTGTGCCCCTTTCAGCAAATTTGCATTGTACAGGCTAAAATTTGCAACATATTTCCTCTCTTGGAAATTATATTTGTTGATCCTTTGTCCTAAATTAGTTATAACTTGAGCGCAATGGCTCAATTAAAGTAAAAGAATGTGACTGCAGGATTTCCAGTATTTGCAAATGCAAGGATTTTTTTGTACACTTGTCACATGCATGTATTTGTCATAACCATATAGTATATGTAAAAAAAAAATAGATATAACCAGTATGATATTGCACAGTGTTTTTGACCCTGCATTTCGAAGTCTTTTTAGCATTTTGTCTTGCTAAAGTTATTAAACATGGGAGTCTGCCAGGATTGATGGGCTTCTGCAGGCACCCCAAAGTGGGCATTAGAATAATTGCCTAGGAGGTGGATTATAGATTAATTATTATATAATTATTATAGAGAAAACAGTCATAGGACTGTGGGACTGATAGGTCAGCATTACAGAAAAATGTCCTCAGTAAATAATGATAGCAAACCAAAACCTAAATAAATAATAAATAAATAAAATAAGAAAGTCTTTGTTAGAATTACCAAAAACAGGGGTGCCTATAATAGCATTTCACTGCTGAACATGTGTCTAAGCTGTAGACACTACACACTACTATACTTCGCAGCTCTTATGTGTCATGTTAGTAAGAGATGGTAACAACTGCATCAAAATGCCATCTAAAAGAAACAGTTTCACAACATCAACAGAAAGGTCTTTATTGATGTGCAGATGGGCACATCAGGGAGTCTCGAGGGACTGCTGGTACAGAGATGACATGGTTCACATTATTGTTTCCACCTTGTATTCACTGACTTCAAAAGTCAGAATTTGCTACAATTAGCTAAATTTATGTATTTTAAGCAAACAAATTAAGCAAATGCTCCAGTTAATCCCTTGTGATCCTGATGACACTGCATCTAGTGAGATGCTGCTCTTTTATCTATAGGTGTGTTAATTTTACTGGTTTCGGTGTATTTTAATGCCGTGATGCAGTAAGCTAGTTCTCTTAATTACTGAATGTGCATTTCCTGCTGTTTTATACAGTCTGATCATATATATCTCATATATATTATAGATTTACACACTGGAGCCTCACAGTATCAGTATTCTTGTAATGTAAACACTCCCTCAGGCTTTCTTTCCCCCCCACTGCTCTGCAGCCACTCTAATGACCAAACCCAGCAGAGGGAGGGTTCTGCTCAGCTAACAGTAACCCTCCCATCACAAAAGAGGCAGAAAAAATAGCTCCCCTAATAATCTTCCTCTCCTTAATCTGTCTGTTCTTGTCTTAGCCAAGGAGATGAAAGGCGACAACAGAGAAGTTGGACACCAGCCAGAGAGAGAGAGAGACATAGATGTACAAGGCTGCATGGAGTATGGTGAGATAAAGAACAGGTAGAAAAACAATAGTGTGTATGGATATGAGAGAGGGACAAAGGCAGAAAGAGAAAGCAAAGGAGGCCCTGCATCATCTTCATCTGTTGGGATGATCTTCTTAACCCCAGTCTTCACCTGTCAGTCCCTCTGGATCTCTATATGGGGCTAAAAGGGAGTTTAGCAAAAGCTGAAACTGCAAATACAGTGAGCTCTCACTTCCCCTCAAAGGGGCTCAGCTCTCTGAGAGAGTTTAACAGTATGATTTACATTCAACTGATGACTTCTGACCATGAAACCTCATACAAACTAAAACTGCAGCTAATGTTTTTCTTCACTGAGGCAAGGTGCATATAAAATGTCTCACAAGAGAAAAGGGAATGATTGAAAAAGTTATCAGATCTTATGAGAAAACCCAAACCTGACCCTGAATTGGATAAGTGAACGGAAATGGATGGGTAGGGGTGCAGCATGATGGCACAGTGGTTAGCGCTGTTGCGTCATAGCAAGAAGGGTTTAAATCCGCCGGCTGGGGTCGTACAGCTGCGGCCTTTGTATGTAGAGCTTGTGTGAGTTCACTCTGTGTACTCTGGCTTCGGTCCAAAGACATGCAATGGGTTCAGTTAACAGCCAGTTCTAAACTGGCTGTAGATATGAATGTGAGAGTGAATCTCTCCCTGTGTTAGCCCTGTCCAGGGTGTGCCCCGCCCTTCACCCCATAGCAGCTGGAACAGGCTCCAGCAACCTCCCACGACCCTGAATTGGAAAAGCGGAAGAAAATAGGTGGATGAATTGAATTGTTATAACATGACATATATGATCTGATGGCAGCTCCACCTCATACATGCAAAACATTCTGATTAAAATCTGAAAATAATGTGTTATTCTTCTTTTTAGTGCTCTTACTGGGATTTTATAGGGAAGCTGCCCTCATAAGAAAAAACAAAAAACTGTATTGATTGTTCATTTAGAAACATGAGCAAACATGAATGGTAGTTTTGCTTAATTCATTAATTTATATGCTAGATGAATAACTTAAGAAAAATAACTCAATCTGACCACAGTGCTTTTGTTTTTTGGAAGTCCTTACAGTTACTTGGCTCACTAAGAGAAAGGCCCTGAGTCACATGACCTATTCGAAAACCCTAGGGAAATGATCAATTCTGTGCCTACAAGAGAGTAGAAGAAGTATGAGCGGTTGACTTTAACGCTTCAAAAATGTCATTATGAGTAAAGGTATCGAGGAAAGAAGAAATTGTACAGAAGACTTAGTGAGTATCGGTGACAAAGTCGAAAATGCTCATTAATTCTTTTTGCTGTAGTCATACGCAGTGATTGCTAAGTATGCCATAGGCCACCATTGCTGAATAGTCTGTCGAACTGAGACGAGTTAATCAGTAAAACAAGAGAAGAAGAGAAGGTAAGAACACAGCCACCCTCCTCCCTGCTCGCCTGTATGGTGTTGCTAAGTCTCCATGAGGACTCTATCAGTGCTACCCAGCAATTAAGATCTCACAGATCAAAGCAGTCTAAATGAGCTAATCCTCAGAGAACCGCTGCTCTCTGTCTGTCTCTCTCTCCGTGTCTCCCTCACCCCAGTTACTTCCTCTTGACTCATGGGCTCCGTGTGCTGACTGCGCTTTGATGCTTGACAGCGGTGGGTCTTCTAAATGTAAAATGGTGAATAAATGTGTATTAATGGGTAATGCTTTCATATCCTTAATGTCAATTTGCACAGGCTGGGGAGCATGTTTTCAAAGCTCTTAAGACATAATTGACGATAACGAATCTGTAGCCGCTGTATCTGATGTCCACATGCAGTGCACAAAACCTCTGAGGACCGCATCGGCAGGAAGAGATTTAATACAACGTTTGATAACAGGCAGTATTAAAATGTCCAGGCCTGCATTAAAACGAATGATGCAACAAGCCCCTTCTGAGTGTGGCAAGTTGGAAGCAGCAGTGGCATGAAAGCGAGTGACAGCTTTGAGGTCAATAGTTGTTCACAGGAGCGTGACGCTGGTAGCTGCTTAGCAGGTCGGTCATTATCATAGGAAAAGCAGAGCATCTGCCTGTGACTCCCGGGGACAGGTTTAACGAGGTGGTGGTGCTTGTCATGGGGGCTTGCTTTGGCAGGGTCTGTCTGTCTCTAACCCCACCTGCTCACCCCCCCCACCCCCCACCCCCACCCCCCTTCATGTCTACCTCTTCTCCTCCAACCCTTTCCTTCAGGTCTGCCAAATGGGGGTGTTCATGTTTACAGCTGCCTCCTCCATCAGGGAACCATTGTTTCATGGCAGCCTTTTGTGATGAAGGTTTCTGTCTTCCCGCTATTATTTCTTCCCACTTGATTCCCTTTTTTGTTTTTTTGTCCCCCTTGTTTGCATCTAAGCTGTCTATCTTCATGTTACTTCGGTCTTTGTCACTCTGTTTTTGTCATTCTCTGTTTATATTCTTCTGCTTGTTTGACCCCATTATTTGTGCCACTATCTCCTGCTTTCTTTTAATACATGTAATAGCAATCCTTTGATTCACTAACTGCCAAAGTCAATACTGCTTTGTAATAAATCACGAATAAATGCTTAATAAAATAACGTTAAGTCTGTGTGAGGGCAGTAGACAGAAACAGAGGAAAAAGTATTCTGGCTTTTCACAATCCTCCCTGTTTATCCAGGCTTGGACCGGCACTAGATGTATACCGGCATGTGACCCCCTTGTGGCTGGATCAGAGAAGTATGTAAGTGTGGCAATGGTGATGTATGAGGCTGACAGATGAGGAAAGGCAGGAGTCTCTGTGGACTGTGATGTTTGCAGATAATATTGTGATCTGTAGTGAGAGTAGTGAGCCGGTGGAAGAGAGCCTGGAGAGACGAAGGTATGCTCTGGAGAGAAGTGGAGGTGTGTAGAAGCACAGCATAATACATGTGTTTGAATTGTGAACGTCTAAGGAGTAGAGATAGTGCAGGTAGATGAGTTTAAATAACTTGGGTCAGCTATCTAAAGCAAAGGACACTGCACGAGAGAGAGGAAAAAGAGAGTGCAGGCAGGGTGAAGTGGGTGGAGAGGAGTGTCAGGGGTGATTTGTTACAGAAGGACACCAAGCAAGAGTGAAAAGGAAGATTTACAAGATGGTAGTGAGATCCACTATAATGTATGGTTTGGAGATGATGGCACGGACAAAAAGACATGGTGCTGATGTGGAAGTGGCAGAGTTGAAGATCTCATGATTTTAATTGAGATTGACCAGGATGGAAGTTTAAAAATGAGTATATCAGAGGGGGCAAAAGACACAAAGTTAGGGAGGTGAGGCTGTTAAGGGCTTGGACATGTGGAAAGGAAGGATAGTGAATATATTAGACAAAGTATGTTGGAGAAGGAGCTGCCAGGGAGGAGGACAAGGGAAAGACCACAGAGAGATTTATGGATCTAGTGAAGGAGGAAATGCAGATGGTTGATGTGACAAAAGAGGATGCTACTATTTCATGTCAAGATTATGGCTGTGAAAAATGTCTGCTGCAGAACATGAATTACAGGTGTAAAGAATAGATTAATAAGATCCAAATATGCTTTAATTGGAGGGAAATGATAAAGAAGGTAGCTAATTCCTGCCAAAAGCAAAACATTACAGCAGTCAGTGTATTCACATTATGCAACTGTGTGAAAAAAGTGATATGTAGCAGTCTTGAGTCACAGCTCACTTTTTTACATGTTGCTAGAAAAATGAAAATAGGTGCACTGATTTATTGAAACATGCACATATACAATGAAATAGAGTTGTAAAAAAAAAAATCAATCCATACTAAACATTAAAATTGAATTAAGATGCTGTTGCAAATGAATATCGTAATTAGTAGTTAAGTAGTTTCATATCACTTTAGGAGGAATTTCAAAGGTCAGTAAAGCTCCCGTTTCAGCAATATCAAGTATTAACTAAATAAAATGTTAAGTTGGTCTGTGCACAAGGTAATGTTAGCTGTTTATTAGCAATCACCCACATTAGCCATCCATTATCATCAACATAGCACCTAGCTCACTGAGGGTCATGGATGGAATATTGAGCTGTGGCGTAGCGGATTGTGGACACATGGAGAACCAGGGGAACTAATCCGAGTAAATAAAGATTTAAATCTGGAGCAGAGCAGAAGAATCAGATGGTTTCAAGCCTGAAAAGTTGAGCTGAGAATGTAAAAGCTGCAAAAATGAGGCAGAGCAGTGCGAATGGTGCTGAGAGGCAGGCATGGGAAGCTGCAGGCAGATGTGGAAAAGGTGAACTTTAACCTTTCTACAGTAATTTATTAAAATATATTTTTTGTTTTATTGTAGCCAGCTGTGTGGTCAGTTTTAAAATACAGGCAGTGATCGGTTCAAATATTTCACAGTGAGCGCTCTGTTATTTATATTTCCTTATTTTAGCATAACTAATAGATTAGATTAGATTAGATGAAACTTTATTAATCCCTCGGGTGGGTTCCTCCGGGAAATTCAGTTTCCAGTAGCAAAGCACCGAAAGAAGTTGCATGTTACAGATACATTAAGGGGAAAGAGAGTAAGGATATAAGCATAAATAAATACACCATATATACACATATACACATATATATATATATATATATATATATATATATATATATATACAGAATATACAATATGGATAAATAGGATTGCTCATTTGAGTGAGTATATTGCACAGTGGTTATTGCACAGTCAAATATAAGAAAAGAAAAAAAAGACAAAACAAAAAACAAATATTGCAAATATTGCACAGTGTAGAAAAGCACCTACAACTCAGTTGTTCCCGCCCTCCCTTGTCCCCCTGTTTCTCCTCCCTCTCCCCTCCAGTGAGGAGTTAAACAGTCTGATGGCGTGTGGGACAAAGGAGTTTTTAAGTCTGTTGGTTTTTGACTTGGGGAGAAGCAGCCTGTCGCTGAATAGGCTCCTCTGATTGTTTACGACCGTGTGCAGAGGATGCCCGGCATTGTTCATAATGTCCATCAGTTTCTTTAAGGTCCTCTTCTCTGCCACTGTCACCAGAGTGTCCAGCTTCATGCCGACCACAGAGCCAGCCTTCCTGATTAGTTTCTCCAGTCTGGATGAGTCCCTCTTTGCTGTGCTGCTCCCCCAGCACACCATGCCATAGAAAAGGACTCCTGCGACCACTGACTGGTAAAACATCCTCAGGAGCTTCCTGCAGATGTTGAAAGACCTCAGCCTCCTGAGGAAGTACAGTCGGCTTTGGCCTTTTTTATACAGAGTACAGTCGGCTTTGGCCTTTTTTATACAGTATACCACACCAATACCACACTCTATCCAAAGTTCATTTTAAATTTTTCTCTAGGGCTCTTTTTCTACAGCAATTAAATGATTTAGATGTATTGAGGAATTGTGCTGTTGTGCCCTTTGCTTATTAGTCGGTTAGAAAAATATATTTTACCTTTGGGATCTGTAATGAAAAAATGATGATGTGTAAAATGAGCTTAACTTAATCGTAACGTACTTATTTTGTTAAATCTAATTTACAATTGGGAAAATTAGTTGAAAATTAAAGTAATTAAGTTACCTTGCATGTCTTTTTTGTGTCATGTATGGCTGGGGCAGGCAGGAAGTGGACCCAAATGCAGACACTCGTGCATGAAAAATAAACTTTATATTATTTTCAGCTTTATTTTTTGCTGAAGGAACATCCTTCATAGCATAAACTCATAATATATATTCATCACTTCACAAGTATATTTCTTGTGTAATTTGGAGCACCTCAGCCTTTTTTCTCCCTGTTTCTGTTCTTAAGATCGGGTTCTTGACAGCCACCTTTCCACTGAAATCAGGTTTCAGGGAACAGTCGATGGATCTGCTGAAGGGCTGGATGGATCTCTCAGGTATTTAGTATGTAGGTATGTCCACAATGGTAAACTGACTGGTACTTAAATAGCCTCTTTCTACTCAGTTGAGCACTCAAAGTGTGTTCTCGTAGAAGTCTCATTCACCCGGTCCCACAATCATCAGTTTTATATGTGTCTAAGCACGTTCTAATATTCACTATATTCTAATACTCCAATGGATGCATCGGGGGGTACTCAAGGAACAGTAACTTACCCAAGGTTAGACTGGAGAAGTCAGAGACTGATTGACTTGGTAGTCGGCCTGCTACAGCTGCAATTTAGGACCAAAAGGATCAGTGCAACTTCAATTTTAAGTTTCAATCATTTGAATCTCTCATTTGGAAAAATATTTTTCCCATACCCAGAAAACAACTCAGATTTTCTTAATATACATGTAGCCTATAACTGCAGCTCACTTTATATATCACAGTCTGAGTGTAGACTGTACTTAATAACAGGTGGCAATCTTTCACACATTCTCCAGGTGCGTTATTTTTATTTTTCCAGTCAGACGTGTTTGTAATGCAACCTAGGGGTTCAACACAAAAAAACACTTTCTTACCAGCATGCGAAAAAACGAGGATAAACCATTTCTTCCAAGCTCCAGGAACTCTGGAACAGACTGTGAAATGTATCTTTTATTTATGGACAGTGTTGGTGTGATACATAAATAATTTCTTCGACAGGGTGTTGGGGTGCTCGTGGTGCCAATCCCAGACGGGGCTGATTTGCAATTTAGGTGTGGCACTGAAGGCCATAAGTGCTGGATCTGGCTCTGAAGAAAACAGTAGAAGACAAGTGCTGTGATCATGTTTGACTCTGAAAAAGATTGCAATCTGTAGCAAAGATTGTATCGAAGTGAGGGGGACTTCAGATTGATTTAAGCAACATTTTCTGTAAGGTTTCTTTTAATCTCTACAACATGACACTGCTCTGCTTAAATCTATCTATGCTAAGAAATATTTTGTAATTATTTCCCCTCAGTTAGACAACTATTATAGCACAAGTGTCCAACAACACAAGGACTGATATCAAAACATTTTGAACAATAATATTAATCCCATCTTCCACAAAATAGTTAAAGAGTAAAAGGACTTCCATATTTAAGAACAGAGTAAATGGGTATTTCAAGGTTTCTTCAGCAGGGGCAGCTTAACTTCCTCTTTGTTCTGTCTATTGATTCCAGCGTACTCTGGCTCTCTGTGCCAAGCCAGCAAAGCACCCACCAGCTGTCCTTGCAATGTCAGGAATGTGAATAGCAGTTTGATAAAGCCACATATGGCATGCTGCTCCAACCTCTCCATAAGTGCCATTCCTGATGTGGTGTCACATAAATGAAGTCGATAAACATTGATCAGGATGGAGGGGGTGGAAAGTCCTATAGATGCTGGTGAGTCAGTGTACACATAAGCGCACAGGTGATGCAGGTTTGCAAGTATGCTTCTTTCAGGCTGTCACATAAGGTGTTAAACCTCTTTATGCTGGCTCAAAAAGTAAATATCTAAAAGTGCTAAATTACGCTGCTCAATTCTGGCACCAAAACAACATTACTACCCTTTATCTGTTAAATAAATGCTCTTATTTTTTATTCAAAACACCTGACTTGTGCTCTGCTAATATGCGAATACAGTAGCTGTGTTAAAACAGCAGATATCTCCTTGCAGAGGTTTTCAGCACCTACATGGTCTTTTTATTATTATTATTTTTATTACATGGTCTTATTCCTCATGGTAGCATTTAGACAAACCCAATTTTGAAGTAAAATCATTTTAAACAGGACTGTTGTAATGAAAAGATTTACTTGAAAGGATCAAGACTGTCCGCTCACTGGTTCCTCTAAAGAGTCCAAAATGAAAATTTTATGCTACTGAACTACAGAAGGAATTATTTTAAGACAGTTATGAGAGATGTGGTGTCCCTTATTTACTAGGCTCATTAACTGATGGTTAAACCTGACTACTTGACACTTAATATTACTGTACTTAAGTTCAAATCAAAAGTTTATCCTAAAGATTATTAAAGTTTAAGCAGAAAGTTTATTAAGATAATGTACAAAAAATGCCTTTAATTTGATGTGTCTAAATAAGAGTCGCGTTTAACTTTTTTTCTTTTCAAATGGGAGCTAGCATTTGCAAAACAAACAAATAAAACTATGAACAACACAACTGTAAGTAAGTCAGTAAGTGTAACTCAATAAATGAAATGATAAGTAAGTAAGTGAATAAATAAAACAACTTTCACCGCAATGGATGAAGTTGCTTTAGTGCTGCATGAACAAGACAATCTTTATGGAAAGTGCAACTCTCCATATGGTGTCATCCCCTCATCCTTTCTTTTGTTACAGCGACAGCTGAACCAGCAGTTGAAGCTTGCTAAGCGACAGGGTCAAGGACGAGTTCATGTTGCAAACAGAATGGAGTTTATCAATATTCAAATATTTAGACAAATTTGATAGGTTTATGGATAACAAAATGCAGATCATTAATACGATCTGTAATGCCGATTGACAGAAAAGTGGAGATTTCTGGTGGAACAGCACCAGTTCTATTGCTGGGTATTTTAGAGCTGAATATGGATATTGGTTTGCTCAGTGCTCCAGTCATGTTGCTGAGCCTCTTCTTTCCTCGATATTGAATACCCCTTGTCTTACGTTATGTAACCTTCTGTTGGTGCCACCAGTGCTGACAGTGGCAGAACACAAGGACTGCACATGTCTAAAAATGTCCTCCTAATACCCCCTCCTGAGTCTTAGATGTGAAAGTAAAAAGGACAAGGCGTTGCTGTGACATAAAACAGTAGGGAACAGAGCTAGTGAAGGAAAAAAAAAAACTTTCTTTCTCTCTGTGGTCTAAATTCTGGTGACCAAAAAATCATCATACTTTACAACATCATCCCAGTTATTCACCTTCCACTGTTGCCACCAATAAGTTAGTAAAAATTCTTGAATAAAAATATCTACCTTCCACCTTTATTTTTGTTCTCTCCAAAGACAGATAAGGTAGTGAGAAAAACATATTGACATTACCATTAAAATATGTCAGTGCTAAGCAGACTGTTTCCTTGTGAATCTCATTGCAAGAGTGTTGGAGCAGCTTTTGAGTTGGAGCAATGCTCCCTATCCAGTCATTCATCAGTATTTAAGGGCAAGAGACTTGGATTTAACCTTAAAACATTTTAGTGGCAATAGCTAAATACAGCCCAAAGCTAAGAGAAAGGGTCATAAAGCACTAGTTTTATTGCACTAACATGTCATAAAGGTAATTTTCTTTTCTACACACACACTGCTCTAAAAACTTCTTTTCCTTGAACTATAACCACAGCCTCAAGTGGACCACTTCACATTCTCCAAAGCCAGTTCGGAGACAGGAACCTTGAAGCAAAATATTAAATCACTGAAGGCGATATAATGCTGGACAGATGAAGTTGCTGCTGTATTTAGGATAACAGTGTAGTTATTTGCCAATTTACTCACACATCCTAAAGAGCTGAGCACAATCCCCTTACTGCAGAGACACATATGAAGCCTTCTGTTCTCACATGGTGAATATAACAATGGAGCCAACTTTACCATTAAATGTATTAGTCATTCCGGATGAAAAATGGATAGTCATTTCTAGCTAATTATAATAGCACCTTTTACCAAATAGATTGTATTAGCTAGTGCTGTTTCTGGCTCACTTCTTTCTGCTTTAGATCAGGTCATTTAAGAAAAAAAAAGGATGAAAGTTTCCATTAATCTGATGCCTGCAATATAATGTGAAATAATTGAAGCTAAAGCTGTATGTCCCAGGGAAACGTCTGCATCACCAGCTAATGATTTCAGACATTCAAGCTGTTGTTTTTTAAGATAAAACAAGTATAATAAATCACAGGCCTAATTATAGCTGAGCAGCTTAGCTTACGCACTTGCTTGCTACATAGGATACCTGAATAAACAAGATAGAAAACGTAGCTTTTACATCTTTTGTCTGTCCCCCTGTATGTTTCTTTTTTATTATTATTACAGCCCTTTTAGTGAAAACTGTGATAAACTCAGAGCTCAATATTTGGTAGTGTGTGAACCTTCATGAATCCATCACAGAACTGCAAGTAGTCTATAAACTACAAGTCGGACAAAATTTGTGGCAGAAATCTGGCACCTACAGACATTAGACAAATACTCCACAGTATATGCACTACTCTGAGTAGAGACTTTCAAAATATGAAATTTTCCTTGGCTTTAAAAGCAGCTCAATTATTGCTGTTGCTGGTAAATAGTTAGCTTGCAATCCTTAGCATAATGTTCAGTTAGGACCTCTCAGTCAGATGACTGTATTTCAAAGTTAGACGTAGCTTTTGGATATCATTACGACTGTGGTCTAATTTGTTAGTTTTAAGTCTGGTTGAACACAACATGATGCTCACATCATGCATTATTGCTCCCATGGAATCCTATATAGGCTATAGCTGTGTGTGCTTTTAGGGTGGAGTGGTAAGGCGTGCAGCATCCCTTGTTTCCTTGACTTGTGTTGTCAAGATAAAAATGCTCAGCTCAGTGCTTCATGACTCGTTTCCATTAACCAGTGGGTGATGTCACATTGGCTATCGTCATTATTAATATACAGAGGATGGGACAACTATAGTAAAAAAGTAATTTCCCTTCTGTAATTTCCATCTGTAGTAGTTTGGCAGCATAGCACTGTTGGAGCCCAGTCCTTCCATATGCATATGGAAGGACTGGGCCCTGGGCATCGTAATTGAAAGAGCAATGCCTAACGTAAAATTCAACCCTTTTAATGAGCTTCAGATATTATGTCTGCTTCATTCATCAACAGGCCTCAGCTGGTCACGAAAATAATTGTCAGTCAGTTGTTAGCCAGCTGTTAGTTATCAATTAATTTTGAAATGGGGAAAGTATGAAAATGGCTGCAATTCCCAAACACTTAATATGTTTTTTGTAAAACCCCTTGCATTAAAGCTACACGTCATGCACAATATAGATCTAACTGCACCTGGAAATAATACATGGGGAGAGCAAGAGCGCTCAACTGTTTGCATTAATAACACTGCCAGCAAAAACACTTGCTTATATTGTCTGCTGAGCACATTGTCCACATGTGTTTTTGTACTTCATGTCTTTAAGGTTGAGTGTTAATTCTCAGCATTTCAGGTTTTGGTTGAGGATTTGGTTCAAATTTCTGAGCAAAGGTAAACAAATAATATAATATTGAGATCAAAACAAGGAGTCGTAAGAGTGTGGTGGTGGCCTGTGGGGTGATGATGGACTGAGGCCTATGCAGACAGTTGGTCATCACAGTCTCTAGGATCCTGGAGATTGTTCTTTCTTTGCTGATCCATCGGGATGACACCTTATGGGTCAGCTGATACCCTTCTGTGCAGCTGATGATGTGGCTTGGCACTGAGATCAGCTGATCTCAGTGGGCTTGGCACTGAGTCGCAGGCCCACGTAGGGTTTTGAGACAGATTTTCACACAGATCCACAAATGTAAGCTGCATTCAAGTCCTAGTTGAAAACTGGGACATCTGGTCTTACACTGTATTCTTTTTGTAAGTAAACAGAATAGCTCATCACACCTCAACTAGAAAACATAGATTTAGCCTTTTTAATACAGTCGGGTGTAGACCAAACCTGTTGCTGCTGACTCATTTTCTGAATAACTGATAAGTCTGTTAGTGTTTTCTGCATCAGAAATTCTAAGCAAAAGATTTTGTTTTTTCTCTTCCAAAACTTTAAACCTTGCTAAATAAAATACATCCATACCTTTCTAGTGATTACACATAGCGAATTAGCCTTTTTCAAATACCCTGTGTTGGTTCTCAAAGGACGCTTTATAAGCAAGAGTCTGTCAAAAAAGGCATTTGCAACTCTTATCATAGATAGTAATTTAATGAGAGGCACTTATAATAGACTCTAGCACAATTAGATGTTTCATGACAACCTTTGGGAGTACAATTAATCTCTCAAATGAAATTGGTCTCAGTGCTCAATATGTCACCCAGTGGGATGCATCTTAATTTCTATTCATTGACCCTGCATGAATTAAAGCTCATTTCCTCAACGTGTAGCTTTGTGGTGGCTCCCACAGCAGGATGCAGGCTTTCAGTCGCACTAGCTCAGAAAAACGTCCCCTCTTCCCATTTGATTCAAGGATTAGATCTGATTACAGACTTGAGCTGAACAACCTCTGTGACAGCAGAGCAATCTCCTTTTCTTTGAATCTTCTTGTTAAATTTACATAAAATTGATGGGATTTTGTCTTGAGTTTCTTTTCATTCTCCCATGTTTCATGAGCACAACAAGAGCGTGTCACAGCACAGTAAAATAACCAGCTATGGACAAAGAACCAGGGAGTTACGCGTTAACTGATATTATTATCAGCAACTGCTGTTGAGTTTAAAATCCTTTATAATGACATTCATCTATTGTCATTGGTTTGCACCTATCTAGAAACAATAAACCCGTAACTCTACATATGTTGTTTCAAATATTACTGACTAATAATGTTACCATTGTTCAACAACAACACAAAGACATGTTTCGCTTTTTCGCTTTGGTGGAAGTGTATTGTGTAAGTGGGAATGTAAACATAGTTTTGACAGCAGTTCTCAAACCAATGAAGAGAACCATGTGCCACACAAGCAAAGAAATATTACAACCAAAACTCCTTACGCACTCATAGTCCACATCTACTATATGACAGGTCGCCAGCAATAGAAAACAAGTAATACATCTTCATTTTTTTTTTGCGTAGTCATGAAAATATCTGTTTTATACAAAATTAAATACAGTTACAGTATGTTACACCTTTTTTCCCCCATACAGGTGAGTTCAAGCATGACTACAAAGCCTCTTAAAAAAACAAAAAAACATACTAGATTGGTACTTTTAGGGAATTGAAAACGCATGTGCAGCTTTTGGCAAAACAACAGACGTCCTTCCGCAAAGTAAAATCACCAGGGTCACCAAAGCACATGAAGGAGAAAGTGAGGGAAAAAGGCCAGAGGAAAGGAAAAGAGGAAAGGAGAGAAGATGGTAGCAAGTAAGGAAGGAGGCAGTGAGGCAACATGATTTTAGTCCCGTCCACACTATTATATATGTATATATATATATACTTTTTTTTTTTTTTTTTAACTTCAGATGATACTTAGAAATCATGTGTCTAGTTTTATACAGTTTGCTCTCAGGATGTGGGTATCTTTATCTGAGTGGAGTATCCAGTCTGCCTTTATTGAAGTATAAGCCAATGACAAGATCACAAAGCAAAGGCTCCAACCGTTTCCTCTGGGAAGTTATAAGACAGCAGTGATTTCACCAGACCTTTCATAAATCCTTCTATCATTCAGTATAACACATCAGTGCAGAGCCATTTGCACTAATAACACTGCCATCCACCACTGTGGCCTTGGATATACAAAAAAGAGTTGCTTATATTGTCTGCTGAGCACATTGTCCACACATTCTTTGTTCTTCATGTCCTTAAGGTTGAGTGTTCGTTCTCAGCATTTCGTGTTTTGGTTGAGGATTTGGTTCAGGTCCCTCAGCAAAGGGAAACGAATAATAGCGGGAACACTACAAGGGTAAGAGTGTGGTGGAGGCCTGTGGGGCGATGATGGAGCGAGGCCTGTCCAGACAATTGGTCATCGCAATCTCCTGGACCCTGGCAGCGAGCTCTCTCGCACAGGATGCCCGTGAAGCCGGGGGAGCAATGGCAGCGTTGATGGTGGTGGCACGTGCCGCCGTTCTGACAGCGCAGCATCGCGTTGTCACACACCCGAGCTGCACAGACAAAGCAGAAAGGGCAGGGGAGACAGGAAAGCGTGATTAATAGATCACTCAGTGATAGGGCGGCAGAGAACATCAACAGGCAGGTTCACAGGGCACAAGCTGCCTCTTCCTGTCCTGTCTGTACTGCTCTGTCCTTAGAGCACAGCTGACACATTAGAGAGGGTAAAGCCAAGGACTTCAGAAAGTGTGCAAAAAAAGGAAGAGGACACCGATAGCAAGGGTACATATTAAAAGAATATAATGCTGCCAACAGCCTCTGAAAATACTTAACAAAGGAACACAGACATTGTATGGATTCATGGATATTTTTAGTAGCGCCAAAGGGACTTTATAGCAAATAATTCTGGCAAAACAAAAGAGCAAGCAAACCATGGCTCTGATGAGGTGAATTTAATTATTTGAGAATCAAAGGATGCCAGAGTATTGTGAAACAGCCCCTCTGTGCTGAGGTGAAGAGAACAGAAAGAGGAGAAGACACGGGATGGATACCTGGCTCCATCACATCACCACAACCTTTCATATGCAAATGAGCATTTCCAGGTATTTCACCAGTAGCTGTTATTTTCTTCTCTGTAGTTAACCTTACAGCAAGCAATACAACATTGTCAGAAGAAGGATGTAATATCAGTGGCTGGAGTTTTACCGGCTAACAAACATTTCTTTGTTTTGATGTAGACTGATTAGGACTACATAAGTTAATATCCACATTTCCAGACAAAAACTCACAACTCAATTATTCCAGGAAGCCTCTCTGCTTGCAGAGGTGAAATCCTGGAAGAGGTAATATTTGCCAAGAGATTTCAGTGTAATTGGATATCTCTCCTTGCATAAATAGTAATCACATTTTTGGTTTTCAGTAATGTGGCTCATGCATCAGAATAAACTCAACAAATAATCATTGCTCATGCCAAAACCGATTAAGAAGGCATTGGTATTGCATTTAACTTAATAATATTCCCACCCACTGCACATAGACACCACTGCTGTTATGCACTTTAAATGGAAATTCCAGCTGTGGACACAGGGTTTTATCTTTAATATAGGATTTTCAATAACTTTGCGATGAAGTGTTGGAAATGATGCTTCTGGTAGATCTGCTTTTCCTGACATGTCTACATCTTCTTTGAACAGTCTCCAGACTCGTTTTGTGTTAGCCTTGTTATGTTTAATGGCCTTTCTGTGCTTTTATTTAAAGCGTCAATAAGAGTGGCACTAAACGAGCAAATATGGTAGTCAAACCCTTTATTTTAATAGTAAGTTTGTTACTGTATGCAAAAGTTTTTTTCTTTGTGTAGCTGTTTAAAAGAATGAGTCTGAAAAGGAGAGTTCTAAAAAAGACCCAAATGCAGAAGGGCGGGTAAGGCAAACAAAGGTGAAATTTAATGAAATTTACTAGAGATGAATAACAAAAAGATGCTGGAGGGTTAAGACATGTAATATCAACAAGCCAATAAAATAAAAAGCAAAGAAACAACCCACCCCACCAAATAAAACAATAAGAGAAAGAAATAAGCAAGTGAAAATGGGCAGGAAACACAAAATAACTCACACATGCACTAACAGCTGACTAAAAAAAATAACAAGTAAAACTAACAGGGTTGGGAAAAGCAATCAAACTGACTGAAATAGAGACAAGGGCAGAGCAAAACAAAGCATGACACACAAGCTAAGTAACACATGAGACAGGAATATAATTTACATGTAGATATATGTAAATGCAATAAACAAACTAAACTAATTAATAATAAAATGGACCTATGGCAAATCCAGTCTCTGTACACGACTTGAATGTTGTGGGACTTTCAGATTACAACCATTTCATAACTAAATAGATTGTCAATCAAATGTCAATGCATTAATCGTGTCTTTCTGTTGTGTGAAACTGACTGACTGGACCACCACGCGGGAACAATGTTGTAGTTGTTGCTCTCAAAGAGGGAACAAATATGACTGGGGAGATATTTTAACCAGGTGTGGTGGGAATGGACTCATGAATTATGGGTCCAGAGTGGACGCAAACATTAATGGCCCTCTGGCAATTCCCCAATCAGTGATTTCTAGTCAGTTAAAAAAATAAATAAAAATTCTAACAGCTAATGCAAACACCTGCTCAGTGTGTTTTGGAAAACACTTCAAGTCTCAGTAGTTTAGTCAACACATTAACATTGTTGCCTGTGGCCGAAGGATAATCTGTGTATCCTCCAGCAGACCCTCAGGACCATTACCTCTCTAAAAGCATCTGTAAAACCAATTAGTTTGCTTATGCAGAGGCTTAAGACTGTTCTGTCTTTGTTGTGCTGTCGTGACAAAAGATGCTCTACGCTATAAATTAATTATTATTTTTTTGTTATCTAAAGTGAAATGAAAACTTTCTCAGTTGGTTGTATTATAGTAACAAAGGACAGCAAACCAAGCATGGTCGAATACAACATCCACAAAGTAAACTACCTGGATGCAATACATTTCACATAACAGTGTACAGAGTGGACAACAGAAGAAGAACAGATTGGCTTACATCCACCCCAGCCCTCAACCCAGAGTGCTTCCTAGGTTTAAAATTGGGGTGTGGAACGTTTGTTAAATCACTTACCTTTTTATTTTTAAGAATAAATCCTATTTATTTTCTCAGCTCTTCTGCTATCGCTGAAGTGACTAATACTGGGTCAGCTTTTATCATGAAGTCTTTGTATATACCCAATATTTTTAAAACTATTGGGCAAACATTAGAGTAAATCTATTACTCAGTTCTCCCCTGTAGTGATAATAGTTGTCAAGTTATATCAAGAAATATTCTATAAAGACAACAAATGCACCCAGTCTCTCCAGGCCTGCAATCTGAAGCAGCAAGATCATATAATCTAAAATAATTCCTGACATGAATATTTATTCAAGACCTGCTATTAGATGTGGTTTACTAACACTAGGTATCACACCATCTTCCATGAGAGAAAAGTGTCTTTTGAATTGGAAGATGTGAATGAGAAATTCGTTATTATGGGTAGTTTAAATTTCCTGAGCTAGATTGTTATGTAGTTTACTTTTTTAAGTGACACATTAAATAAGTGCACTGGCAGTGAAAGTTAAACTGTCCTCCTGCTTCAAACCCATCCAGTGGCACAAATGCATCGCTTAGTCAATAGGCAATGGAGCGGATGCTGGCAGCACAGTAATAATGTGTGAAATTCGGCAGAGCCGGTCCTCTTTCTATCTTCAATTTACAAAGATGAGCCTTTCCCATGTAAGAATAATGGAATCTGAAAGGACACCGTGGGACACTGTGGGGAGTGTCCCTGTAGAGATTCCTCACTGTATGCCACACCAGCTCTTAGCTTAAAATTTGTAGTCTTCAGTCTGGCTTGGAGGAATTAATGAAAACATTAAAGGGCTATTTTTCAGCCTTTGTAAAGCTCCCTCCAGAGGACATTAAAAATCCCCCCCCCCCCTTTTTTTAATGCAGTGGGTCTACAAATTTACCCTGTCTGACATCACTCACTCTTGGGCTTGTGCAGCAAGTGAAGACACAGCAATTCCAGTCCTACCCAAGGACCGGCGTACTCTGCGGGAGACATATGTGCACCTCACACCTCTGTCAGATGTGTGACATTTTAGCAGTATAACTGTTATGACAGAGCCACTCTGGGGTTTTGGTGCTGCACGAAGCAACATGGAGAACATTTACCAAAGCAACAGCACAGAAGTGACAGGAAGGACAAACACCTGAATTATGTTTCCCATTGCTGTTTGTGGAATTGCAATTGTGACACAATTTAAAGCAATTAAATGTAAATCTGTCTTGCATTGTACTACAACTGGATTAGACTATTGTGGATACATTGAGTCTATTGTGGTTGTGACACTTTGGACTTAGTCATCCTCCTTTTCTGTTTTTTAAAAGGAGATTGTAGTCTGTTTGTCCAAAAGCACCCTCAGACAGTTCTTTTATCCTCTCATCTCTGTGAACTCTTGATGTCCTCACATACTCCGCAGCTGAAGTGTCTGAGATACAGAAAATCACAGCACGATAAGTTAAAAGGCACAAATCGATAAGCTGGATCATACTGTAGCTAGTGTCACTCTTTTAATGAAAGATCTAGATATGTCATGTAGTGGAGGTGTATTCTATTGAACATCCAATCTTGTTACATACATCTGTCCGTATCAGCCAATCGGATATTACATGAATGAAGTTTGCTCATGATGACTGAAAGTGAATCATAAAGTTTAAGATCCAATTTTTTAAAAAGACGACCCTGCAGAAACAAAATGCCCCTGTATTTAATTAAAGTTTAAAATATATTCATTCACAGTTATGCATTTAATATTTTTTAAAATGTCTCTATAACTATGGATTCGTACAGGTAATTGACTTTACCTGGAGACAGTTGTCAGATACAGGATCTTATTATCTGCCTGGAGACAGAATACTGTTGTTTCAATTACACTCAGTCAATATCTTTTGCCATGATGTCAGTGAAAGCTGAAACTTTCATTCAGCCATATCCCCAGTTATCGTATTAGCATGAAGGCTTCATCATTAGTCAGTGATTCAGTGCTCTGAAGTTCAATATAAACTGTCAGTTGTATAGTAGCACTTGAAGGTGGTGAGGATCTGAAGACAGAAAGTGCATGATTTTCCTTTTACTCGAATGTTGCAGTTGTTACTGCTTGTCAACTCAAAACTGCAAGATCTGAAAGTTGCATTTAAGAAAATTTTAGTTTATGTGCTTAGTTACTTCTGGGCCGACAGTATGATGAGGACAAGGCTATCACTTTTATGTTGATATGCTATACTTCAATACAGCTAACATGCTACCAGTTTAGCTTAGCACACGGGAAACACGGGAGAAACCTCTGCTAATGTAGTTTGTTAGTTGATTTTTTTTGTGTGTTTTGCTTTTTATTGGGTCTTGGCAAACAACAGAAGTGCATATTAGGTCAACTATATACCCATTATTATAGTCCAGACTGGTTTGTTGTAAATGCTATTTACACTTAAGAGCAATTAAATCAGCGGCTGTTCAGGTTAAGGTTTTAGTTTTATATATCACAAATCAACAAAAAATTAACAGATCATTTTCTAAATAATTACTCAAAACATTGTCTGCTTCAAACTACTGGTGGAGTAACATAATCCATTTTAAGATGTCACGTTTGATTTAGAAAATTCTTGATGGAGTTGTTGTTTAATGGCCAATTTCATTTAATTATTTTTTGACGGCAGAAAGATTAGATTATTGTTTAATCTCATCCACAATTTTGCAAATCCAGAAAAAGAAAAAAAGAGGGACCACCCCCCCCATCTTAATTGTGGAAATCCTCAAAGTCTTCTTTTAATTTTTTTCTCTCCTGGTTGTGAGAGCAGTGATGCAGATGTGACTTAACACACACTACACAGAAAATCTGGGCCCGAGGATTATCTGGAGATAGCTGGAGATCAATCTACATAAACCCCCCCTGGAGCCTATTCTCTCCTTCCTTCTCCTTCTCCTCTTTTTTCTCCCTGTTTTTTCTTCTTCTTCATTTTTTTTCTTTCAGAACGTGGCAGAAAGGGTGCACCCCTAGAGAACGTACTGGGTAATTAAAAAAAGGGCATGATCAAAGGGGTTAGAAGGCTGTGGACTCGGTGATCATGAGGCATGTGGTCCATTCCCTGCAGTGTTCTCAGAACAAAAGGTCTGCCTTGTAAGGACCAGCGTGTGTTTGTTTGCATGCAGGATGAAAGCATTGGGGCTTTGGGAAGACAACCTACTGCACACAAGAATTTGCATATTCTACATTACACTTTTGTTTTCCAAAACGGTCAATCAATAACCAGTCGATAATTTTTTATCTATGGGTAATGTCATGCTGAAGTTACAAAGCCAATAAGCCTACCTTGATTACGATTTGCAACACCAAGAGATGAAGCATTTGCCCGATCTGTGTAAAAATGGGAAAGGTTATGTATTACACTGGCTGTCAAATAAGTCATGCTGTTATTTAGTTAAAGCACAGGGACAGCATGCATAGTTGCTGTTTTTACAATAATGACCTTTATCAGGCCAAAGATATGTCCAAATTTCCAGAAGATTCCTGCCATACATTTGGAGTAGTAAATGGCTTAATGTAGAATAGTGTGCATGCAGCTTAAATGAATTTTCCACAGTACATAGATAGCAATGTGTATGCATGGTAGCTGCTTTTGTTATCCAGTATGTGGAGACACCTTCAGGCATCAACATGCAGAGGGAAGCATGGCTGGAACCACACCTTCATAAAAAAAAAAAAGGTTTTCCTTTCTTTAGGGCAAATATCTGTCTGTGCGCTTAGAACAAATATTGTAGTTTGGAAAGGAAAAATCATTCTGATACACTGGCCAGACACTCGGGACTTCCAACATATTTTATAAACTCGCCAGTACCAAGATGTATCAATTGTTACCATTATTTTGCAAGTTTTCACATAATAGCTACCAAATATACATAATATTTCTAACCACCAATCCAATTTATGCATAGCTTAAAGTAATGAATATGGCAAATCTTAAGATCGGAATTTGTTTTAAACCTCAAAGATTATTCAGACTGGCTTATGGTATAATTAAAACCCAGAAATTTGATAGCTTAATTCAAAGAAGTGTAACTGATTTAGTGCCATATGGGAATTAATGCACATTGTTTTTCATTTAATATGGCAAAAACACAATAATTTCAAACTATGAAAACCGGCAGCATGAAATATGAAAAACTGCTGGAATGTGGAAAAGGTTTGAAATAAATTAGAGGAATGTTAAAAGGTTACATTTTTATTAGTAGGATAAACTCTAAAGTTTTCAAACACTCTTACTTTTATGTCAGTGATCATTATTAGAACTACACTGGAGAAACTCAACCTCACGCCATGCATCGTTTCACCCCCTCTATAGACGTAGGGTATTAGGATTCAATTCTACATGAGTGCCCTGGTAGGATGGATTTTTTTTCCCACTGTGGAAAACATGCTGATCAATGGTAATGGCAACGTACAGCACAATTTCTCACACAACATCATCAGTCAAACAAGAGTTAGCTATGACTGAGGGAGGAAAATATTAGTCAGCATGCCAATAAAAAAGCCTGATCAACTTACGCACTGGTCCGTGATTACTGGGAATACCTGCGGAAAGAGCAAGGAAATAATGTATCATTAACGCATCGACTCATTTCTTTTTACTCGTGAGAGAAAATATTGTTGATGGTGCTGTTTACTTTGAAAAAACCAAAAACCAAAACACCAGCACTTATCACATTGATCTCCAGTGCATTCGCTGATTAGCAGCAGCTACTGTATTCCTCTAAAGAGAACCTGACCACTCCGCCTTCTTCTGATGATAATAACAGGCCTGCCGGCAACAAAATGTCACCCGAATCAAAACTCTATTGAAAAAGTCTTGTCATCAGCAGTTTCATTCATGTTTTCAATAAACAGAGTTTTTCTCTCTCATCTGCTTTTGGCTTATGTTCACCGTTTTTCAATATCATCTTTGAATGAATGAATCAACACATCAAACGTCATCTACAAATGCTAGTTGCTGTAATCGTCTCTCATTGTCAGGTTCGTGGAACTTCCTAATATGTAGAAAAGAGAGATAAAAGCTCATTAAACACACTGGGGAAGAAGAACAACAAAAAATTACCTTCAACTGTCTTAAAACAAAACACACATTTGCAAACAATGACAACCTGACAATCCATGTGTGTTTCGATCTGGCTGTGGATTCACCATCTTTGTGTGATATTTATCACCAAGCAAATGTGACTCCAGGATTAGTGCAATTTTGGATGCCTTTCACAAGCTTTATCACTTTGCGTCACGTGATTATGTTTCACTGGGGGTTTTAATATTGTTTGCAGCCTATTCATCACTAAATTACCTGTTACAACAACTGTTGAAAAAAACAGAAAATCAGAGATTCTGAGCTCCAATTTGCAAAAAGCACATTTAGGCTGCAATTTCTCACTCATAGCTTTATGTGAGAAATGGAGGGCAAACAATATTGCCCTTTGAAGCCAAAGCACATTCTACAGTCTGATCAAACTCTCAGACCCAACCTGCCTTAACCTCTGAACCTGCTTTGGAACACAAGATGAGTTGACGCTCTTTGCAAAGTGAACTGTCAACATAATTCTTGAAGTGATTCCTCTTCTGCTCTGAAGGCAACTTACAGACAACACCCCTTTTCCCCCACCACCACCACCTACACACACACACACATACACACACACACACACGCAGAGCTATTTACTTCAGAAAATCATGGATTTGAATCACTCTCAGTCTTTCTGCTGCTGACAGCTATGGCCCCTAGCAACTCAGTGCACCATTTTGGGCTAAAATTTATTAGATGAAGGGTCACGTATGTCCATATATCTGCATGTACAGTGGTTTTGAATATGTAATAGACCCTGCCCTGTTCCTAGCGGTGAGATAAATGACTTCCGAGATTAAAGAGGAAGACTTGATGACAGATGAAAGCTATTAAATTGTAATTACATTTCGCATGTTCCACATATTTGTGGTAATATAAGGGCTGTATGTTTAATATCCTCATAGGAAAAATGAGCTTCACATAATAGGTAAAGGCATATTATTGGACCCAAGCTTAGAAATAAGAATCATTCAAGACAAAAGTGTGTTCGTTCAACACCTGGGGGACCAATATTGTTACGTCACTACCATGTGCAACATTATTGCATTTTATGCCACTTCCAAACAACTGCTAATATTGCTTTTGATATGGGTAGACCTTGGTTTCATCAGTTCAGTGCAGATGCGGCCAAGTGTTGGATTTTTTAATAACACCCTGTCAATCTGACAGTGAGCACCACATTGCCAGGAGATTCATAACACAGAGGAGGTGTAGGGGTAAATCCAGCAATATCTCCTTAGAGTTCACAAATGTTCCCACAAACAGACTCCCACACACAATCGAGTGTGGTGCGTGAGCGTGTATGTCATGCGTGTGCGTGCACACAGCTTAGCGTGCATACATGCAAACAGGAGACTGATAAAAAAAATTCTAATGAACGAATAATCATCCAATCCATCAATGAGAAATTTCCCTTAGAAGAGCAAGAAAACTAGTGTTACTGCACAAATTAACCAACACAGCGGATCGATAGCAATACCATATCTCTGTACAAATCTAATCATAATACGATGTCTGAGAATTCAAGTGAGACAATCAAACTGAACATCTGAAGAACTTGCTGTCAATCCCAGCAGACGGCTGCTATGAGAGTGTTTCTGACTGGAGGCTGAATCAGAGCAAATGGGGGACCAGAGGGCTAGATCTTCCACCATCTGGCCTTGCCTGGCCGTCTACCACCATATCCCTGCGTGGCTGTATTAGATTTATTGAAGCAATGAGCCCCCTGCCTCAGGCATGGGATTTGATAAATGTGACTCAACTCCAGTCCAAGATTATAATGGGGATAATGCAAAAGAGCACCTTCTGCCTCAGAGATACCAAATTCACACTTGTCATGGAGTTGAGGTAGCAATAATAAATTCAATGTTAAAGTGTTACTACTGTAGGAGGACTATTGACACTTATTTAATTGTGAATACTAAATGAATGAAATACAGAAAATAGCTTACCAGTGATGCAAAGACCCTAAGACTAACAGGTTACAGTGAATTTGTGTCAGTGCGTGCGCATCCCAGGGCACAAAATACTTCTATTCCGTCAGATGCAGAGATATGGACAAGGTGTCCTTTGGTGTCAGTGCCTTAACTTGCTGGCTGCAGCAATATTAGACACAGAGAGATTAAAGTTCTCTGTTAAAGCTCGCTATAGTACGCCTTACGTTTGTCAGACAGGAGAAAGCTGTCTGTGACCTGCTCAGGAGCTTTCCCCTTCCCAACATTAACCCTTCACACTGAAAAATGGAGACTTACTCAGTATGTTTAAATGTGACACCGATGAATCCTTTACATACACATACATCCATATGTCATATGTTTGGACTGAGTGGCCCATCTGGTTATTGTCTGACAAAACATGAATGTGAACAGGGTTTTTTTTTCCTGTATTTTTCTTTCTTTCTTTTCTATATTTTTTCTATACTGGCTTTGCTAACTACTTGGAAATACTTTAAAATTATTTATAAGTAGCAATTTAATACAATATTCAAATAAGAAAATTATAGGATCTGAAAAAAATCATTAGCGAGAACAAATACTAGTGCATCTAGTATTATCAACAAATCAAATACCATGAGAATTTCATTCAAAAGGGTAAATTTTCATATTTTATATACACATTCAATATATGTTCCACATAAAGTGAAATATTTCTGGCTTAATTTTTGTTTCAATTTGAATTATTATGGGTTACAGTTTATGACATTCAGAAATCCACTATTTCAAATTATTAGAAAGTTTCATTTTGAGTTTGAGTAAATTACAATTACTGTTTGCAGAGTGCTGTATTAAGACATATTAATGAAAGATTGATCAGAATGGAAAAGTGTTGTAGGAAAAGGTGCATAGGGATGACTACAGCCTTGAGGATTGTCAAGAACATGTAGGAGTTTCACAAGTAGTGGACTGAGGCTGGTCTATGTTTTTAGGAAAGGGGCTCGTTGTATTTCCAATATCAAACCACTTCTGAGCAGAGACAATTCCCAGGAAGCATCTTTCCTGGGATAAGGAGAAAAAGGTCTAAACTCGTCTTTTTAGGTGAAAGTAAATTTCACCTAAAATTAAAGAAGAGTGGAGGGACACAGAATCCAAGTTGTTTGAAGTCCAGTGTGAAGTTTCCACACTCTGAAGTGATTTGCTGTGCCATGTCACTGGAAATGTGTTTTAATTCCAAAGCAGCAATCTAATAGAATATTTTAGTGAGCTTCATGATTCCATCTGCTGACAAACTTGATGCTGATTTCCTTTCCCAGCAGTACCAAACTTCTACCCACACCACCAAAGCTACTACCAAATGGTTTGCTGACCTTCAGATTACTGTGCTTGACTAACCAGCCAACTTGCCAGACTTGAACCAGGTATTGTCAAGACAGATAAGAAACAAATGACCCAGAAATACAGATGAGCCAAAGACCGCTTCTAAAGCAACCTGGCCTTCATTAACACCTCAGCAGAGGCAAAAGCTGATCTGCTCCAAACCACACCACACTTTACCAAGTAATTCTTGGTAATCTACCGAATGTTTAAATAGACATACTTTTTGAAAGCTGTACATCATTTATTCTAATAAATTGAGACAATTGAGTTTTGATTGTTTTTTTGTGAAAACACAAAAAAGCTTGAATTATTTGACTTTACTTGAAATGAATATTGAATAAATGAAAGCTCACGCTTTTTATTTATGAAAAAAATCTTTTCATATTTTAATGTTTTTGTGTTTATAACTAATATGTTGTAATTTCTCTTGACAAATGATTTGAGTAAACTATGTTGAAAGGCTGTGCACTCCTGGAATACCCAGCTATTCACCAGTCAGCTTGTCACAATGTAAACATGGGTCTTTTAACGAGTTTCACCTCAAATGTCAAAAATACAAGTTATACTACCGATCATTGTCAAATATGATGTGACATGCAAGTCCTCAGTATGCAGTTTGTTATATCTACAATGCATTAGAAAACATAGTCAAAAAACTAGGCTACAAACAGCATCTGGCAAAAATGCAGTGCAGTGGCAAAGAGCTGAAATCATAAAGAAGCAGAATAATCTCTCAAAGAGAATGAAAAAAGATGTTTCATTGTGGCTCCCTTTATTGGTAACAAGCAGCAAGAGTGGAAACAATGTGCTGCCAGCCACTTGCAAATTAGCTGCATGGCCAGTGCTTGTCCACATAGCATTACAAGCGCTTCTGTACTTACATATATTTGCAGTTCCTTTGGGTATAGGGAGGTAGGACCCCACACTCCAGGCTCTTCCATGGTAGTGCTTCTTACAGCGGCTGCAGTCTGGCCCTGTGGTGTTGTGTTCACACTCACAGCCCAGCTTCCCCTTGTCAAACACACAGCTGTTGGCATGCAGGTTACACTTGCACCTGAGACACAAGAATAACAACAAAAGACAGAGACATGAATAGGCATCATTCTGCATCCATTGAATCAATACTTTCTGGAGGGAATATGCATACCCTGCCCTCGGTATGTTTTTTTTGCAGCTTTCAAAGTTTTTGACAGTGGTAAATTAAAATCCTGGTGGGTTATCTGACTTGGATCGTTCCTCCACAAAGCTTCATTATGCTCTCCTTTAAAAAAAACAAGGCCTCATTTGTTACTGCCCCTGCGGAGAGAACAGCAATGCGAATAAGGTCACTTTTGCCACTCTTGCTCTAAATGAAAGGCACTCTGTAAGATTCGCTAATTGCGCACAAAGCAGGGATCTGATAGAGAGATGATACAATAAAGAGAAGTTGGGCAGCCAGAGAATACTCCTTTTTTCTTTCTCTTCAAAGTTATTTGGCAAGGGAGCTTTCAGGCAGGAAACCCTACCAGTTGGCAAAGCTGGTTTATTAGACCGAACTGTGGCAGAGCTGACAGATTCTCCTGACAGGAGAAGAGAAAAGGGCGGATGGCTTTCAGGCACTCCAAATCCACCTCCCTTCTGACCACATGGAAGAAGCATGCGCCTATACTTGCTGAAAAAGAACAAGCTGTTTGCAATTTGAGTGTCCTCTGAGTGTTTCTAAACAACCTGAATGAGCAGATAGTAAACTACGTGCACTTAGAATATAACCTTTTTTCATTTGTGTTAACTCCAAGGAAAGAGCTCTACCCGAGGCAGAACAAGCTGTTTTTGTCGCCAAATGAGATAATACAGTTTCATATAGTAAGTGTTCCAAATATAATTCCCTTTATTTGATTTCAGTCCCATGAGGGTAAAAGGTTACAGCTAGTGACCTCAGATCTTGTAAGGAGGAGGGCACTGATACAGAAACAGCTGGGATGCAGGCCATTGAGTGAATCTGACACGGGAGACCTCCCCAGAGGTTTGGTCAGCTCATGGTTTCACATCATGCCTATGTTTGTTTTTACAATGTGCTTCCGAGGGAAGATTTCTCTCATTTGAGAGTCAGGATCTGGGTATCTGTTTTCTATAATCACCGCTGAACATGAGACAAAGAAATAGCAGCAGCAATCTGAAATACATCTGTTCTAATTGACTTTCTGGCCTTACTGTGACATCTCACTTTAATGATAGATAACTGCGGGAAACAAAGGAAACTAGACCCCGTCTGGTATTGCTGTTAAACAGCATTAGAGAGTCAGTGAATAAGGTTTAAAGGAGCGGTTCTCAAACTATTTCTGCCATGGCCTACTTCAATCAATACCAACAAAAGAAGTTCAAAAGTGTACTTTACATAAAATAATAGCAGAATTTAGATTAAAAAAAAGGACATTAAATAACCATCAGCACAATAATATCAGAACTATTTTAAGATTAGGATTTAGACTTTCCTTTTTTTACTTACAGTATGTACAATGACAATTGGATAAACTGACCCTGAATCCAACCCTAGTTATGCTACATTACTTGGGCTACTGGGGCTTTCCATGATGCGTGAGTGTTTCTCCTTCTCTCATACCTTTACACTCATGATGCGTTTATACACAACTTTAGTAGTTTTTATTCATCTCTGGTTCTCTTCCACATGTCTTTGTCCCGTCTCCCTCCCCTCTCCCCCAAACCGTCGTGACTTGTGTGACATCGTGACATTGATGTCGTCACATCCTTGTGACTGCTTCTGCTGGAGGATTCTTCCTGTTAAAGGGGAGTTTTGCCTTTCCACTGTCTCCAAAGTGCTTGCTCAAAGGGGATCATCTTTGACCTTACAATATAAAGTGCCTCTATCTATCTATCTATCTATCTATCTATCTATCTATCTATCTATCTATCTATCTATCTATCTATCTATCTATCTATCTATCTATCTATCTATCTATCTATCTGTGTCTAAATGCACGCACACAAATCATCTTTCCTCATTAGCAACCATTATAAATTGTGATGAATATTGGACGACAATCACAGCAATGAAATACTAGTGCCTCTTACCACGCATTCCCTATAGTCCTTAACTTTTTAATCAATTAAAGTCCCCGCTTCATAAAATTAATGACTGGGTGTAGCTCTTCTGCCATACAGACAGCATCAGCTCCCTGAAGTCAAGAGCGATGAGATTTGACCTTCCACTTAATTAAAAACCAGCAAAATCTGGATCATCAGGCCCAACCGGTGCAGCTAGCAGGCTGATAGAGTAGAGGATGTGGGCTCGGGGGAGCTTGGGGATGTGACGCTTTTGCCACTGGCATTGTCATATTGAAATCAGAGAATTTTATTTTTTTATAAATGGTTTTGGCCACAAGAGGAAAGCGGTCCCCTGTAATTCCAACCTATTGAGCTCAAAACACTATAAAAACACATTTTATAATTGCTGGTTCAGTACTGATATAGGCGTGTTTTGTCTGCAGTGAGGGGATTATTAAACAATTACAACATGAGCATTTCAATAAATACAAATGACAAAAACAGGTAGCTAGCACTAAAATATTAAAATCTTCCTGTCAGTCAATTATGCAACAAAGTAACAATGAACTCTATTTCAAATGCCAAAACAGCTGACTGCTGCTGTGCAAAGAAAGAAAACATTTTAAAATGTGGTAATTTAAAAGGAGCAACACTGCAGATTTAACAGGGTGGAATAGATGTTCCATCCTACTACTGCTGTCAACAAAACAAAACAAAACAAAACAAAACAAAGCAAAAAGAGTCTTTAATCTTGACATTAAAAAAAGAAGACATTATAATACTGCTAATTTTTGCTACATGTGGAAAATAAAGAGACATACGGATCTTGATTCCAACTAAATTTGCTGCCTGCTCATGCAATTAGCAAATTATTAAGCAAGATGGATTTTTGGTTTATTTTCTGTTGATACTCTCGAGTAGACAGCAGAAGTGCCTTTTCTTCTCCTCTGGCTGCTGCCTAACCTTGGCTTCTCCTAGCTGCTTGGCACTGTGTTGACAGGCTCACTATGTCTAACACAGCTTTTCTTCCCTGTGACAGCTTCTAGCATCACTGATTCAAGACAAGAGAGAAGTACAGAACTTAAGTTAAATAGAGAGCCTGAACTGGCAGGTTAGGGAAACTTTCTTTTTGTTTTTATTATAGTTTTTCTTTCTTTTTTCATTTCCCTTCATTACATTTTTGTTGCTAACTGTCAAATTGGATTTTCCAAACGGAAAAACCCCCCCATTAATTTATCTACTAGAGTGTAGTTTTACTTCAGACAAATGCCTGTAATTACTGCTGTTTTCCATAGTTATATAAACGTATACCCTGTTTTATTGTGAAGCAGCACTGACTAATAAACCACTGTAATAAACTATTTTGATAAAATGATATTATTATTACAATTTCATTTAAGAAAACATTTCAAACATTTTAATAACAAGAAATCTTAGTTGAGAAAAGAGGCATCATACTAGGTACCTACTAATTTGTGCTTATTAACATGAATAAAAAAAAATGTAATTCCACCCCCAAAATTGACTTCTTGGACAGTCTGTTAGTAACGTTACCTTAAAGAATCATATTAGATAATTCCCTTTAAAATGCAATACAATCATGATCAAGTGATTGAATTCCTTGAGTTAGTTCCTTAAATTATTGTCACTTTAGATCTAAGACTAGATATCCACTTTTTAAAGAGCTCAAGGTGACCACAGTTGGCTTGTGGAGCCAGCCTCAAGTGGGCACTCGAGGAACATGTTTTGCTTCTGCACTGGTCTGAACCTGAAAAAATATATACTTCTTTTTTCCTTTTGACAAGCTATATAAGCTAAAGGATTGGTATGAATGATATAATTGATGGGTGAAAAATTCAATTTAGCTGTCATGGTTTCAAGGTCTCATTCGTAATTGCGGGCTCTCTAAGTGCATCTTGATCTAGCTCTTTTTATATTCACTTTATACAAAAAATCTTTCAGGTTTGTGTGAAAGGCAAAGTTGATGTGTTATTGAACAAATAAAAACAAGAAGTGACAAAGTGCAATGGAAACAGACTTAAAAAAATCATTTTGTGAGATTACATTTTCTGCATTGGTTTAACGGCACTTTCAAGATACAGTTAAGATGAAAGAGAAACCTGTCTGCAATTTATGTTTTCTGAAGCACTTTATTAGGACAGAATCAATATCATTAGTAACATATATACTTTTCCTACTAATTTTCTATGTTGAAAAGGTCTGCTGGTGCACTGAGTCTGGCCTTTACCTTTTATAATTCCCAGGATAGCGCTGCTAACTTTAGCCTGAACATAGGTCCAGTCAATCAAGTGCGCTGGTGTGCAGAAACATGTGTGCAGACCACTGACATTAAAGAAGATGTTGGTTATATATAAACTTGTTCCAGTAATATTTTACTGTTAGCAGATAAATAAATCACCAAATCCATGTCTACCACAAAGCTACATAAAGCTTAAATGCTACAAACTCTCTGTTTCTAACTTATTTCACATCTTACTTTTTTATCTTAGGTCCATCCATCCATCGATCCATCTTAGTTATTTATCTAATGAGTCCATCACGGCTGTCACAGGGCAAGAGACAGGATATACCCTCCACAGATCCCATTCCATCACAGTGCTAACACAGAGGGACAGACCATTTACAGTCACATTCACACCTATAGCCAATTTTGAATCACTAATTAACTTAATAGCAGGACTGTAGGAGGAAGCTGGAAGCCCTTTTTTTCTTTTACCACAATTAATTTGTTGCTGCTATAAATATTATTTCATGTTAATGTGTTAATGTGCGATGTGCCTTGTTGTAGCTGGTTCAACTTGGATTCTTGAAATGATATAATTTACTGTGGTTGCATGCAAACTAACACTTCTACATAGTTAGGATATAAACTGCTAGAACGTTGTCCACTGCTATGAAAACAGGCAAAATAAGAACACCTCCATATAACTTACACTTAAAAAATACAACAGATTAATACTATTAAATTATTATTATTATTATTATTATTATTATTCCTATTTTGTCAAAGAGCATCACTGCAAGAAAATTGTCTAAAAAAGCTGAAAATGTTTGTGTTGGTACTACTTTCAGATTTTTTTTTCCAAAATGGACACACAGTATCTTAGAATGGATAGCCTTTCTCCCTTTTTCATTCGAGATTTAACCCATGGCCGACACTTTGACTGATAAGACTGAGCAAACCAGTCTCCCTCAGCTCCATATCTCACCTGTTTCCTCACACAAGTCACCCATGGTCAGAGTCCGTAATGTGCCTCCATGCTGTATAAATACATACTGAGGTTTCCTGACACTTTTTCTCTACAAGACACTGTACAGAGCCTCACATATCCTGACCAGTGATAGCTTTGACAGATATGGAGAGATCAAGGCTGTTGAGGGGAACTTTGGCCTTGGTGAGAGTTTTAGAATGTCAATGTGTTGCTGGGAAAGACAGAAAAAAGGCCACCACCTAACAGAGAGATGGTGGCTGTTTGAATGAACACTGTAGTGCAAGTACGTTACAGGGCTCCAAAATAAGAAAAAAATCACCAAAGTCCTTGTTTTATTTTAAAAAGAATTATTTCCCCTGAAACAATATCTAACCTCTTTAGCCCCAAAGGGGTTTCTGAGCTTCGTGCTCGAAAATGAAATGCTCAAAATTAATTGATTATTTCTCTGCAATTACAAACTCTGTGCTTACAATCTTGGTATCAAAATAAAGCTAACACTTGTGAAATTTCATCAGAGGTGTAAAGATTGCAGCAGATATTACTGTGTAAAAGTTACTGAGACTGGAACACAGAAAAAGTAAGTAGATTTTAACCTCGCCTAATTTCTTTTATTTATTTTTCAGCATATAACCATTTTAAAAATATGCTTCAGTTCACATTTCATTCCAGAAATTAAGTAACCAACATATAAACATCATCTGTGCAAAGATTCATTTTGATTTGTTTCTACAGTGAAATAGTGAAAAATTTACAACACTGTCAATACATGAATATCCAGATGTACAAAAATGTCAATTTTTGGTACACATTGGACACTAGGCCAGTTGAATTTTTTAGGTATTAAAGAGCAGAAATTAATTAATTTTATTAACAGGCCTAAAAATGCTTTTTTTTACAAATATATTTTTGAGGAATTAACTACACATTTACATGGCAATGGAGTTTAATTGGCCTCTTGCTCTTTAAAATCTGAGGGCTGTAACTTTTGGTCAATTTGCATGATTGACACCTCTTTTTATTCGTTTGAGCCAATAGGATCACAATAACGATGTCACGTTCACGTTACGTCAACCAATCAGAAGTTGCAAGGCCAAATCCCACGTGGGCAAAATTTAGTGCATGTGGCGTCTGTCCAGTCACGTGTCTGTAGGTGGGTCTAAAATGGAGGTTGTTGACAAAACGGCTCTGATGCAGCTAGTTAGGCATGGTAACTGCTAATAATCACGTGGCTACCGGCTACCGGCAAAAATAACGGAAATCAGGATGGTAAGCCAATTTCTGTCTTAGAGCATTTGCGCCGCTGTGTGTTTTTGTGGTCTTCTTTTGCGACTCATTCAGTGAATTCTGGTCAGAGCGTGGTGAAACTTGGTTTTTGGAGTCAGTAATAGCTCTGGAAGATATCCAGCCTGTCTTTAGCCGGTTACATGAAGTTTGGAGAATTTCTTGTTTGGTTTTGTTTGTTTTGCGGATTTGTGCGCATTTACGTAACTGCTCGTTTAATCATGGCTTGTTTTCGTTGTGTTTGGTGGTTGTAGAAATGGTTTGTAAGAAATTTTAACTGAGATTCAGAGGTTTCTGTGGATAACACACATGTTGGGACTTATATTTCTCAACCCGTGTTATAACCGATTAAACGTGATCTCCTCCTTTTTGCCCCTGGTACCGGGGGCGTGGGGCTCAAGTGGCTAAGACAATATTTACATTTCTGGAATAACCTTAAAACCAGTTATTGGGGAAATATATATCAGTGAGTGTCAAGGTTTAATGATATTACAAGTGGCCATCAAGTCATAATGGCTATGAATACTATGGTAATCTTTTTGAAGTTTTGTTTTTCCTGGGTGTAATGATTGCACAACATATGTCTTTCATTTCTTCAAACAGCAATTGGGTGCACAAGTTTGAATTGATTTATTATTTGATTTATTATGTATTGATTTATTATTGAAAAAAAAAATGTGTTTGTGTGTGTATATACTTGGTTAATAAATTGCACCTTGACCAGGTGTGTGGCATAATTCCGATATTTGACCACCATTCTTGGCAAAGTAGAGTTCATTTAAATTGGTTGGTTTCCTGGCACAGACCAGGTTTTCCAAAACACAGGTTTGAGTTTAGGGCCTTTCCAGAAACTTAAAGTTAGCCTGCTTAATCCATTCCAAAACCAGGTTTAATTTGTGTTTGGGATCAACGTCATGTTAAAATACACAATTTTGGCCCTAGTTACCAGCTAGCTGTTGATTTGAGGAGAAATTGAAGAATTTGGAGGTAGTCCTCTTCATTGTTCTGCACTGTATAAATATCACAGACAGCAAAACAGCCCTAGACATGACGCTGCCACCACCATGCTTGACAGTTGGTACAGTGTTCTTAAGCTTGAAGGCCTCACCTTTACCTTTCATAAACTGGCATAACATCAAAATGCAATGAAAAGAAAACACAAGTCTTTCTACAGCATGAACAGAGCAAATCCAGCTAACACAGTGAGCTTGCCAGGGTTTCTTTACATTGAATTCCTTCACATTTCAGATGGCATTGAAGTTTTTCACAAAAAGGCCGGTGAGTCGCAGAGTCACCTCATTACAGCAGGCTGTGTCACCGTGAAATTGAAGAGTCCGATTAGGCTTGTTTTTGTCGCTCTACGCTGTGGCCAATTTTGTCATTCTTCGTGGTGTTATGCAATACATATCAAGCAAATTGTTTGTGTTCCCCATTGAAATATAGAGTAGCACCGCCAAGGCTCCGCAAAACGCTGGAGAAATATTAGGAGTGGATCACAAGTTAATTCCCCCTGCTCCAATTTTCTGCTGAAGCGAAATGAAATTTGAATTTGCATGGCTTGGGCCACTGCCCCTGAAAGCCTGTGATTTGTTTACATGACAGGGCCTATTATTGAGGTTGTGCTTTGATGTAGGAATACAGTATGGTAATGTCTATCCCCCTAATCCCACCTCACTCCTCATGGTGGAGAGCTGTATCATTCGTGATGTGATCTAAGCAGCTGAGACAAGGAGGAAGTAGTGAAGGAACAAGAAAGGGAAAGCTACATTAATATGAAAATCAGAGTTTGGCTGCATGCTCTACAGTATATCTGACAGCATAGGCCCTTGCATGGGCACGCAGTCACCTAGTGCAGTATGATGAGTGAAAGCATTAATAAAACATTTTCAGGGAAATAGTTTTAGCACTTTAATAGGAAGAGGAGAGAAAACAATTTGCCACTGCATTCGTTAAGAGTGGAAACACCCACATAAACCTTTATATGCCCATATAGCATTAGCGCTCAAGAAGCCAAAGCAACCTTGTCTGTTTCACTTCTGGTATAGTCTTATCGTACAATATCATACAATAAATGTAGCAAGAGAAAATTTGTGATGATTTTACTGGAAAAATGACTGATGCCTCTCCGGAGACTGCTTATGTTGATTTACTTTCTCTATCTACCATATATTATTTACAAAGAAAACCTAGGCCTTAATGAGCACTAATTAAACACTGGAGACTAGGAGATGACTGGCAGAAAACATCGCAGCATGTGACAGACATCTGGTGGAAGATAAGTGAGCAGGCGTTGGCAGAGCTGGGAAGAACCTTACGTTGGAAGCAGAGTAATGCTGGGGTCGTGTGAACCTGCACTCGAACCTGACTTTCAAACTCTGTCAATCAAGCTGGCTACAGCTGTCATGGTTCACAGGGCATGGGCTTAGAGGATTGGGAGTGCGTGTATGTGTGTGTACTGTATGTAAAAGACTGGATAAGAGCCAGTAAGATGGTGTGCTTGTTTTGTGTGCAGGCATGTTTGCAGTTTGTGCTGGCTTCTGTGGCTATGTGAAGAGCAAGCTCGCATTTACAGTGTCAGCAATAGAGATTCTGTAACAAAAAAACTAACAAGAAAAAACTGCAAAACACAAAGCTGTGTTTAAGTCACAGTGAGACACAGTGCTTTGAACAATATATCTCCTTCCAGCTATTCACTTTGTCTTGTGTCATTTAAACTTTGTAAAATGTAAAATTTTAATTTTTTAAAAAACATAAATATCAAAAATCCTTTTATTAATCACCCTTTATTAATAACCTAAAAAGTAACAACTCTATCAGTATTTCTTTCAGATACACTGTGCTGTAACTGTACACAAGAACTAATAAGGACTTTTTATGTTTTCTATAGCTTGATAATGATAAATGGTCACTCAAGCTCGTTAACCCGCTATACTTAGATTTTTATGTACTGTGTATACCTGTAGGTTGGGTATCATTTAAATGCAATTAGTGCACAGTTCCTTTAAATCTTGGGCCATGGCAGCAAGGTCTGACAAACTCTGAGGGCAACCTCCTACAAGGGAGGGAAAGAGAAATTATGCAAAGTAGGTGATTTTGGTTTCTGGAAAATTTCCATGTAAAAATTCTTCAGGACGAAAAAGTATAAAATTGAACAAGCCATGGTAAAAACCCAGCGACTAAGCTGATTCACAGAGCATGGGTTTTCTATGCAGTAGTTTTAAAATCAGTCACTTCTCAGTCCTGTTAAGGGTGACATCCTAGAACACAACTAGCAGCTCTACAATATTATCAGCACAAAATATCACACTGCAGAGCAAAACTGCTAAGCATTTCCCAAATCAGATACACTGTGATGTTATGGACTTGCAAAACATTCTCCAATCAAGGTCAAACTACTGCCATTTGTCAGCAGCACAGGCTTCAATCGTAGAATATGGGAGATGGATTAAACTAAGACTTAAGGAGAAAATCTATAGTGCTACAAACACTGATATAAACTAAGAAACTTGAAAGAAAGATCTGCAGAGACAGTAAAAAGGCTATCTTTTGCATAGAATGATATTCAAATGTCAGTTCTAGTTTAAATGAGGGAGGGAAATGTGTAGGCACATTATACAGGAGATAACGTGGCATAATGTCATTACTCTGCTTTCCCCCCAATTCCTCTGTGCAGCTCTTTGAGACACAAACTGATAGATATCCTCTGGGTTTAGATCTTCTTTATGCGGTTCAATGGGGTGTGGTACCCATCATGTGATGGCACTGGGGAAGAGCTACAAATTTAGTCTTCTTTTAAGTGCAAGATACAGTTGAAATGTGGGATACAGTACTTTTATGCACTCAGGATTCCCACAAGGGGAGGGAGATGTAAAGTTTTTCTGTGGCTTGAGGGGAACATTTGGGAGTGTAAAATAACAGTAAAATGTTTCATACCTTATCTAAACCTATTATTCTTTTTATTCAAATTGCCTTTGAATAACTCCCATGTCTACCTCAGAGGAACTGTTCAGGATAAAATAATTTTTGGTCTTTGAAAATTTGGTTTGGTTTAAAATTTGTCAGCATAAAACGTCAGTGGGGGATAAAGGATCTCTTTTTAATTTCTGAAAGCCTGCAGTTATGTCAACACAACTCTTATGTGTTACAAAGCTTGTGTTTTACACTGATCTGCACTAGATCTGTTGATAGAAAAACTAGCATATCATGTCTATTCTAAGTTTAAAACTGGCTTATTACACAAAAGTTACGCAAGTACAGCCCATAATCCTAGCCAAGGCATGCCATCTGCAATCTTGTATTCACCCACAACAACTGTAATCTATTCATGCTTTTGCAGTAGCTGCCAGTTGGTTGCATATCTAACTAAACCAACCGATGCAGCTACAGCATTACTCTACTACAGATGGCAAAGTAAAATATTCATTTTTATCAACATGTCATAGTGGTCAGTTGTTACAAATTAATCAAACCTATTCATAATGGAAATACATCCCAGTGAGACCTACCAGTCAAACCACAGCATTGAAAATAAAATGAAAATACAGGTGCATTCTGAAAGCAATCACATTCAACCATTAACAAAACATATGACCAAGCAACTGCGATGTCTTGGAAAATGATTGTGGCATTTCAGCAATATCTCTTGGTTGATCTATATTCAGCCAGTCTATGGTCATTCTAAAGATTCACGACTGACATCAATCAAAGAAAAAGCACAACGTCTTCTTTTATTGCTTTTTTCTTTGTTGTGTCATGAAATGTCTCTGTCAGTAAGAAGGCTGTAAAATGGACCTCAGACCTTTTACTTTGATTAAATGAACATTTCAGACAAATACTCACACAAGAGAAGAAAATCTGCATCTTTGCTAACACTAAACACAGCTACACTAACTACACTAAACACAAGTATAATGATTGTACAATTCCCAACCAACAGTCAACTTAGAAAGTGCTATAGTCTTTCATGGCTAAGATATCAAGTTTTAATACTAGATATGTGAGAGTGCTGCTTTTCCTCACCCCTTCCACCTAGTCTCATGTCTGCCACACCCACATCACCTTGCTCCCAGTTTTCCCATTAGCCTGCCTATTTCCATTCATCACTCTGGCATAGTGCACAATATATTCAAGATTCTCTGTCTCTCCGAATGTACTCCTCCCAGGTTGTCTTTGGATGTTCAATCAAGCATTCCAGCCTTGTTTTGTCCTGTTTACTTTATTGCCTTCGGAGATTTCTTGCCTTACTTACAGTCTTTATTCTGTTCACACCCTCCTGTGTTGTTTGCTTGATCCTTTTTTTCCCCAATTAACCCATAATCACCTTTTCCTGACTTGCTTTGGTGTGCATTTGGGATGTCCTCACTGCCTTCCCAACATTGGACTGTGACAGGAACTTTAAAAAGACTAACAAAAATTGACACAAACCAATAAATGAATAGCTGGCGGAAAGACAAATCAATATTTTATTTACAAAATTGCACTTGCAAGATAACAGGGGGTGTTTAAATCCTTTCATACACAGGACAGTGTTCATCTAAACGCATCTAAAGGCGCTTTAACTACTAAGGTGATTTTGTTCATACAACAGAGCAAAAACCACAGATTTTCTCAATGTTCTGTCTCACCTAAAAAGAACCTCGTGTTTGGCAATCTGTGATCCTGAAGTGATCTTACACAGTATCCATCATGAGGCAACCGTAGCCATGTTGTTGACAGTTGCTAATTTTAATGTTACTTTGAGACCGTTCTGTGTAAAATGGGAAATGAAAGAGAACGAAACAGTGACGCTCAAAGAAAGAAATAAAGGAGAAAAGGTGAAAAAAGCTAGAGCGTGACATGGAGAATACGAGAAATAGCACATTAGCACTTATAGATTAGATGCCTCTCATTCCCAGGCCCCACTGCAGCCCTGCAGATGTGCAGCGGTGACCGCGCAACCTGCCGGTAGCGGTCATGTCTTAATTAACAAGCAGACATCTGATCAATAAGTGAGGAAAGATGGAGAGGGAGACGAGAAAGGTGGGCCCGCTTGCATGGTTCAAGGTTTTGTTTTCTGTTGATGTGGAATAACATTAGAAATCAATAGCACAGCTAGCAGTGCCGCACTCTCTGACTCTCTATTCAGAAAAGGTGAAAAGGAGAACTCCATTTCAATCCTTTTCCCTTTTACCCATCTCCTTTCTGTCACAATAAATCATTACAGGGGATGATTTGTGACAGTATTGGTACATTTTGAATCAAAGCACTGTTGAGGCATTTTACAAACAACTCATAGATTATTAAAGGAGAAATCTACTCCTTTTCTTGGCTGCCCTAAGAGGTAAACTCAAGGTTCCTCACTTTTGTAATGTGAATCTGCTAAGGTATGCCATCTGCATGCCTTTTATAAATGAACCAAATAGGAAAAGCTGCTGTTTTCTTTTCTAAAGCACATTGTCTGTTTATTTGTGATAGCTACTACAGCTGTATGGATGAATGCACATTCAGTGAAAAATCATAAGATTTTAGTGATAGAGATGTGATGTATAACAGTTTAGGCAAAACGTGATATTTGAATGTCTATAAACTTCTTGTTAGTAATCATGATTAACTACAAATGATCTCTTTGACAGCATAAAAAGGATTTGCTTAACAGCAATAATTGAACTGACCGATACTGAAAACAGTGGGAAAGTAACTTATTGATATCTTAGAAGGATAATTATTAATTTACATGGTTTGTTAAATGCAGGGTGGGGGGCATTCTAGTTGCGTGCTGAGTTGTTGAGACACTTGTCTAGTGCACTGGGAGGACAAGTTGGGAAGACATTTCTAAACCGATGCTGATTCCACAACCATCAGCTCTAACAACTAATGCAAGGTAATTGGATGTGTAACAAACTGTGACTGTTAGATTAGAAGAAACTGATTAGGATGTTTAGGAACAACCCAGGATCCACCAAGGTTCAAGACTGCCGTGAACTGAAAACTGCTGGATCACTGTACACAGTAAAATGAGTTTTACATTGCCATGGACGGAAAGGCTGCTGATCAAAAAAAGGAGCCCATCTCCTAAATCGACAGCATCGAGCTTGCCTGAAATTTGAAGCTGTCCACATAGAGAAACCAAACGCTTTTCATTGCTCTGAAATCCTTCCTCTTGGGCATGAAGCTGTCAGATTTAAAGACATTCAGTAGGAAGCGGACTGAGCTGCCTTTAGTACGACAAGTTATGACGTGGCAACTTCTCAACATCTTCAACTTCCCCTCAAACCAACAGGCAAATGGCTGAAACTTGGACACAGTTGGGTGTTCCAACAGGACAATGATTCCAAACACATATCAAAACTGGTTTTGGAACGGATACAACAAGCTTACGTTTGCTCTGCTGAGAAGGTGATTGGCTGCAGACTCCCATCTCTGCAGGACCTGTACACCTTCAGGACACTGGGGCGTGCAGCATTTAAAGTGAGTCAGGGGTTATATATGCAGTCTATATTTTATCAAAAAAATTGTAAAAAGCCCCAAATTATCATGACATGCAATAAAAAAAAAAAAAAGGAAAATTATCATTACTATGTTATGTTTGTGAGTTTTGAAAATTAAATTTTTTTGGATAAATCCACACCAACAATTTGTGTTTATAATAAAAAGGATGTTGAAAGACAGTGTGTCACTGCAAAATATGTACATCCAAATCCTAACTTATAGATCACCGTGAAAAAATAATTTGTATTTATGTTCAGAGCAATAACATCACATTTACAAACACTTCAGGATGTAACTTGAGACTAAATATTCTGGTGGGTGTGTGTGCGTGGTAGAAAGAGACTGTGTGTATACGTCAGTTAAAGTTTATCAGTGTTTGTGGAGTATTCTGGGAATTCTTGGACAGGATGGCCATTCTGTGATAAGGCTTTCACATTTGGTTGTAGCCAGAAGGCTGCTGAGGCTGGTGGGAACTCTAATCAGTCTCTCCCCACCTGCCTCCATCACCCTCTTTCATGTGAGTTACTGATCCACCTCTGGACAAAAATCGTATGTTTATTTTCTTTTCTTTCTCAGTGCAAACTTTTGGTCAAAAATTGAATTTGATGCCCAGGGGCAAGGTGGAAAATTGGGAAAAATAGCTTATTTTCCTCACATTCAACCTTTTGCTACTCTTTCTAATGAATGGCAGAATAAGATATCTGTGGGAGATGCTATTCTGTGCTGTGGAGCAATCTCTGCAATTTAAAACTCATCAATTCATGTTTACACAAAAAAGAATGAATATTGAAAGACTATGTTTACTGCAAAATATGTACATTCATTGGCCACTTTGTTAGGTACGCCTGTTCGTCATCTAGGACGTAGACACATCAAGATGACCTGCTGAAGTTCACACTTGGTATCAGAATAGAAAAAACTGTGATAGGAGTGACTTTGAATGTGGCATGGGTATTGTTCCAAATGGGCTGGTGCAAATATTTCAGAAAGTGATGGTCTACTTGGTTTTTCCCACACAACCATATCAAGGGTTAACAGAGAATGGTCCATTATCCAGTGAGAGACAGTTCTCTGGATGAAAATACTTTTTTGATGCCTGAGGTCAGAGGAAAATAACCAAACTGTTCAAGTTCACAAGAAACAGTAACTCAAATATACACACATTACAACCAAAGTATGAGGAAGAGCATCTCTGAACTCATAACACAGTCTTGAAGCAATTGGGTTACAGCAGTAGAAGACCACAGCGAAGGCCACTCCTGCCAAATAAGAACAGTAATCTGAGTCTACAATTTGCACAAAGAATGGAAAAATGTTGCCTGAAGAGCTTCATATTTATTTTCAGTTGGTACAGTCAGAAGGTGGAGTAAAAAACATAAAAGCATGGATCTATCTTGCCTTGTGTCCACAATTCAGGACCAAAGTCTCTGAGGAATATTTCCAGCAGCTTGTTTAATGAAAGTCAAAGTTAAAGATGTTTTGAAGCTAAAAAGGTGTCTCACTGGTACTAGTATCATGTACTCCATAAAGATCATGGTGAATGTATTGTATATCTGTCTTATGCCTGCCTCATATTTTTATTTTTCCTTAGTTTTGCATTTGTATTGGCTCAGTGTCACTACAGGTAGCATGAGGTGACACCTGACCTTACAGAGGTTGCACAGGTATTCCAAATTCATGATGGCACATGATCATGATGCTGTTGGCAGAAGTTTTGCTGCGTCTCCCAGCACAGTCTCAAGAGCATGGAGGAGATTCCAGGAGACAGGCAACTATTCTTGGAGAGCTCCACAGGGCCACAGAGGGTCCTGAACTCATCAGTAGGATTGGTGTCTGCTCCTGGGCTTGGTATCTGCTTATGATGCTGCAAGAGCATCATAATATGGCCTCCAGCAGGCCACTGGTGTGAATGTATCTGACCAAACAATCAGAAACAGACTTCATGAGGGTGCCTTGAGGCGGTTGGTGGGCTAGTGGGCCTTGTGCTCACCACCTCAACCGGCATGTCCATGAAGGGATGCACAGACCTCTACAGACTCGGCAACAGCGCCCGAACTGCAATTAGGTACTGAGATGAAATCCTTCGACCTACTGTCAGAGTCAGTGTTGGTGCAGTGGGTCCTGGGTTCCTTCTGGCTCATAACCATGACCGGGAGTGGTAATTGTAGTCAGAGTATGCAGGCAGTTCCTGGAGAATGAAGGATTTGATACCACTGACACAGGCAAGTTGCACCTCAGACTGTCAAGAAGATCAGTTGATGCCCTGATCCAGATCTGGGAGGAGATCCTGACAGGATGCATTCATCGTCTCATTAGGAGCATTTCCCAACATTGTCAGGCTTACATACAAGCATGTGGAGGTCTTACAAACTACTGAGTAACATTTTGAGCAACTAAAATGAAATTTCCGAAAAAGAACAAGACTGCAGCACCATTTTTTTTACTGTGAGGTTTTGGTGTTTGTTAATTCAATCATCTGTAGTTTGATAGTTTTCAATTCCATCAAACGATGTAGCATCCTTTCTTTTCTAACACATTACACAGTCCATATTAGTATAGATATCCAGCATGTTTTTCTTCCAAGTGAGATCAGATGTGTATTCAAAATGTTCCTTTAATCTTTTGAGCAGTGTAATAATAAGAATATTAGAGACCTGTGAAACTGTTACTTCTGAAACAAAAAGTGTTGCTCGCTCAAATAGGAAACCTCATTGACACAACATAAATCTACTCGTTATTAAAGAGGGCAAGGCTAAATTTGGAACAACAGCCTGGTAATTGTAAATGTATTCACGTTTCACTGATGTGTCCCTGATGATTACCATTTAATCAGCTGCAAATGCTCTTAATTACAAGATTAGTCTCCTACCAATTAGCCAATGTGCTAATGGTTCTAATCTGCCATTGAAGTTGACTGAATTCTAATTAGGGACTAACTGTTTTAATTCACCTAGGGCCCATCTGATGGGTCATTACCAACCTAGTTACCCTCCTATAAACTCACTGCAGAAAGCAGCACAGGTCCCATTTGGAGAGCAGCTGTGGAGGCTTTATGATCATCATGTGGGTGATTTCCATGCATCATGAAATGACAGTGTTTCCATTTCCTTTCCTCACAGAGGCATTCTGATGACTCACTGAAAAAAAAAACCACTATTATTCTCTGTAATATCACACGGTATGTAAATTAAACGCGCACCATAAGTTCCCTTGATTTTACTAAACAAAGCATGGTTGTTTAAATATAAAATATAGGAAAAAGAGGGATTGACTCTTGTTGAAGAGTATTGAAATTAAAATATGTCAAATATGGTTATAGGCTTGAAAAAGAGCTCAGCACCAAATGCCTTTTTTTTTTAGGTGCCAGTGGACAGAATGGCAAAATTAATTAAACAGATCTTTTGGACAATTACCCAAAAATAATGGATGTTCATAATCAGAAAACAATTCTACTGATAAAAATATCAGTAGCTCTCATTGCCATCAGAGAACAGCTGATAAAAGGCTATTAGCTGATAGCCTTTTATGGATCTCACCACATTTATGGTTACATTGTGTTCTACAATTGCTCTGCAAGGTGCTTTGTAACCTAACTCTTCCCCAGCTCCTCCCTCTCATGACATCATCTAAGTTACAGCAAATTCATGCATTTATTTTTCTGACAGTAATGGTCTTGACTGGCTATTGACTGCACGGCCAGAAGAGTTTCAAAGCAAACACTTAACTGAAGTAAGTAAGGTAACTCTTGATCTACAGCTTGACTGATTGTTTCTTAATCCTCCAGCCATTCATCCGTCAAGTTATTTTTCTGATAAATAATTAAGAAATTTAGTATCAGCTCAGTCTGCTCCTTCTCCCAAAATTCTGGTCAAATTAAATAAAAAGGCTGCATTGAACTTAGCCTTTGCAAACTAAACACTTGTGAAAATTTAAAAGGTTACTATAAGAGTGGTACTCGTCCTATCTTTCTGAATTACACTGTAAAAAACAAATCCTAATATAAAAGTATTTTACTGTGTATTTTACAGTTTTGTACTGTTCTTCTAGAATATCATTAAATTTACATCAATAGACTTTGATTTCACATTTCAAATGTAAATGTAATGGGGAAGGCTTTAGGACCCAGGGGACCCAAAGGAAGGTATAAAAGAGGAAGTAGCAGCAGGTGCTCTTATTTTCATTTGTACTGAGGAGCGGCTGTGAACAATGGTTGTGTGAGTAGGTGAAGAGCCTGAGAAGTTTTAATTGTCTTCTACACAAACGGTTGTTTTAAACCTCTACAGCAGAGTTTCGAGGTACAGGCTGATTTTCTTTCAGTGCTTTTTTTAAATTCGTTGAAATGTATTTGATGTTTATTGTATTTTATGTTTCTAGTAGTGATTTTATAAGACAAGCCAGGTGTGCAGCAAACACAATTGTCTGCTGGAGGTATGTTAACTTAATACATTTGACATTAAAAAAAAAAAAGTATATTTATGCACTACAATCTAATTTATATTGTATTGCCTTCTGCAGGACAGGCTGCACATGTGAATTTGTCACTGTTTTTTCCTCCTTCTCTTTTTCGTTGCGTTTTTCTCCCAAGTTGGTTTTAGGGTAGGGTTCACCTTTTAAAACTGATTTTTTTTTTAATGCTGGGTTTGTTTTTATTTCTACTGGGCTGGTGCAATATTAGTTGGGCAATGTGCAATCCCGGAGCTGGGCTCTTACCTTAGGGGAATTAGGTCTTTTAGAGGTGCTCTGTGTGGATTTGCAGTGAATAAGTTTTATTAAGAGTGATTTTAGTGGCACCAATTATTGCCTGAACTAAAACACTTAGTGCATGCGATAAGTGTTCTGTTGGGCTCGTATTTATTTGGGGTGGATTTGTTTCTTTTAAAGCAACGAGCATCTGGGACCACCGGGGTAGAGCAAGCCCTCAGGTGATAGTTGCATTGCTGGCAGGTTGCACCAATAAAACTATATTGTGGTCGTTAGTGACCTTTCCCATTTTGATGTTTTAGGCCTTTTGCAAACCCTTGTGTTTTCTTTTAAAATAATAAATTTTAACGTATCTGACTGATATCGACCCTCTTGTCCCGTTTATTCTGGGCTCGTTCCTGTAAGAGCTTTGGTCCTGAAAGTTTGCATGAGTAGTATAGAGGCCCTTAGCAGTTACTCGGTGGCTTTTACTTGCTACATAAATTAACGTAAAATCACTGTAATGTAATAAAACATAATTTTCTTGTTTTTTTTTAAATGTATTTGTCTGTACATATGCATATTTAGATTGTTAAAATACATTCACAAATGTATCATGATTTCACAAATATTTGTCCGTTATTTGAAAATGTAATGCTATGGAAAAATACATAAAATGATTCTTATAAACTTTTTACATCAAATAATTATTATTATTGCTATTTAGGGCGATCGTGGCTCAAGAGTTGGCAGTTCGCCTTGTAATCAGAAGGTTGCCGGTTCGAGCCCCGGCTCGGACACTCTCGGTCGTTGTGTCCTTGGGCAAGACACTTCACCTACCGCCTACTGGTGATGGCCAGAGGGGAATTATAAAGTGGAATTGTAAAGCGCTTTGAGGGTCTCAAAATGCGCGATATGAATGCAATCCATTAATTTGTTCCTAATTTAATGTTTAAAAGCACTTGAAAAAGGCAAAATCCCATGTAAAATTAGGGCAACAATCCAGGCTTTCAATCATTCATCTCACTTCATATCTGGACAGTGGGGGACAAAATGTAAAGTACTGTCTCCAGGCAATTTTTTTTCAAGTGGTTTCTGCACACAGGATGATTGCAGCCACTCAATGATGCCAGTGGTTTCACAGTCAGGTGATTGTAACTGACTGATTGTAACAAACAGTGAACATTAACAACAATACAAGCCAGTAGTATTGTTAGACCTACAAGTCAAAATCATTTGTCATTCATTCAGTAGCACCGAACATAAACAAAAATATGCAACTACAACAACCTATTAAGGAAGAAGTGCTTCTTTTGTGTGTGTGTGTGTGTGTGTGTATGCATGTATGTATGTATGTATATGATAAGCTCATAGTTTTTGGTCAAACAGAATGATTTAGGGGGAAAACAACTTTTTTTTTTTTTTTTTGCTTGTAACTGTTTACTTATCCATTTTAAAAAGCCCTAAATTAGCTATCTTAATTTTCTGTGGCTTTCAAAAATATTCAGACCTATCAACCACTCTGCAGTACTTTCTGAAAACCTGACAGTTTTGTAGATGGAAATTTACGTATAAAAAAACCCACTAGCTCATAATGATGACGTGAAAAGATGATTTAAAATTTTTGCAGATGTAGTTGACAATAATGGACACTGCCAGTCAGGACTGATTTTAACTGACACAAGGTCCAAGAAACTCTCTGCAGACCTTTCTGTTAAAACTGTGACACGGTGTGGATCAGCAGCGTAAAATCATTTCTAAATTTTCAGTTTCCATAAATCTGTCATCTCAGTGATTCTGAAATAAGGGAGGTTTGGAATGACCAGACCTTTTTATGGAGTTGGTTGTCAATCAACTCTGCCGTTGTTCATTAGTCAAACCTTTATACTAGAAATGCTAAATATAATGAACCAAGAAACACATGAAAGCTCACATCTGAGTTGACAAACAGAATTTAAAGTAAAATATAAAGGAAAAGATTCTATGTCCTGATGAGACAGACTGTTCTGAACCCTGCTGTTGAATACTATGTCTGTTGAACAGCCTAGAGGCAAATACCTTTACAGTGAAACATGGTGGTGAACCTCAATAGCAAGGACAGGGAGAATGCTCAGATGTGACACGGGAATGAAATCAGCCACAAATCAAAGAGTCCAAAGACTACTACTACTTCTTCATCGTGGCTAAGTTGTTTAGACTGGGAGTAAAATGTTGACCCCCAAAATGCTCATCTTTGCAAGTCCATCTTAATAAAGCAGGTAAAAATCTGCTCAACATGGAAAAAAACTGCTGAAGTGCAAAAATGATAAGAATCTGAATACTTTCTGAGGAAACTATTACTACTGAACATTACCATATGTAAAAGAGCTTACCTGCCCTGCACTTTGATGTCAGAGATTGCGTAGAAGTATCTAGATAGGTTGTTCTCATCTACCATGGTGGCTCCAGTGGCTGGCTTCAGCAGCCTAATCCTTAGATCAGTGATTGTGAAGAAGTCTCTCAGGTTCTTGGTGGTATCCAACTGGCCATATAGTGAGGCCATGTTGTGTAGTCGAGGCCCAGCAAACAATGCAAAGCGGTCCTTTATCTCAAAACGTACTGTCTTGTCATTCTTCCACACGTACCCTCTAGAGTAGTCCTCGGTACAAATGATGTCCAGCAAGGTCTGCTGGGTGAGGTCATTCGCTGTCTTGGGCTCCATGGTGAAAGCGTCCAGGCAGTCGGTGGCGTAAAACTGGTAAGGGGTCCAGGTCCGGCCGTAGTCGAGTGATTTTTCCAGGACCATCTGTTCTGGTCGGCCTGACTCGAATGTGAGTACGATGTCATCAGTCAGCTCAATTGTCTTGTTCCATGACAGCGTGATGTTGACCTGCAGAGGCTTTGGGTATTTCTTCCATGACGTTGATTGCCAAAAAGTTGTCGGGTTGCGACCCTCAATGTCAAACATCAACTCTGGAGGATGAGCCAGCTCCTCAGTGGCAGCATCACATTCATTGTTGCACATATAAGGATTCTCCTATAAAAAAAACAAAAAAAGATATATATAAGTATTTATTAACATGTTTGTTTTTGCCCCATTCTGTATGTGATGCAATCCAGTATTCAAAAGTATATCCTTAAAAATGTATTACTTTAAAAATGCCCATTGAGCGATGACATGAGCTCTTTAACATGTACAAGAAAACTTGAGTATCTGTAACAATTTTAGTGAAAAGCACAAGACAACTGTAGCATAAAAACACGAAATGAAATGCAACATCAAATTTACCAAAAGAAAGTTAAAACTGCACGACTTATTCGTGAGAGTGAATTAAGATTTCACAATTCACTGACAAGCGTTCAGAGTGTGCAAGGTATGTTGAAACTGCACTTCTTTATACACTGCTTCCCTTTTAACACCTGTACAATCTATCAGGGAGCAACTCCCTCAGCTAAACAGCCAGGCAGGCAATACTACAGCACATGGATTTGATCAGAACTGATCAAAGCAGCAGTAAAACATTAGAAATGAAGCCAATGCTGAAACATTTTAACGTGCCAGTTTACCTTTGCACAGAAATTGTTTTCTACTATGTACTTGACAGTTTAAAAGCTGCCCTTTGTGGTTTTAGAAAAGAAAGCTTGGCAAGTGAATTGTCAAAACGGTAGGTAAATATTTACTTTTTCATAAAGTATTCAGTAGAAATGCCACAACTTACAAAACGGTTATAAGGCAACATTGAGCAATATTTTCATCCAAAAATATCCCACAGGTTGAGGTACTTGAAAAGTTATTTACTTTTACATTGCCTTGTTGGCTCATGATCCCACTGCTGTACTCCGTAACATTCTATCACATTCAAGGCCAACGTGTATTTTATAATCTGCTCCAGGAGACAGTGACCCTCTCACTAAGATGACACTGTGGATGCCATATTCTAGCTGCACGAATTCCCTGCCTAAACTGCCACCCAAATTGCTTTCGTAATTGATATTCCTGTGTTGTATTTCAGGTGAGATGGGAATGGAATCCTGATGAGTGTTTCTTATGAAACACGCAAAGGGACATGCATTTTTCATAGGCCTGTGTCTGCTCTGTACCATAGTGAGTCTGGATGTTTGAGTGAGCATGTTTGTGAGAGGAAAAGAGGAGCTCTTGATGTCTGTGTGTTTGTTTGTGAGTGAGAGGGATAGAGAGCTCTGAATGTGTTTGTTTGTGTGTGTGTATGTATTTGTATGTGTGTGTGTGTGTGTGTGTGTGTGGATGGCAAAGAGAGGAACAGAGAGAGCTGAAACAGGCCCAGAGAGCAGAAGACACACTCCAATTGACATTCCTCTCACCTCTGCTGCAGGAACAATGAGGTTAAGTGCTGAAGAGATTCAGATCAACTGTAAAGCGGTTCGATAATCAGCAATCATCCAACACTCTACACGCAAAATTATCTAAAGGTGAGAAAAGTGCTATCTGCAACATTAGTCACTTATCTCTCCAATATTGTAGTGCATTCAACCCAGACTGCCACTTTCTCTGAAGATCACTGCCAGGAATACTGATAAGCAGAGGCTATTATATTTCATTTGAAAAGACCAGTAGCTGCTTTTTGTTTTTGAGTAAGTGCGTCAAATATCTCCTCCCCAAAGAGAGAAAAAAAAAAAAAAAAAAGTGATGCTTTATCTTCTTCACAGGAAAATGTATGGATGACTTCCCTGCTATAGATATAGCTCTGCAGAGACCACATTATTTCCTGTGAGACTATGATATGTTATCAGTTCCTTACTCCTCAGCTAAAAGTGATAACTATTTGATGACAAGACTGAAAGATTGTGGGTCACTAGGCCTGCTCAGCTGACTCAAAGGAGCATTGCATGATCCAATTGGGAGGGTAATAAGGGTTATGCTGCCACCACAGATTGTAAGAATAAGAGCGAGTGGGAGGGAAAGTGAATGTAACCTTTTTTAAAGCAAGACTTCAGCTGCTAAAAGTATTCTCCTCTCACGCCCATGCACACCCACACACATACAAAGCTAACACAAAAGCTTGAAAGGCCGGGCTGTAGAAACACAGAGAAAGAGAGATTTGAAGGAGAGAGTTGCGCAGTAATAGGCAGGTTGGTGGCTGCCTGAGTTCTGCCACAGGGACAATAAATTGTACTTGAGTCAACTGTTTACCAGTGATGTGTGCTAAGGCTCCTTATATTCCCTACTTGTGCTTGAACAGCCTTGGAGGTCTGCTCAGAGCTCAAACCTTAATGTTACCTAGAGAGAGAGGGAGGGAGAGAAATATATTGTAAGAGAGTGATTTCCCTGTTGTCATTCAAGACCATGAATTTTCACCTATATTTGATTTATTTGTTGTCATGGTTTGGTTCGGGGAGCAGTGGGGTGGCTGTTTTTGCATCTTCCGAAATGGCAGCCTTATTCACAGTCGATATGAAGAACTCCGACCACGGCGTCCGTAGCTAATGAGAAAAACAATTTCCCAGCAGAACAGTGAGAAACAGAGTAAACAGAGGCTTTAAAAAGAGAGAAATTTGCTTCATCACACTAGTAGAAGTGTTGGGAGACCAGTGGAAAGCAGTCATAAATTTGATCCATAATCATTTTCTTAGTGCCTGCCTCAACTTTCAGGCCTTCGGGGAAGTGATCACTCTAACCAAACAGCCCATTCATATTTGGGAGCTGGCTGGGGACAAACCTTTCACAAAAGCCCTGTCCATCATTAATAACAAACAATAATCTAAAGTCTCTTTTCCAGCTGAACGTGAAGTGACATGTACAGTATTTACTTTCTACCAGTAAACTCCACCATACTTCACTGCTTTCATATAGCCCAGTTTAGGTGAAATGAAAGACTTAGACAAAGGTCAGGACCTTCCATCGGATTTCCTGTGGTGGTTATTTAACAACAAAAACAGTGCCTTATGAAGATCAATACCTTCTGTGGTCATTCAAGACCAAGGCTACAGCGCTATGCCGGGGGGGAAGCTATTAAAAAACAATAAACCCTCTCAACTTGATCCTTTACCTGTGATCATAGGGGCAAGTAGTCAGCAGAGGATTTTTTTGGACTAAAATGAGATATTGATCAAATGAAAAATGTGGCCAAACAAATTAACTGGTGCCACAAAAATATAATTGAAGTAATAATGGCACCACTTCTAACCAAAATGTTTCATGGTGATGATATGATTCAACTACAAAATCGATTCCACTGCATGTTTGAAATACTAAAAACACATTTTTGCTAAAGCAGCACGTTTTTTTAAAATATCAACTTATTTTAGTAGACAAGAAGATTTATTTCACATTTAACAGACAGAAAGCATTTAGACAAAACTAATTGTCAAATTAGAAGAATTATAGTAGCCAACATGTTTGCACGGTCCTTATGGTCACGTGAAAAACAAAGTTTTCCAAGGACTCTATGCAGACTTGTGAAAAACATTCTTACTTTCAGGAAATTAAGTTGCCAGGTCTCTCTTGAAAATGAGATTTGTATCTGAATGAGATTTTTTTTACCTGGATAAATAAGTATTTTAAAAATAGCAGTCAGGTTCTCCTAAACAGTGCAGCTAATAAATTATCAATAAGTGGGAGCACTTCTATAAAAGAGGTCTCTGCACACAGGATGATTGCAGACACACAGTGATGCCAGTGGTTTCACAGTCAGATGATTGTAACTGACTGATTGTTACAAAAAGACAGTGACAGCTTGTAACTGTTTAGTTATCCATTTTATCCCTAAATTAGCTAGCTTAATTTTCTGTGGCTTTTGAAAATACTCAGACCTATCAACCACTCTGCAGTACTTTCTGAAAACCTGACAGTTTTGTAGATGGAAAAAACAGTAAAAAAATATATCAATAGCTCATAATGACGAAGTGAAAAGATCCTTTTAAATTTTTGCAGATGTAATTGACCATAATGAAGACTGCGAGTCTGGACTGATTTTAACTGCATGAAGTCCAAGAAACTCTCTGCAGACAGAGGTTTTGATAGTTTGCTTGTCTAGAGCATTCAGCTGATGGTTGAAGAAAGAAAAAGAAAAGAATCAAAATGTTGCAATGACAAAGTCAAAGTCCAGACCTCAACTTGATTGAAATGTGGTGGTAGAGAATAAAAAAAGCTGTCCTTCAACAAAGTCCACAAATCACACTGAACTAAAGACATGTTGTAAAATAACTCCACAATGATGTAAGATACCGAAAAACTCATACAGAAAATAATTACTTCAACGTATCACTGCTAAGAGTGTTTCTATAAACCATTGTCTCATCTGGTAGTGTACTTTGTGTTTTTTTTTTTTACAGAACTGCATAGAGTCATGTGAAAATTTTCTTCTTCATGCAGATGTACAAATCCATACTATCACTATAATTTCTCATTAAATTTTTATCTTGCATAGTACATATAGGTTCAGATTGATGACCTTCCTATGTATCTCACACCCACTGACATTACAGAACATACAACACTGCAAAAGCGTCTAATGGGTCATCATTCATTGGCATTGCTGACATCTCTGTTACCCTCATGGCTGCTGTGTAACGGAGCACAGTTTCTATTGATGCTATATGATCCGTCTGGGGGCACTGCCTTAGTGAAAGAGTGAAAGGAGGCCTGAACAGCAAATGATGTCCTAATCTCTGGAGCCTATACTGTACAGCCATTTATGAGGGAGACCCACATTTTACACACACACACACACACACACACACACACACACACACACACACACACACACATAATGTGAGGCAAATGCTTAAATGAGTGACATATGGCCTGTGAGATAGACAAAGTGCAACCTCCTGTTGAGGTGCCGTTTGACAGAGGATGTGGCTCGGAAGATAAATTCTGTGGCCAGTGACAGCCACTGCTGAAGAACGGATAGAGGCAATCCAACCAATCAGTTTAGCTGACAGATTTCTGGACCTGAAGCACAGATTACATATTGAACTCAGCATAGTTTTGCACTCCAGTCATCTTCTTTAAGGCGTGTTTATTATTTCAGACTTGTGATTTGAACATTAACATGTTTTGGCTGGTTTACTTTGTCTGTCTATTGCTTGGAGACATCACTTTGCATAGTAAATGTGTATTAAATGAATTAGGTTTCACTTTTTTCATGGTGATGTCTCATTTAAATTTACGCACTACCCTGTGATAAATGTGTTCAATTTTAGGTCCAAAAAGAGGCTCAGAGGATATGAAGATGCAATTTGTGCACTTAAGTTTACCTTGACTAAGAAAAACAAAAGGAAGATATAATAGATAGATAAGATATAACAGAGGTTGATAATTATTATGATAATATATATGATAAGATTATGATAATTTCCCTCGGTAAATCTGACTAACCTGTGGGCTTCCTGAAATACACAACAATGTGACTTCTTGGTACTTTGGAAATTGTTGTAGTATAATTCTGTGGTTTCCATTCTTATTCATGAAATCTGCAACTACAATTTTTAAGATGCTTCAGTATTTGTTTATATGTACAAATTGAAGTAAAAGTGCAATATGAACCCTATGGTAATATTAATCTGTGACCTGCGTGTGCCTCGCTAGTTTGTGCTGAGACTTCAGTAACTTATTTGACTCAGCACCTCTGTGGCAGCAAAATCTCTCCCATTGGACCTGAGGTGTTGCTGGATTAATCAGCCCATCATCCTGCTCGGCCTTGCACCTCCTGACTTGCCGCATGACACCTGCAGACCTGTCGCTGGCCCAAACCCCCTTTATCACACGATCGGATGCCCATCCTCATTCATGGGGTGCACCAGAGGAGGAGAAACCCTGACAAATGACAGTTTGAAGATGTAACTCGGCTGCGATTCAGTGTTCAGGTAGTTGATCCAAGAAAACCAAAATGGCAATAATTTGAGCTGAAGCACCACTCGACAAAATCAGAAGATGCCCATCAGACGCGACAATACATTCTCAACTCTCAGGAAAACTCTCTTTTGAACTGAACTCATACTGTTCCTGGCTTTAAGTGAGGATGATACATTTGTAATGATGCACAGGCGACAGGCCAAAAGGACGATATCCAGGAATGCACATGTGTATAGTGAGCACAGAGGCTGGGTGTTGATCTTTTCAGGGCTTGGTATAAATTGGACAGAAAAGACAGCTGAGATGAGCCATGGTGAGATATTGGTAGAGTCAGAGCTTTGGCAGAAACTCAATAGAGCTTTAATGACCTGCAGTCAGGGCCAGCAGTGGTTCACAACAGAGCCAGACTTTTCATTCTTCTGACCTTCAGAGGAATGAAGGACATCTGACCTGTGTGTGTGTGTGTGTGTGTGTGTGTGTGTGTGTGTGTGTGTGTGTGCGCGTGGGCGGGCGGGCGGGCTATCATCATTTCTGAGGTTGGTGGGATATGGGTGTTACTGACCTGACGACACATAAGTTAAATTATATATAAAACATGTACATTTAATACACAAGACAATAGGATAGTTTAAACTAAATATTTTTAACAGTAAAAAAAGTTAATATAACCATTACTTAACCTCAGAGGTGTGAAGTAATGAAGTACAAATACTTTGTTACTGTACTTAGAATTTTCAGGTATCTGTACTTTACTTGAGTATTTATTTTTCTAGCAACTTTTTACTTTCTACTCCTTACATTGCATCTGGCTAGTGCTACAGAAGATACGGAAATGTGAAGGGAGGAGGATTTTTGTCAGGTAATTTAAGGAAGCTGTAGGAAGACAGACAGGACAGGAGAGGAAGAAAAAAGGTTAGATTTAAAGGTAAGGCCTGCTCAGTAACACTCGATAAACTGCAAATTTAAAGCTTATATCTGATGTCATAATTTTAATCACATATTGGTTTTGTATAGGATGTGTTTTGATAAATTATGTATTTTCATATTGTGAAACCTCCTACAAAACAAACTAAGTATACTATGTCTGTGTTATTCAAATGTTGCATGAACATACTGGATAGTTTTGTGCAGGATAAGCAGGTTAGCTTGCAGTAGAATTCAAAGTGGCTGTGGTGCTCGTGGTCAGATTTAGGTTTACATCAAGTGTAGCAGAGATCATTTTGCATTAAGCTGATTGATTCAAATTAATTGACTGAATTCCAACTTTATACTGTGAGTATAAACAGTATAGTGTCAGTGAAAGGGATGGACATCAGGCATGATAACTTCTCAAACTGTGTACATCTTGCTTGATTCAGATGTGTAAATCCACAATCAGCAGCACATCAGCTGATTATATCCTGCAGACTAAGAAAATCTACTGAAGCTCACAACAGAAATTACTGTGATTTATTTATTTATTTATTTATTTATTTTTCCCCTGTGCTGAGCCACTGCACAGATATTAGGGTTCCCCCACCTTCTGAATCTCACTTTAAACCTTGACTGCATAGAAAGCAAAGAAAGAATGCCTGTATGAAGGGGTGTAAATGGGTGAATGAAGCAAGTTGTATAAAGCACTTTGAGTGCTCGGGTAGAGTAGCACAGCGCTATATAAGAACCAGTCCATTTACCATTTTTACCAGTAACAAAAAGGTAGGAACTCAAGATGCTACATAAAGATGGCAGAAAAATATTAAATCTAACGAAGGAAAAAAAAAATAACGTAGGGGAAAAAAACCCTCAAGGACACAAGGTTGGAAAAACAGACTGATATACAAAACCGAACATGGAAAGCAAAAAATCTGAGAAAGAGGCTATATAAAGGTCTTATATATAGATCTTAGGCTATATATGCATTCTCAGGGGAGACTGACAATGTCACACAAGTGAAAACAATTAGGGCAGACATTACAAAAGGCAGGAAAACAAAGATAAGAACAAAAGACACCAAAGACACAAGATATAAAATATTTTCAAAATAAAACAGGAAATTAAGATTAGCCAGTCCTTAAACTCATGACAAAAAAATTTAGCCCCATGACAAATGTAATAGCAAGAGTTTTTATGCCCGTCAAAGGTAATAAATAAGACATATACTCAATGGTTATTTGAGAAAACTGTGCAAATACACCAGTATGTTCCTCTGAGTGTCATGCATGACACCGCATACTGCAGATAAAATCTTATGCATGAGATAGTTATGCAAACAACATATCGGCGGGTGTTGTAATTTGCTATTGGTGCAGACGTTTGATCAAAACGAAAACACAAACTTCTCCCGGCGCTCGTGTTTCAATTTGCCACATGCCAAACACTCCGCCCTTTGGAACACAGCTCTTGCCAAAGGAGTCCCTTTGAGGGTTGCAGCACAGCCAGTCTGGCCTTTTAAAGTACACTGCTTGGCAAATCAAGCGCACCACGATCCAGTGCCCCAGTCTTGATTGGGATTCACAGGGTGTCAACAGACTAGGAGAAACGCACTCCACATTAATTAACACCTGGCCTCATTATCTATCCCATGTGGCAGAGTTCCAGTGGGGTATATTTAACACTGCCTTATTATCATGGGGGATGGTGGAGGTGAGCACTTGATTCTGTGTATGAAATTGTGCATTCATGTATGGAGAAGTGAATTAAAGTCTTTTGTACTTGTGTATTTGTGTGGCTGATTTTGCTTGTATATGTGGATATGTGGATGTGTATGTTTATACACCCATGTGTATCTGTGTATTGCTGTGTGTGCTTGGTTGTAGGTATCTGCTTTGTGTAGGATATATCCTCTCTTGTGTCAGAATTCAATAAAAAGCTTTAGCAATGCTATAAAGAGTGGATGTTTCAGTGATTAACAGAAGATTTCTCTTTGGTAGATTTCTATCTCTTTGCCTACTTATATGGCACAATTTATATTTCTCTTGTCAAGACCTGTCAGACAGAACACTTAATGCAATCAGATATTTCTGTGTAAAAAAACACCACTCAAATTTAAAAGGTTTTGATTCTGTATAAAGTAAGCAAGCGTGCAAAAGTAAATTGGACAGGCTGGACAGACTAACATAATTTTAAATAGCGGACATCATGGACATCACCAAATATTGGGTTTCTTCCCTTGAGATGCTTCTCCGGGCTTTTACTGCAACCATCTTCAGTTTCCGCTTGTTTATGAGTGCCTATCTTCAGTTTTGTGTTCAGCACTAAAAACAGACTCTGCTGGGTTAAGATCAAACCATCCAATTTCTTTGCCTTGAAAAACTTATTTTTCTTTGGCAGTTTATTCTGGGTCATTATCCACTTGCACTGTGAAGTAATCAGTGATCAGTTCTACACCATCTGGCTGAATCTGAACAGACTGTATAGCCCTGTACTCTTCAAAAATCATTCTTCTATTTATATTAGCACTCACATAATAAATAAATAGTAGTAGTTTCACTGGCAGCCATACAGATCCATGATCTAACACTGTCTCCACTATGTTTGATAGATAATATTCTTCAGACTATGAGCTGTTCCTTTCCTTATCCATACTTTTGCCATCATTCTTGTACAAGTACAAAGGAGTATTAGGGGCACATTAAAATACTATCAATCATTTTGAGATAAAAGTTGAGATATTGTTTACAATTGTTGTTTCAAGACAAACTGCCATAGATGCTATACCCTCTGAGTTAGTGAAATCATACTTCAGAATCAGCTTTAGTAACAAGCAAGGAAATATTTTTTCTTTTGTCACATAAACATATTGTGGTGATAAGTATAAGGATGCTGAAAAGCTGGTGCAGAAATCTGCGGCTGCGGCGGCTCAGTCAGAAAAATCACACAAACTTGGAAGAGTGGATTTGTACAAAATGAAATTTCTAGACACTGAGATGTGGTTTCTCTTAATCAAGGGAAAAACTCTGTGATCATCCACTCGAGATGTCTTCTGTGATCTTTCAGGCTTGTTGGTGTTGTTGAGCAGGCCTGTAGATTCACTTTCTTTAAGGATGAACCAGATTGCTACTCTAACCACTATTAGCAAGTTTTTGGCATCTTTCTGATAGATTTATTTTTTTCTTCATTTTAATAATGGACCTCTTTCAAATGCACCAGCAGCTCTTTGGTCCTCATATTGAGATTTCCAATAGGCAGCTACCAAATGTAAGTTCATGAGAAAGAATCAGCTCCAGATTTTTTTATCTGCTTAATTTGTCACGAAAGAAAGAAAGAAAGAAAGAAGAAAACATCCCTCACTTGCCATAAACCTGCTCGAAAGTCCAGTTATTTTTAAGCGTCTAAAAATGGAGAACTATTTACAAAATTACCTGCATTTTTAAATCAGTTGAATTAAAGCTAAAAGTCACTAGATTAGTCCAACCTCGTTTTGACTATTCAATTTAAAATGCACCGTGGTGTTGTACAGAGGCAGAATTACAAAAAAATCATTGTCCAAATACTTTGACAGTATTTTTGGAAGAGTTGTTTTCTGTACCTATAGTAAGGACCCAGCAGGACATGAAAAGCCACAGAATTACATTTTGAGCCTTTGTCTTATGTGACTGCATATATTGACATTATACTTTTTAGCACATATACTCTTTGTTTGCCAGTTTAGTCACAGATATCTTCCACATCTTGTGTTTATGTCTTATACACAAATATTAAGTATGGAACTTGCTTATAATAGAAGCCCAGCTCAAGTTTCCATAGCAATGCAAAACAGTAGGTTGTGTTTACATTTGGAGATTGGAAGTGATTTATTTACACCTTCTAGCAATTTGCATGAATTATTATTATTATTTTTTTCATTTTGGCTAAATGCCATTTTGTTTTTACATATTACAAAGTCTTACTTGCATGCCTGTGTCAGTGAAATCAATATTTACCTGTCCAGACATGAGCAATCATATCAGGGTTCAGAATGGTGGTCCACAAACTAAAGGTCACAATGACCTTGATATTAGATCTAAATCTAATCAGTTAATCCAAAAGTGCAAGTAAATGACTCCAAACAGTCCTAAAGAGATCATATAAACCATTGTTTCAGGCATAATTCTGAACTAATACCAGCTAAAGAGTATAATCTGTAACGCCTTCTTATCTACCTCTTGCCATTAAATGTCATGTTCAAATGTTTTCAGCCCTGGAAGTTCATGTTCACCAAAGTCAAACTTATTAATACCAAATAATTTGACCTCATAAACAAATTATTCCACTGGAATTTTAATATTTTTCACTCTGTAGTCCAGGTAAACTTGCTTCTGCTGAGTAAAGAGGCTTGTGTCCTGTTTAACATTTGCCACATAAAACCCACAAAATGGTAACTGTTTGCATCAGTGCACTCACTTTCAGTCCTATTTGGCCCTACAGTTTGCAAGTATTTTGAAACTAAATTAGAATTAAAGTGTAATCCAATTCTTGCCTCAGAATGCTGACAGGCTAAGTATACATTGATAAGCTGCCGTGAAATCAATATTTTATTGATTTGACTCATTTGTTTCATATAAGCAGCTTGGAATCAGATAGAAATCGATCACTGGCTCTAGGTGCACTCTAATTGAGAAGAAAATCAAAAGACACCTACGCAGTCCTTAGCTGTTCACAATGGGATGCAGGGGCCATCTCTAAGAAATTGGTAGAAACTGGGATGAAATTGAAAGAGTGAAAGCAAGAATGAGGGGAGTGTGAGAGTGAAATTGCTGCATTGTTCATCAGTGTGTTAGCTCATAGTGTGTCAACTCAACCTCCATCTTTTCAGTCTGCATAGTTATTAGAGGCTTTTATTAATTTGAAATGCCAAAGTAAGGAATAAAGCATTACTGAAATGTCACCATTTCACTGAGCATGATAAAATCGCACCAGCCACTTTTGGAAACGAACACTCTTCCCCTCTGTACTTTACATCTCTACCTCTCCTCTCTCACTTCCTCCCTCTCTTTACAGCACAGTCTCTTTCACTCGTTCTCAGCGATCAATATGGCCTGACAACATGATGGCTGGGTTTCCTAAGGGGAGGTGGGTTGCAACAGTTGCCTGTCATCTCCTGACCATTTCTGTCTTTCAAGTCTGACCCCTTTTACTCAGTGCATGATTCTTTAAAAATAATACAAAAACATAAAACAATGCTCTGTAAGGCCTGACCTTTTCAAATTTCATTTTTCTCATTTGGACTTGTTTGAGATTTTAAAGGCAACATATGGCAAGTCTGATGCAATATAAATATTATCACCTTAACAGAACAGTGCAGAATTGTTTTGGTCATATTTGTGGATAATTTGAAGCTACAATTGATATGCCGTTTGCCTGCTTAGCTTAAAGACTTGAAGATGGAAAGTTAACTTGCTTCATTAAATATAAAAAAATAACAAATAGGATAACTTCTTAAGGAAGATGTATATTTTCATCTTCTGATACTGTAACAGTAAAGCAGTAAAATGTAGAAGCTATAGTCTATAACTCAACTTTTTGAACATTTAGTTCCAAATGAAGGTGGTGCCAATATCCAGATGCGACCTCATGTAATTCTTGGACAGCCACAAAAAAAAAAATCACATTATACAAACCTTACAAAGTTAAACTTTTAATCTCTTCCTCCAGGGACCATTTCTCGTATCCGGGCACTGATTTAATTTAAAAAAAAAAATTATACATCTTTATATACAAGCTATATATCTCTATATATCTATAGATTGATATTCTGGGCATCTCTGCTCAAGCTTGAGACCCGAACCCAGATAAGTGATAGAAAATGGAAGCATTCATGAATAATTTTCTAATATTAAAATTTGTTTGATGATTGAAAAGATTTTTGACAAATATGCAAAAAACAAAACAAAGCAAAGCAGGGGGAAACACTTTTTCACAGTGCTGTAGATAGACTGTGCTTGTTTCAGTGCATGTGCTCAATCTCTCTGATTAATTTCCTTGTATGAATTAACACTGCCTCTCATCTATTAATCAGCTCAATAATCATTGATCATTCTGGTCAACCTAAATTCTCCATATCCAGCACAGTAGACATTTGACAAGAATGCCTTTCTGGAAATTCAACAAAATGTTTTTTTTTTCTGGAAATTGGCAAAAGAGCACTAACATTATTTTCCAAAAACATTTGAATAAAAAAAAAGATCAAACGCATTAATTCTTTACATTACTTTGCATTTTATTGAATTAAAACATTTGCTGTGTTTTTAACACTAATAACTGGTAACCTGTTAGACATCTCACCAACAAAGACTTCTGTGTTTACTGCTTTGAAAGCATTCCTCCCCTATGAGAGAACTTCTTGATTGCTTGAAACCCTTTTATTCTAGGCAAAATTATAGGCAATGTCTTGGGGGATTGGAAGTCCTTCACACACACATGCACTTCACATCTTAGAAAAAAAAAATCTTTCACAGATGGCTGAACCAAGTGGAGTTTTTTCAGGGGGCACCAATAGAAAACCATGCTGCCAAGTAGGTTTTGAGTAATTCAATTACTATATCTTAATAAGAATTTAGTTCAGCTTGTCAAGCATGAAGGATGCTGAATAGATATACAAGCACTGAAGGCCGAGAAAGCACAAAGAATGCAGTTTAATAGTGAAAGAATATCTTTTTATTTTTTAAATTGCAGCAGACAGTGACCAGTCACCTTTATGTCTTTACTGAAAAGCTACAGGAGGCAAGGTGTGCAAAGCAAAACATGGAAGTCACTGCAACAATATCTTCACTGGGAAAGCACTTCATTAACAGCTCTGAATTATAACTTCTCTTGAAGAGTTAAGCTGTCTCACTGGTGTTGACAGGCACCATGCCCAGTGAAATGACAAATTATTTCTTAAGTGCTCATTTACTTATGTTTGTATTATGTCTTTGCCAGTAGAGTGCCACGAATGTGCTAGCACAGTTACAGACCACACACAGCCCACTTTGATCTTAGGAGGCCCGGACCCATGACACTCCCCTTTCTGTGTAAAGTCACATATTTTACTTTTTCTACCTGTTAAGGAAAAAGCTGCTGTGACAAAGAAAGAAATCGGTCAGCATGACTCTTTGGACTTAAATTGTAAGAAATAAATGTATAAAATTACAGAAGTAATTCTGGTAGCTCATTGCCCAGATTGTCCATTTTTTGTGGTTGTTGTTGTTTTTTTAACTTTAGTCATAAAAAAACAGATTTCTATAGTAGAAAGCGAAAAACAGAAACAAAGTCACAGGGGTTTTATTAGAGATATAGTTCAGCATTTTGCATAAATTGTGAAAGCTGAAATGTCTTTGGTGCTGTAGGCTTTCTTGTCAGATTTTGGGGAAAAAAAACAGCGGTTGACAACACTGTACACAACGGCAGACCGGTGCGTAATAAGCAAGCAAATAAGACAGAAAATAAAGAGTTTTGGTGGGAAACTAGTCTTGAAGCACACTGAGGTAGAGCTGTGAAGGAAGTGTGATTTGATTGTGGTGGAAGCAAGACAGCTAAAGTAAGTGGGGATTCATTACAATGTTTTTCAAATATGAAGTGTAGTTTACTGGTCTTCTTTTGCTGCTGGTTCAGTGAATTTCGGTTGGAGAGTGACCAAATCTGGAGTTTGAGAATCTGTCAAATGTTGGCTTTTCACGCCCGATGGGAATGTCCTGTATGTGGGATCCGGGCTTTGTGTTTACATCTTTTGGCGGAATCTGTTTACCTGCTCTTTAATTGTTTGCTGTTTTAGCTTTTTGGTGGTCATTGAAATGGTTTTTATAAACTTTTAGCTGAGATTCTGACCTTTCTGTCGATACCACACATTACCACATTACTATATTTAAATAACAGATCTGGCGGTACATCACGTTAAACTAGCTGTTCTCCTTCTTGTCCCTGGTACCAGGGCTCACTGAGTTTCAAACAACCAAAATGCATTGTAGTTTCATACATGCTGCTTTACGGCCAATGAGCACTTTTAGGCAGCGTACATGAAACTTATTTTAAGACAATCGTGCACAAGCTCCCGTGGGCCACATAAAATGACTTGGTGGGCAACATTTGGCCCATGGGCCTTGAGTTTGACACGTGCTAGCATTTGCATGTGTAGCAAACTAACTGTGGCTAAACTATGGGGAAAAAAAATGTGTCATAGATGATGTAAGTGGATTTCCTTTGAATCATTTTGAGATACATATTCCTACTCCAGTCTTGTGAAAAAGAAACTTTGCACAGGACTGTGCATTTGTGTGAAAAACTAAGTACACCCCATGTCTCAGTAGCTTTCTGCTTTTAGCAGCAACAACTCAAAGAAATCATTTTCTATATAACTTTATAAGACTCACATTGTTGTGTATGAATTTTGGCCCGTTCTTCTTGACAATGTGGCTTCAGTTCATTGAGGTTTGTGAGAAATCATTAATGTCCAGCTCTGTTGAGGTCCTGCCACAGCATTTCATTCAGGCTGAACTACTGACATTGACTGGGCTATTGCAACACTTGATTCTTTTCTTTTTTTTGTTGATGTGCTTGCCGTCATTGTCCTACTGCATGACACAATTTGTTTCTGGCTTTAGGTGTCAAACAGATGGCCTCACATTTGATTCTAGAATACTTTGGTATACAGATGAGTTCATCTGTACTTGTGCATCTGTCATTGTACTATGAAGTTCAAAGTGCATGGAAAACATCAACTTCTGTATCCAAATTACTTTGTGTTGAAAATCATCACAATGGATGCAAGGCGGGTCTCAGACTACAAGCACGCAGCTTCCAAACCCAAAGGCAGCACATGATGTCAGGTATGTGACCAGAAGCATGCTTGTTTACAGGGTTTTATTCTGAGAATTTTCCCACATTTTTGTCACGCCAACACAACCCTCCCTTAACCGTCCCACCCTACTTGCCAGATTTGTCTCTGTCTTTTGACTTTGTCCTTTTTCTCAAAGTAAATTAAAGCAATACATTACAAATGCACTAGAAAGCATACATACCTTCTCCATGAACTCTGAAGGGGGGATCGGGCAGATTTAAATTATGGATAATGTTTGGTTATCGTTGACAGAATCGTGGAACTTTGTGTCACTACTCATAATGAAATGTTTTGACGTTGACACAGAGAATGATGAGGTACTGACATGTATTCAGCTCACGATAATCTCTCTTACATGAAGTTTGTGGAAGGGAGTGTTTTTCATTGAATTATTCTATTTGCTAAATGTTTCCAGTATAGGTTTAATAACTTTCTCTGTGGAAAATGAAAACCCCAGCTATCCAAATTAAACATGCTCCAATGAAAAGATTGGGGTCACAAATAATATTTACCTTACTTTGGCAAGAAAGCAATTTGATGAATAGCAATTACAGAGCCTCCGAGTCAGCAAAGTGAATACACTTTGATAATGGATCAAGAGTTATCCAGCTAAATTACAAAAAAACCCACAAAAAAGGGTAACACCTGTTTTCACCTGTCTATGCTGACATATGTAGCAAAAATGTAAGGCTTAGGATTTGCAGACATATATAAAAAGAAAAATCTGTGAAACGGCTGGCCAATGTTATAACAATAGAAGTTTAAATACATTTTGGTAATTCAGCTGAAAAAACTCCCTGCATTTCCTGACTTGCATGTGCTTGACCCCAGCTGTGTTAAGTGGAAATGTATGTTACATTTTTACTTGATTTCAAAAGCAGTTGGCAAACATAATGTCAAGAAACATCACGGTCTGACAATCTGCCGTGCCAACCAGCTTGGTTCCATCACATGCTGGTGAAAGTAGTGGAGTGTAAAACTCACAAATCCACAATAAGAACTGAACCATCTGTTTCACTGAATCAGAATGGTAAGCTTTCCCGTTTCGTAATAGATAATAGATAATCTTAATAGGCATGCACTTTTATATGGATAGCAAATATCATGGGGGTGTAATTTGAGATTATAGCAACACAATTAGTACATTTTTGCTCAGGAAGCAGTATTTTCATATACACATTAAAATGTCAAAACTGGCTTTTGTGTACTCGACAACAGAATAAAGCAATTACGATATTCAGCAATAATACTGTATGTGCTCTAAATCAGAGTGAAAACATGCTTTGAATATTAAGCCAGGAATACTCTGCCTATTTAAGCCACAATGCCCATCATTTTCTTTTATATCTCCATGCATAATTCATCCGTCTTTGTATTTACAACCCTCTAAGATTTAACCTGTCACAGATCCTGGGGCAATAATGCCGACATATCTCTATCTGTCAAGTGCTCACCTCATATGGAGCATCCAACCTCCACATGTTCAAACAAGACATGGATATTATGCATCATCAGCTGACAGAAAACAAGGGAGAAGGAAATTAAAAAGCCAGGAGACAAAAGAAGTGGCAGGCGAGTGAAAGAATAAATGATGACTCTCCTCCTCTCTCGGAGTCAGGGGACATGTTGCATGTCATCTCGGTGTCTTGGTACGCAGTGGTGCGGTGATGATGTGCTGGGCAGGGCCAGTTCAGAACAGAGTCAAGGGCATCGGGGTGACGGCAAGTTAAATGCTCCAACTGTTCCCTGTCTCCAAACAAATACATGGATGAGTGAATTCCCCACCGAGGAGGAGGGGTACAGAGATCAGAGAGGTCCAGTGACAGTTTCTGGCTTGACCTCTGAACTGCTTGGTTAGTTCCAGAACTGGAGATAGACACATAACTCCTGATACCACTACTTAACCTGGTTCTGCACAGACATGTTCATCACTTATTGTTGACCCTCATTTTATCTCAGAAAATTGGACTAGTGAGAGATTACAGCTGATCACAAACTATACAAAATAATAAAATGAATAATGCTGCTTCTTTATTCACTGTAATAGGAATAACCGGGAGTAGTGTAAAAAAAGTGATTTTGGTCAAAACCATAAGCATAAAAAATGTTTGAACTAGTTGGAATTGTTGGATTATTGCTTTTCTTTTAAATGGGGATAAATCAGTTGTCCCTGTCCTTTAAAAAAATGTCTTTTTATGTAACTAATTTGCAGCAGCTATACAGTTGTAAATAATGCTATGCAGTGTAAGGTCAATTAATTTAATTCTCTTTTAAAATTTTGCTACCAATTACAATGTATTCTCATATTTTATATAATCTAATATTTTCTGCCTTGCAGTTGGTACTAGATTGATGGTATAGTGTGAGCATGATTATGTGGTGGGGTGTGGTTTGTGGCACAGCTGAAGGGGAGGGGTGGAGCAGTTGGTTCAGGGTGTGGTGGCATAGGAGGTTGACCCACACTGCTGTTCTTCATCAACTGGTCAAGCCTTCCCTGTTTTAGTAGGTTGTAGGGACCTGACGGGAGTGGTGTGTGAAGTGTTGAGGGAAGAAGGTAGCTGGAAAGCTGCTCTAACAAAAGCACGAAAGATGCTGAAAATAAGGATCACTGGACTTGTACTGATGTGTGCTTCAGGTCTTTTTGTTACAGATTAATCCAAACATCAGTGCAGACTTGACATTAAAGACCTAATGCTTTTTACTTTACCAAGTTTTAGCCCTAATTACAAGCTCTGCACAACCAAATATTTCACCAACTCAGGCCTAAAAACACACATGATCTATGCTTTGTTAACAGCTGAGAATTTTGTATTTTAAAACTTGAACTTGACAAGCAAGATGTTTCACTGCAATCTAATAAATGCACACCATGATCTATTGAAAATAACTGGAAGCTGGCAAATAAGGGGGAATATTTACCAAAGTCACAGATTGAGACGTAGTTTGACTTTCTCATAGAATAGGTCTTCATTGATTCATGCAACCACAGAACTGGCCCCTACATGCCACGAGAAAAAAGCCATTTTGCAGATTCACCCTATCTGTCATTGGCCTCACATCCAATGTACGTATCAAAGGTTACGTCCCCTTTTCTCCCCCATAATCTAGTTGTCTTTTTAAAGTCTATTACGCCAATTCTGTGTGCATGTAAGACACAGACTGAAATTTCACAATGACTGCTGTCATTGCCAGCAAAAATAAGTCTACTGCATTGACTGTCAATAATGTGGCAGTCTCCAAGCAGCTTACTCGGAGCTCTCGTCTCGTCTCTCCTTACTAAGTCTCCAAAGGGGGCCGTGTGGCAAACTGGCAGCCACAACTTCTTTCATCCATTCTGAGAGAGCTGAATAAAGTTCAGAGGAATTACAAGAATATACCCAGTTAGACCCAGAGTAGCTGGCATAAGCACGATTACTGAATCACTCTCAGAAATGTTTACACAATTGCCAACTTGATGTGGTTGAACCAGCATGGCTCAAGATAGCGTAGAGCATGTGGGCAGATGACACCTAACTCAGAGCTCACATTCATTCGTTTAGATTAACTGCCAGATCCCTAGATGTTGTGGAAGCACAGAGTATCTCTCATCTTCTGCCACGTTTCAAATCACCAAACCACTGGGTTCTCTAATCAGAAAGGTACAATGCAGACACTACTACACTATGGCAGCTTCAGAGGGAAATGCTTGACAGGGTGGTCTATTCAGCAAAAGAGAATTTATTTATCCAGTATATCCAGATCCATCTTCCTGATGCTAATGTATGCTTTGTGGAGTAAACATATCCATGCTCATGCACTTAAACTACAAAAAATTAAGTCTATCTATGAAATGCTTGAACATTAAACCTCATTTCTCGCTGCATTTGATCCAATGGTTTGCTACTTTAGTGAATTACTATCAGATCCCCACAAGCCAGCCTAATATGGCCTTTAGAGACAGAAAAAAGCTGTGTAATTAAAAACACTTATTTAGTTTCTCTGTTTTAACAGCTAATTTTCATTAATGCCCAAGTGGTACAATAGTATAATTATCATTTGGCCAGCAACTTTTTAAATACATTTAATTGGATCATTTGTATTAATACAGAATATTACAATTTTATTGTTTCCTTCCTTTCACACAACCTGTACAGTAAAAAATACCAGTGTTGAGTGCTACTGAGTGACAGCGCCATAGCACACCGTAGGAGAACAGGCTTAATACCAACACATTCTGAAGAACCCCTGAAGGTCTGCAGCTAAAAATATAAACAAGGCTAACTCCTTGATGCAGAACACATCTCGTACACCCTGTATATCCTGGAGTCTCATTATTGAATATTGAGTCTCTAATTCAAAAGGTTGTATCTTTGTCATTTTAGCAAAACCACAACACAATTGAATGATTAATGAACCTTTCATATGCATAAAACCTTCTTTGAGCAGCAATCGAAATAGGAAATGGGAATCATAAACACATGGAGAAAGGGATGGGGGCCAAGACATTGAGGATTCTTTGACCATCCGCTATGAGGAAAACCAACTCCTGGGAAAAACTGATTAGATCCGGCTCACAACGACAGACAACTTAGTGATTGGCTGAAAGAGCTGATTTGCATGCTCCTCTCATCTTCAACCAAGTCTCAGGAAGCACTGGTGGATAAGGTCACTGGTGTCAGTCTGCATGTGTGCCAGCTGAGAATGTAAACAGATCAAACACACAACAGGCATTTAAGTGTTTCCAGAAGGAGTCTGTGTTCTTGATGATCTAGATAATCATGACCCCAAATTCATGTCAGAGGTGAAAGGCATTCTAGTCAGAAGCAAGAATAGTTGAGAGTTACCATACAGCTGGAATTTACACTAATGGGACTGTTCTGTCCTACCAATGAGGCAGAAAGTCTCACAACAGATCAGTATGGTTTGTCCTCAGCTAATCGTTTTAATTTATTTCATTTGGTGGCTGAACACAGTCTACTTGTGTCTTTACGCACATGCAATCATCCAGCGAAGGAAAATCCACGAAGGTTGATTATTTTCAACATGACATTATGTTTTCTTAGGGACTTCCTAAGCGAAACAGCAAGTGTTGCTGATGTCATTTGTTTAGCTCTGTAATCTGTTGTAAATAAAGAGTTCCGCATAGAAAAAATTATGTAAAGCATCTCAAGGGAGAACTGAAATTCTGTAGCAAAGTCAGAACCAAATATTATAAAAGTCCTGTGAAACATGTAAATTCCACCAAAATCTTTATGGTATCATATGCGAACTATGAATGCTTGTTCAAAAAATTTGATGCCATCCATCTTGTGAATGGAGTCGTACATACAGATTTGCTTGTAAATAGTGACATATTTCAGTCTGAATTTAAGTGCTGGACTCACTTGACAGACTGATTTCAGACTGAAGTATTTATTATTAGTTCTTATTAATCTCTGGCTCTTTTCCACAGCATGTCTTTGTCCTGCCTTCTTCCCCTTCACCCCCAACCGGAGGTTTCTTCCTGTTAAAAGGGAGTTTTTCCTTGCCACTGTCACCAAGGTGCTTGCTCATAGGGGATCATATGTTTGTCTGGGTTTTCTCTGTCGTCTTTGTATTACTGTAGGGTCTTTGCCTTACAATATAAAGTGCCTCGAGGCAACTGCTGTGGCGATTTGTCCGTATATAAATACAACTGAATGAAATTGAACTGAAGCTATTTTACTTATAATTGTTTTTTCTTTGTCTGTGGAGAAAACTGATCCACAATATATTTTGTTAGTTCTGTATTTTGCCAACATCAAAATAGAGAGATTTCATGTGCTATTAATATTTTAATAAAAATCAATCAATAAATAAATAATAAAAAGAAAAATAGATTACAACAAAAGAAATATAAAACACAAGTGTGTCTAAATTATACATAAGCTTAGTATGCATAAAAAATGACATCGCAAAGAAATATAAGACATCTTTTCTATGAACAAATTCTGTATTGACAAGAAAAATCAAACAAACATACAAAATATTCCAACCACGTTGACTCTGTTTGTCTCTGTTCTGTTCTTTATGCGCCCCGTGTTATGTAAATGTTGAACATTCAGGATAATCTACTGGTCTGATAAAGGTTTCAGTTTGTGTTTTGATAGAAAAAAAAAAAAAAAAAAAAAAAAAGCTTACCAGAACGTCACACCGACTGGAGACTAGCTCCTTTTTCATCCTACAGTGGCATTAAATGTCTCAATGCCATCTGGAGCTGTGAGAAGAAAAGCCCTCCTTTTAAAGATGCCCATTTTAATTGGTAAATATTTACTCGCACGAGCTCTTGGCAGGCATGAACATAACGTCTAATGAAGCACTTTAAAGCCTATGGGCTCTTACAGCTTACTTTGAGTGTGATTCTAAACAAATGCAACCTGGGGTTGAACTGTTGATGAAGGTTGATAAGGGGGCTGAATGCTGCATTCACTGTTCTTTGTTTAATAACAGTGCCAGCACCAGTGCAGTTACCCTGTCAGTGCCTGTGTGTGTGTGTGTCTGCAGTCATCTGTACAGATGCAGTCAGTCTACAGTCAGCTATAAAGATAGATGTTTGTGTATGTATTTGCATGTACTTTGTCTGTTTAGACTTAGTAATAAATCCATTTTCACTATATTTTTGCCCCAGTATAATTTGATATTAAAACATATTTATTATAGCGATCCTAAAACTTTCCTTTGTATGACTGCTAAAGGGCAACAGTTGGAAGGACATCAAAAACTTAAATAAAAAATACATTTGCAAGAGAATTTCAACAGAATATGGAAAAAAATGGCTCCAAATTTGTGTACATCTAATGTACACATACAGATTTGCGTATGCCTGTGCATCAGTTGTGCAAGGACATATTTACAGATTGTTTGTGCATGTAACGGTTTCCAGTTGTTGTTTTGTGCATCTGTCTGTTTTTACGTTTACCAGTCTCTCCAAATTCATCTCCAAGATTTGCACAACAGCATGTGTGTGTGTGTTGCTGCTGCTGTCCTAATGCACAGGTCTACATGTACATTAATCTCCGCTGCAGCGGCAGCTCATTGCCTTGTATGCGCCGCTCTCTATCCCTGACCCAGTATGCTGTGCGATCCTGCCTACAGCCTCATTTGTCTCCATCAGGGGACAACCGAGGTTACGACTCACCAAAGCGCAGTATGTTTCTGGCGGATCTCCACACGTGATATTTGGAGGGTCGAGGGTCACTCGCAGGTACTCTGTCATGTCAGTGGCTTCGGGCTGACAGGCCATGTAGTCCCATGCCAGGCCTTCCTCTGTGTAGATCTGGGACTTGCACACGTCATAGTGTCCCCAGACCGCAGGGTAATGTTGCATAGCGTGGCCCACACTGGTGCACAAAGCTTGCAGAGCGAACAACACAGGCAAGAACATCGCTGATCTCATTCAGTATGGTTTCTGTAGGATTCTTCTTTTCTTTTCTTTTTCTTTTTTGTCTTTTGCTTAGTCACAGAAATGACGATAGCACTCTAACTTAACAGCAGCTTTGAACGGGGCAATAGAGCATTTAGGAACTGTGGCAGCATCTTGCTAGTTTTGTGTGAGGAGCTTCAGGGAACTATTAGCCCCCATTCAGTTATTTTGTCTTTGATTGCCACCGCTTCTGCCAGGCTGATGAGGTGTGTCAACAAGGGGGTGTCTTCACTAGCGTTGGTAGTTGATGAAAAGGTGAACTAACGGTCAGATGTGATGTGCAGAGGAGTGACACTCCTCATAAATCAGCAGATGTCTGAGCTTGATCCCCAAGTATACTTTTTGGCACCAGCAGCATCCTAAAGGACAGAAGAAAAGGATAGCTTAATGAATTAAAAAGATTGGATACATTCACAAAACATTTGAAATGCGACATTAAAATATTAAATGAGTTTTAACATGGCTTGCAGGGAGCTAGGTGTAGAAGTCTTACATCTTACTACCCACTCCAACACATGCACAAACCCAGACACAAAGACACACGTATGTGCAATAAGTGCACAAGTGTAATGTATGGCTTTGCTGCTTTTATGGGTCCCTCAATAATAACCTTTTCAAAATCACTGTGTACAATTCAAATTGAGCTTCTTCTGTAGAGTCTGATCTCCATGTGATTTTCATACATTGTGCAAAAACACTTATTTCCACGTGTCAAGTCACTACATTTAAGTTATTGCCTTTTCTGATTCTTGCTCCTTTATAGCCGAATGTGGAGTTGCATTTGTCTCAGCGCCTTAAGAGGCATTTGGGAAATATTAAAGTAAAATTGGAAGACAGAAATAGTCTATTTGAGGGATTGTACATTTCTCAAAGCAATCGCAAGCCATCAGTCAGATGGCCCGACTCATCAGGTAATGGTGCCTGGCAGCAGTCAGCGGAGACCTGCACCATCTCAGTGACTCAGGTAAAAAGTGTGTGCAGTAGCAGGGACTAAATGAAGCAAGCATATACACTATCACCTCCAACTGAGTATCACTTTAAATAAGAGTTAAGCTACTGTTGACTGTCAATTTGCTCAGATGGCCAGAGCTTTTGCCTTAGTGAAAAGTATTTGTTCTTGTGAATAGCTGTACAGAAAAAATACATTTCAATCTAACCTTTGCCCACACAGGTCACAATGTTAAGAAACGCGCATGGTTATCCTCTTAAGTGCAGGTTAAACGCATTGTGCAAGGGGAGTTCAGCAGTACTTGTTGAGGCAGAACCATTACTCATTGAATTTCTCTGCTCTGATTCCTCCAGCTGATACAGTACATGAAGTTGAACCCGTAACTTTACGGTCAGCAGCTTTCCTCTCTACCCTTCAGGCTATAGCCGCCACCCCCCCCGTGACTGACAGTTACAGCTGAAATTTATTTATTTATTTAGGTAACCTGGGGTTTGAAGCGTGTGGAGGGAGTTTTATGTTCAGAAGAGTGAGATAATTTGGTGTGTCAACACAAAGTATTACCATATTTGAGAGGTTATTAAATCAAATTAATTAATTAAGCAATTTAACAATATTTATCAAGAGAAACTCATTTTAATGAGCGATGTCTCTGTTCACGAACACTTACTACGTGATGCCTGCTAGCATATGGAGGTATTAGAATTCAATATTTTAATTTGGTCATCTTGTCTTGGACTGAAAATGGTGCCAATTTGAAGGAGTTAAGACCACATTTCAGACTTCCTTAGAAATACTGCATTCCTTTTTCTAACCTAATGCCCCTTTTACAAAATGATTATGGGCTTGAATACATTCCAAATGTAATGAAAGTTATTCATCTGAGCCGGAGAAATTACTGAGCTGCTTTTCAGACCCTTCAAAGTGGGCCATGACAAAAGGTATGGATGAATGGTTGTTTAAAAAAGAAAGAGTAGAGGAAATAAAGGCAAAAAGGTAGAATTCTTTTTCTTTAAATGCACTCGTATCAGTCGGCAAAGTGTCTTTAAAACATGCCTGGAAGTGTAATTGTTGATTAAGTCATTTCTTTCGCAGGATGTGTGTATAAGATTTCATAAATATAAATGTCAGTGTCTGATCGGAGGTGCGTCATGGGATGGAGCACTTACGACTGACATGCAAACCAACACACACACCGTGATACTGCAAAGTCCCACACCCCCTTTCATAATGCTGAGGTTGGCTTTCATAAGACAGTCAAATTAGGTAGCAGCAGCAGGGTGGTGTAGGTCACTTATCGCTAGGAACATTCAAAGCTAATAAGGGACAACAAATAGGCCTGACCATGGGATACTGGATTTAATTCACAGACATCTAGAGCAATGAAATTATATCCAGATGAAAGGCAGGTATCGGGTAGCTCAGTAAATCGGCATAGACAGGTATGCTCATTGGTGCTAAGGTAGGAAAAAGGAATTGCAATTTTTTTTAATCTTTACTCCTCTAAAAGAGAAAATTAGTGCGCCGAGTAAGCGTTCCCACACAATTTATGAAGTAAATTCAACTGCTTTTCAATTAAACATGACCAAGAGAGGTGACATATGTGATAGCCACAGCAATTTGTACTGCATTAATAATATGCCTCCGTGCTGTAGTGTTTGCATATTGGGCTATACAGCAACACCATCAGCCACAACATTAAAACCACTGACATGAAAACCTGTTTAACACTTGGGACATTTCTCAAGAAAACACGTTCTGTGTGTTGACCGCCAGTCTCCACAGATCCCAAACTGATTAAGCATCCATAGGAGGTACCAAAACAAAGCAGCTCCATAGAGGACCATAATACCAGCTGACAATGTACTCTAGCCTGACACCATAGGACACCATAGAAATGTCAGTGCCCCAATGGACCAGAGCTGCTTTGGCTGCACATGGGAACACATAGCAATAATTGTCAGCACTGTATATTTTGCATCAAAATGATTACACTGAAAAAATTAAATGCAGAAGAACACTTGTTTCCTCTGTCATCGCATGTCTACCGCATATTCTGTGCTTCTCAAAGTGCAAGGAGAAACCTGTGAATGTCATAATTTCACTGAGAAAAATATGAGTCAGATTCTATATTAGAAGTTATTAATATTTGAGTAGCCCTCCATATGCCGGGAGAAAGAGCTCAGAACTTTGGATGACCACCCCCCCACTCCTTCTCTCTCTCACACTCTCTCTCTCTCCCTTCCCCTCTCTCTTCATCTCTTTTCCTTCACTTGTTTTTGAAGCCTCTGAAACACCCCCTTGTGTCCACTTGCATTCCATCCCCTGGGCAGCTCAAGCATAGCAGAGTGTTTTAAAAGTCAGCAGGCAGTTGTGCCCCGTGGCTTATATTGGTTACAAACTCCCAGCCAGACTCTTAAAAACCATAACGGATGTATTCCATTCATTTTATAGTAATCCTGCTTAAGTGTGGCTTTTCTCTCTGTCTCTGAGTGTGGCTTTTTGATCCCCTCTTAGCTCTCATTTTATAACCAACGTGAAAGAGAGCTGTCCATGGTTCTGAAAGGCAGGACCTCAGATCTACTCCAATACTCTGCACCAACTGACATCAATGATTGCAAAATAACACTTGTATTGATTTTAAAATTAAAAAAAGACCCTAACATGACAGTCTGATTTGCGCTTTGTGGTTTTTTCACTGACAATTGCTATTTTACCGTCTTGCCTTTTCTTTCTTTTTTTTTTTTTTTTTGTACTGGGCATCAGTCAGGCTTTTGGATGTGCACACATACAATACCTCCTATTGTGTTCATTGATTTTGTTGAATTCCAACCAATAACTTATGATCCATAGCCAGTTTGAGCAGACTAATGCTTTGTTTCTGGCTGATGAGTGCAACAATAAACGGGTTAATGCTTCCAAATTTCTTACAGCCAAGAACAATCCCCCCAATATGAGTCACAGTGGGATCGACTGGCAAGCAGAAGCATGTCTGTACTGTAACACATTTATCTTCTGACTGTCATTCCTTTCCGTCTTGATCCTTCATTCAATTGTTATTTCCCTTCAACCATCTCTTTCTGTCTCTCTCTCTGTTTACAACTGTGTCTCTTAGCTTCTCCCAATATGAACACTTGACATAAAACATACAATTATTGCCCCAGGGCTGCACCTTTAACCTCTCCAACTGGAGCCACGTTAGGTCACTTGTTATTTAAGGACTCACTCTAGGATGTGGTTGATGTAGTTGCAGTGTGATGGCCCCAGACACAGCCAGACAGCCTTCACTACAATCACATATGAAATCATGCTGTCATGTATTATTCAGAGTTCTTCTCCAGGACGACTAACATGCAAAAACGCACAGCATCAAAACAAATTTTTGAAATTATTGTTCAGCACATGTAATGTTCAAAGACAGAGCCTCGAGCAAAAGTCTTTTAAATTAAAAAAAAAAGTATTTTTCTGGTCTTTAAATGATTTCAAAATGGAACATGCAAATATCTGATAGAACTTGAAAAAAATTACATATTTTAAAGAAGCTGTGTTCTCTTTTATGTTCTGAATCCAGTTTTGCGCAGAGACATGGCACACCTAGATTTGACTTTGCTGACTTGCTGCGCAACAGGTTAAACTGACATTGTTTCCACTATTAAACGAGAATTTTGGGGGCGGACTTGAAGAAAGGGTTTAGGTTTAGGTGCAGACTACACATTTCAGTTTCTTGTTAAACGAAGAAAACCTTCTGAATACATTTAAACTCTTTGAAGAAGGACGCCAATTAAACACTATGGACATGCACAACAGTTTTTATATATCTCATATAAAACTCGTGGTTATGTTACCTACTTCTCACCTAACAAACGTTACCGTTCCCACAAACAGCCTACTGCAATTACCCTATTACGGCGGCCCATTTAGTAACGACGATCCCGGTCACAGAAGCAACAGTATACAAATAACGAAAACGTACAAACTCATCTGAATGCTCAAAACATAACACTTACATTTAAATACGCTCCTGGGACAATCTGCTCATTCAACAAGTTATTTTGAGGCCACCGGTAGTTGCAGAAAGCCGTTTATTGGTCTCTGACTGGCTCTTTTGTTTCTAATTTCCTTCTATTTTTTTTGCACCAGATAGATCAATAAAAATGATGTGCGCGCAGAAAGCGGGAACTGACCTGGAGACTACGATGTTCTCTCTTGCTCCCAACTTTCTTTAAACTTTTGCATCTGAATAATGAACACGGGGACTCGATCGCCAGAGCTTTTCTTCCCCCTTTTACAAACGCCACTGTGCCTTCACGGGTGTCCACACAAGCGGCTCCTTGATTTACGCAGCGCTGGTTGGCGCAGCGTTCATCCGAATGGCGCACGAGAATACTTCAGAAGCCTTTAAGGTAATTCTCAGTTGTCCCAAATTCGATGAAGTCCATCAACGGGTATTAAAATACATCCCGATGAAGAACAACTCTCGGGGTCGTTTGGATCGGTTAGACAGATTTCTCAGCCCAGCCGAGTTGTGCTCGGAGGAGGAAAGAGATAAGCAATCTTCCTCAAATGGAGCTACTATGTCCAGTTACATATGAGCGCTCCGCCGGGTCCTAAAGATAACACTGACTGGCTGGTAAATCTCAACTTCAGTCGTTGTTATTCCAGAATATTACAGCCAGTTCCCCTTTACGCGCAAATTAAATGTAATCAGAGCAGGCACAGTAAAACATGCGCTTTTCAAAAATGCTAGAATATTTGAGCATTTGATTATTTTTAATCTACATTAAATTATTCCAAAGTAGACAAACTTGCTGTAGTCTTGAAGTTGAATAATATTCATAAAGTTGCTCCATGATCTCTTGCAACGGACTACATCGGTTTCTACATAAGCTTCCAACTCATTTGAAGCCCGCTGTAACTGTAAATGCGCTAATGATATTTCGAAACCACAGCTGCACTGCGCACACATACAAACACACACAGACACACACACGCACACACACAATAATGATGTCCACCTAGATTTACTGTATAACAGTTCTGAATCTAACCCTATTGCCGCACAGATCTCACCATCAGCAAAACTCACTGCGGTTTCATTATCACATCGCACGAACCATGAAAAGGAAGGGCTGCACGTGAAGAGTAAAACCCCCCAAAACTTGACAGCTGCGAGTCTTCGGGGCGAAAATTTAAAGTACAGCACAATTAGAATGCAGCCTGCGGAGTTTTGAGAACACGAGCTCGGAAGAAATAAGTGAAGGACCCCCCCCCCCCCTCTAAAAATATAATATAGGTTATTCATCTATGCACCAATAATCGCCCGATTGTCTGACACATTGATTGCTACTACAACAACACCGCCTCGGGTTTTAATGCGATCAAAACATAAATAAAAGGGGAAAAAATATCTTACCTGTACATGTTACAATGTGGGGAAATAACTGCGCTTGTAAAACAGATAAGTGAAAAAAAAAAACCTCCTCCGGTCGGAGTTCGTGCTGTAATTATTCGTTGAATTTTGCGGGCAGAGCTAAAAGAATAACTACAGTTAGGTGCGTCTGGCGGGCTCCCTTGGCGCGGAGTCACAGATGTCACCCGCTCCACTACAGGGTGCCAAGCAGCACGGCAAACAACCACGGTGACAGGTCGCTTTGAATACGCATTTTAATTGTGTTGTAATGCCAACTGGTGGTGATTGCACGATAAGAACAACCGCGCCCAGCTGAAGGTCACCACAGTAATTGAGCAGTCCGCATCTCACGTCGACGCTGGAACCGTTTAAAAACTTCTAAAGCAATCCGAATCAATAAGTCTCGCGCTTATTCTTAGTTCATATTTCTACCAACTGCAAAATTACTATGCACATTCAGGGCACGAAGTGAAAAACGGTCTTTTTTTTCTGTTGTAAGTTTAATAAGAAATGCAAATATTCATATTTCTCTGATAATCTTTTCTTAAACATTTTCACCGTTTTTGCGACTCGCATGAATCTTGAGTACTATGGGCGGCTCTTGCGCCCTTTAGGCAAACTGACCGGCTGTATAAGTGGATTTTCAATAAGAGCAAAATATTTTTCAAATATGTGACGTTTCAAAGCTCTGCGTTGAAGTTGTTTGCTATAATAGGTAATAATTATTGCGTTTTTGAAAGCCAAGGGCTTTCCAGTATTGGCTGTTGGCGTTTTCTGTCCTTTCCTTCTCATATCTATGGATGCAGATGACCTTCCTTTCTTCCCTTCTTATATTCATCATCCATTCATCCATCTAATTTACAATTTTTTTCTTGTATTTTCAAGGCATCTACTTGACCTTCATTCCTTCTTTGTTCCCTTTCCTCCCGCCTCTTTTTTCTTCTTCCAGAAATCTGAATAGAAGTCTTATTCCTACCCTTCATTTCCCTGCTTGTCCCTGGTTTTGTAGAATGTAAGCTAAGCAGTTATGTGTTTTAAATGCCCCCAAATAGCACCAAAGCCCATATTGATTTCTTGCAAATTAATATGCAATGAAAGACCTGTAATCCCATTAAAAAGTGACAATGCCATTTCTGTTCTGATAAAGGCAGATTTTGGTTAGGACTGGAGCTGCATGACAACAAGTCTCTCAACCCCAGTGAGTAAAGTGTCTCACGCTGTATCAGAGGGTTCAGCCTTTGCTTCCAGCTACTGCTGCTCTTGACATTTCCATTAAATCATTCCTCCTGGAAATACTACTATAACACCCTGACAGTCACATGACTGCCCCGCTTCATTTTGATTGAGACGTAGATAGATAGGTAGGTAGGTAGGTAGATAGACTGACCATGTGAATTTGATATAGTTGTAATTTCTGATTGCACAATGTCGGTGAAGTACTGGGATCTTTAATCTAGGCAGACTGCTATTCAAGTTGATCCATATAAAAAAAATGCAGACTGCTACTCTTCCAAACCCCAGTTTCGGCCCCTCCTGGTCAAAGGCTCCAGGGTCAGCTCAGTGAATAGACAAAGCCTCCTTGAAATCACATCAGAGAGTTAGAATTCCACCATAGCAGCTCCACAGTTTTTCAGCAGAGTGCTACAGTATTTGACGAGGATACAGAGGTGGAGTCTGCCCTCTCACCCTCTGCACACCCTTTCCCTTGGTGCCACCAAGAACCTAGGCTGACAGAGATGGAGCGCTTGCTGTTTGATTCAGTTCCCGGGGGTCTATTGATAGTTTCAAAGTGGAGTCCACCTGCCACTGCTTTAATCATCTGTGACCCCACTGCATGTTGGAACCACAGTGGGACAGCAGGATCAGCAGCCTCGTACTTAGAGTGTGTGTGAGCAGTCAAGAGGAAGAGGAAAAGAAGGAGAGGCTGACATGCAGAGATGATAAGGAAACATTTGGACCTGCAGAGATGAGATAGATAGGATGTTTTTGGTGAGCGGCACCTTTTCCAAATTCCAAACATTTTCTTTGTTCTGCCTAGCTTAGCTTAAGATTTCCTTCTTTTTTCCTCATGACACATTTCTATCCTATTTAAATGTATTATTGGTGTATTTAATCTTATTTCTCTCTAGAGGTGGGGCAAAGTGAATCAGCATGCAGGCACAACTTATGGCTGCCAAATTAATTCAATTTATTCAGAAACCTTTCTTAAGGCCAAGGTTGTAATTATGGCATGCAATTAGAGGGGGTATAAATATTAGATAACTTCCCAAGTCCCTGTGAAAGTTAACCCAAAAGCTGTTTTTTTCAGGTATTGGTGATTTACATAAAGATCTCAGAGGCCTGCCGGCTATAATTAAAGTAAAATTCACATGCTCTGACAAACATCACTCAGCTATTGCAGAATTTAGGTGAAAAGGTTCTTATAACTGTTTACACGTGCTGATTGCATCACTAGAAGCTTACTCACAATTGAAGTAAAACGTCACCTCTGAAGTGATGAGCTGAGCAACCCTGTGTTGGCATGTGACAGTATAGCTTTTCACCCAGCAAGACATAGTTGTGAATTTGAGTGGGTTGTTACCACACTTAAAAGTGTCTGTGTAGAAGGAATATGTGACACTTTTCTGGAGAGTATGCCAAAGCCACTGCGGTGCAGCTTAGAACAGGAAGTGATCAGGGTAAGGAAGGAGCTGGGAGAAGCAGGAAACACTCTTTGGAATTAGTTCAAGCACTTGCAGTGTGTCCTTGTGTGCATGTGTTTGTTTGTTTGAGTACATGTGTGTTCAGGCAAGAGTATTGCTCATTTGAGACACTTAAGTTTGTAAACATCCTTATTTACTTCTTTGGTGAGATGTTACAGATGAAAGTTAGTGGATTACATCACTATCTTAAAATCTTTATTTCTTTTATTTACCAGTGCACAAAAAAAAAGTGTCAACACAACAGAACTGCCAACAACAAATAAATCTATATGCTGTCTGCACCTTTCATTAGAGCAGACCCACCACTGAGCAGGAATTGGGTAGAGTATTGGTACACTAATTAGTGCTGTTGCCTCACAGCATTAAGGTCCTGGGTTTGAATCTGGTGGCCTCGTGGAGCCTCGCACTTTGTAAAGGACTCGCAGCCTAGCCAGTCGAGTTATTGTTGTTGTTGAGGACAAAATTAATGAAGGCGCTTCTCCTTGAAATGCCAGCAATTTCAAAATCTCATTAGATTTATAATTTGAAAGTTTTTTGTATTAAAGTTTAATTTATCGGAATTTCTCAGCAAGACTTGCATGGTGAATCATGCTAATTATTGCCTGAACAATTCATGGATATGCTTGAGTGAGCGTCGTCTCTTGTTCCCCACTATGGATTGTTCTCTATGCCTGAAAAGCAGAAACCTAAAGACGATGTCAGACTAAGCAAGTGAAAAGAAGCAGAGATACTCACTGATTGTCAGGCTAACACTAGTAGTGGAAATCTTTCTCAGAGCTTAAACCACATTATGAATAAACCCAGTAGTTTCCTATAGTCTTGTGTAAAACGCAGGAAGCACCTTACATTACATCTAGGAATGGCTCATCATTGTAAACATCACTATAAATAAATATTTTTAGACTAGATATTGTGTTGAGTGGGTACTGGGTAGTACACCTAAACTGTTTGCCAGCTATGATCTGGCCCCAAAACCAGGGCTCATAAGCAGCTGGAACCCAGCATCGCTTGGTTTGGGAGCTGCTGGCAAAAAGCCAAACTCTCTGGGAGCTGTTCTACATTTTACAACATGATGGATGGCATAAGTCAATTTTAACCGTAACAACAAATCAGTTCATCAAGCGCGCTCGTTAATAGTTGAGAGGAGGTAAAGGCTTTCTTTTAGGACGACGGCTAAAATGTAAAACCTCTAATGAGGTGATAACTGTGAACGATTCCCATCTGAACGATAGGCCAATTGACACGTTCTGATTATTTCCTGCCCTTTTACTTCAGTAGACAGATGAGATGATGCTATTGAGTATTCAATTGTGGCTTTATGCGCGGCAGATAGCTCATACTCGCCATGGGCTTATTCAAATTTTCATGAAAAGATGACCTTGGAAAAAATTGTATTCATAATGATAGAATCAAAGTGCTTGAGGTTTCACAAAACAAGCCTGAAAGTGAGTGGACAAGCTTGAAAATAAAAACACTTCAAGGTTTGGAGGTGAAAGAGAACATTCGACTTGGTAATAGACTGAAAGAGCCTTTCATGTTTTTTTTTGTTTTTTTTTAAACAAAAGCATTGATTCTGATCGCTCTAAGATCGGATTCACATGTCTACAAACCCATGTGAGCCTCTTGACATTTATTAGGTATGGCATGCCAAAAAGTCCCGTATTCCCTGAGGTTCTTTTGCTGTGTCTTGACAAGGTTTTGACTTTTTATGTGGCGCAGAGGAAAGCTGAGGTTTTCTTCCAAGAGTTCTGGTGGATCATAATGCTAACAGTCTATTCCACAGCACAGTGAGTCACAATTTCAGATTCTAAAACAGACTTTAAATAGATTTTTGGTAACCCTATTTGCTGGGTCGTAATTGCTGTTTGGCTTTATCTTTGCCAGCATGACATTTGGTGAGGTTTAATGCCAGATTCCAGAGAAACTGCTGTGTCACTTATACATTGTAAAGTTTATTAAATCCCCTGACTTTTTCAGGCAGAATAAAAAAGAAAATCATTAGATTCAGGGTGGGATGCTGTCTCTTGGCTCGGCATGGATGTCTAGAAGCTTTTCAGTAGTTGGGTGACCACTAACATACTTCCCAGAAGGCTGACTTAGTTGGACTATATCCCAGAATCAATTATCTATAAACTGGATTGTATTACAAAGAACAAGAGTTCTGAATATAGCTTGTCGAGGTACTCTGGAGACAAAACCGAGTTTAACCAGCTGATGCTAGGCACATGTTAAAACACTTTAGGACAGACCACTGTTTTAACAGTCATTAATTAAAGTTCTGATCAGTCATTCATTAATCCTTGTTCACAGTCAAATGCTTCCCTCTGTTTTACAAGCATTGTCATGGGCATGTTTTCTTGCAAACGCTATTAATTGATAGGAGTTTTCTTGTGTTCTGCCTTATTTATCACCTGACTATCAATTAAGCCTGCACAGTCTGTTACTCCCATATATCATGCTATTTGGGTCTGTCATGTTTTCAGCGGTTCATTATTTTCAACATGGACCATTGGCAGCCAACAGGGTAGTCAGTGACCTCTACCTAATCTATTTTTGATTGAGGGTAACACATTTTCACATAAAAACTGCTTCTGATGTCTATGTGTGGTTTCAGAATATTGATTCCCAGATTATGGGAATGTTTAAAAAAAAAAAGAAAAAAAAAAAGGAGTCCACTGTCTTGATTTCTGTGTGCAAATGCGATATGCAAATGCTGAACTAAGTAGTCACCAATCCATGCGTAATCTACTTTTTATTGACTCTAGCTGCTCGTAAACTGAACTCAGTTGCATAAGCTTCTTTACTATCAGGAGAGCAGAGATCACATCTTCAGAAACTCCAGCCAGCAGAAGGAATAACAAACCTGCTCCCACTAGCTCCTCCAAACTACACACATTTCACTTTCGAATTAGAATAGTGCAGAAATTGGCTTACTGCTGTTTCAGAGACTATTAACTTGCTTGTCTCTTGCCACCAAACACGGCAAGATATTATTATTTCTAAATAGTTGTTATAAAAAAGAATCATTATCGACTGCACCTTATATAATAGTCACAAATTACCCAGCGTGGCGTCTGTAATCTCAGGGATGGACTCTGGAAAAAGTTAGTTTTCAGACCAAATCCAGGTTAGTCTGAGGTTAGACCAGGCTTATAAGATCATCTGTTAATGCATTCATCCCCATTCACACATATAGTGGAGAATGACAACAACTGGTTTGTCTTGCTCCCAGTATTAACAGATACTGACATGCCTCCAGCTCAGTATTTCATCAGAAACTCAGGTGATTAAAAGTAGAGGGGGAGCAGATTTCCAATTGTTGGAATGTCTCAGCCACAAGTTTTCTGGAGCATTGCGTGAGCATACTTTTATGTTGGAGATAACTGTCATCACATATTTTTTTTCTGCCAATCTCATCTTCCCCCAAAACACGATATTTTGGGAAATAGAGCTACTGTATTTTGCAGGCTTATGAATTTGCCCATAGTGTTCTCTGTTCTCTCTCTATACTACCCCTTATATGTTGGTACTTTTATTTATTCCAACCACACAAGATAGATACATATGCAGACAAGTACGCTGACACCAGCACACACATATCATTCCAACAAGAATACACATATTTGTAAACAGCGCCCTCAAACAGAGGCATCCTCGTCAAACATTTCCTGTTGTTTTCTCGTTCGGCTTTGCTGTACTCCTTGAAGTAACCTTTCCCATTCTGAGAATCTGCAATGCAGGCTGCCTTCATTTAGGTGTTTGTTGGGTGGGCAGGATGAAGACTGCATTATTTATGATGAGGCAAACCAGCAGCAAGTGATAGGCACCAAACAGACACGAGAACAGCCCCTCATAGCCGAGTGAAGCAATCAAACAGTCCCATTGCATTTAGTGACACCTCATGACACCTCTTTTCATTTTAAACATAGAACATTGCATCCTTCCCTGCTGAGAGCCTCGGCGAGGACACAAACAAGAGTCTTCAGAATTGGAAGTCCCAAAGGAGGTCGCTTGGGATATCTACTTCAAATGTTGGTGTAAAAAGTGTTGCAGCTGATTTGTCAGAAGAGAAAGAAATGTTTGGGAATCATGATAAACATTTCCCCAGATGAACAAGGACACTTCTATCTCCACCCCTCATCCGGAGGAAGCATCATTTTCCACAAAAACAACAAAACACCACATCACTGCTGAAATAGGCAGCCATGGATATAGGATATAGACCGATCTAATAAATTCACATTACGATGCAAATAGCAGCTATTCTTTATCATCCACTACTGAATCTTCTTTGTTTGCTGGGATTCACATTATTCCAAGAATCCAGAAGAGGCTGACAGACAGAGACTTACTTGCGATGTTCATGTTATGGAAAATGAATAAGGCATGAAGGCAAAGCGTTTGGGTGCAGACCAGGCTTTGTGTCCAAGACAGGGATGGCTTGAGAGTAGTGGTGGGTGTATGGGAGAGTGGGTAGGGGGTGTTGTGGGATGGAGGGCAGTGTGGAGGCCACAGGGTCTGCAGGCCAGGTCTGCAGAGAAATCCTCAGTTTTTCTTCAGCATGCGAGTCAGGTGCTTGAATCCAGCAAAACCTCTTAAATATTAAATGCCAACCACCTGCAATATTTTTCCTCTTTCTGTTCAATAATAGAGGCCAGCAGTTGAAGCTGTAATATTTCTATGTGTAAGAGAGTGGTGATTGCATAACAGTGAAAGATATAAAGCATATTTACAATAATGCTAAAAACATAAACATCCAACAGTGTGTATTATTACACATGTATTTACATCCTTTACAGCATGTATAGACTGTTATGGAAGAATAAATAACATACTTTGCTCTCTAATGAATGCCTCGTATCCACAGCCTTTAAGAGCAAGCTGACAGGTCATTCATTTTATCTAAAATATGGGGGTAAGAAGAAGCGCGAAACAGCTGTAGTCTAATTTGTGTACATTTTACTTAATTAGATGACATGCACGTTGCATGTAACAAATAGATGGTTTGTTGATCTTTTCATCCCTTGAATTGACTTCAATCCCCCAAATGGAATTTGGGTATTTTTCTGGAGGCCCAGTGCTGGCCTCATTTCCTGATCAAAAGAGTTCTCTGTTCCTGTCTGGGACAGATGTGGGATTAAATGGCTATCTTTGATGACTCACTTAGAAAAATTACAACCCTGTTTCCAAAGATTACCCTCCCTAGTCCACCCCCTCCCCCTGTTTGGCAGTTAAAAGACTTAATTTTGAGATGTCAGAGCATTTGATGGACTCGTCGCATAAACTTGATCATTTTATATTTCAATTAGATAATTTCTTAGTCTAGCTTTCCTGTCTATGTTTGAGATTTGTTCCCTGTTTTAATTTATTTGACATGTTTTCTTGTATTTCTAAGCGATTAGTAATTATTCACATTTTTGCAGTGCCTCCTGTATCTCTTTGTCATTGTCTATCATCTATTGTTTTCTCTCAGTGTTAGCTTCCCTGTCCTCCCTTTGCTTTATTTTGAGCTTCTTAAGCATATCTGGTGCTTTTGCTATGTTTTTTCATCCTTTGTGACCGTCTGTCTCATACACAAGAGTTCAGCCCTGAATGTATGAGTTGTGTCTACTCACGCTGGAATTCTGTTTTGTTTTAAGTAGCTCATTGAGCTAAATATTTCTTGCTTTTTTGTTTTAGACACTGAAGACTTGCTTTCTCATTATTAATTATGCTTCATGGTCATGCATTTGGGTGTTTTCCCCTGTGTTATATTAATAGAATGAAACGACTATAACTTTTAACCAGATTTTTGACAGTCTATGTTGTTATCTATTTATGTTCATTGTATCCGCAGCTGCCCAGCGTGCCAGGGTCACTGTTAGTGCTTTGGAGGTCCTGCTGCCACTGCAGTTCCCTGGCCTCTAATGCTTCCAAGCCCATGGCTGGCCTTGGTCTCTTTCAGCTTCTGCTCAAGAGTCAGTTCAGCTAGAATCCTGCCCTGCCCAGCTTACAGAGGGGATTCACCTCAGTTGGTGACCTCTTGAGCAGAGATGGGCAGTAACGCGTTACATGTAACGCGTTACTGTAAACTGATTACTTTTTTCAGGTAACGAGTAAACTAAGGGATTACTATTGCAAAAACGGTAATTAGATTACCATTACTTTCCCGTAGGAACGCTGCGTTACTGCGTTACTAAAACCGTGATTTTTTTTTGCGAGAATGTCTCATGACAGTGACGTAAGCGAGTCTGACGTTTGTGACAACAGCTGTGTGCAGATCAACAGTGGATCATATATCGAGTGCGGGAGACAGTATGAGCGTGCAGCGTTTAAAGCGTGGAAGTACTGACCTTACTTTGAGTTTGATTCCATAAAAAGTGACAAAAACATTAGTGTCCGTTGTGCGTGGGAAGAAAACTTCTTTTTACAGCGAAAACCCCCCCCTAAACTTCCAAGCAAGCACCGAGTGCGCTACGACGTAATGGGAAATTCACAGAGAAACTCGCGGATTCTTCAACTGACCGGTGCGGCACATCTGCACCAGGGTAAACCTCCGCCTACCCTACTCCTGCTTTACAGGTGAAAATAGAGCAAAAGGACTGCTAGTCTTTGACTTTATTTATTTTCTGCTGTGTTTTACTTGCATCTATTTGAAAGACTGAGTGTAAACACACACACAAAAAAAAAAAATTATGTGCTGGAATGTGCAGAAAATAAGTTTAAATGTTAAATAAATTTCTTCCAATCAGAGAATGTTGCATATAATTAAATTTTTGCTTGATGCATAAAGTTAAAAGGTTAAAACTAAGAAAACAAGTTTAAAAAAGAGACTTTTCCATTTGATTACATTTTGTATGATGGATTATGCAGAAAAAGTAGAATTGGGCTGAAAGATCTATCGCTTTATTTACCTATTCAGGTTGTAAATTGTGTTTTTAAAAAGTAACTAAGTAATTAATTACTTTTGAAAATAAGTAATCAGTAAAGTGACGGGATTACTTTTTTGGGGGAGTAATCGGTAATTAGTTACTGATTACTTTTTTCAAATAACTTGACCAACACTGCTCTTGAGGTCTCTCTCCTGTCTCCTAGCTCCAGAGCATCTGTTCTACTGTTCTTGTCTGCCATGCTCGCCGGCTATTTATTCGACCTTTCCTGCTCATCTGTTTTCCTATGCCACTCCACCTGGACACCCAGGTCTCTCTGCTCCAGGCCATGTTTGGTTTTGGCAAAATCCGTCATATGTCAGTACACCAAAGTAAGAGTATGTAGAATAGAGTATTTCTGAGCAGGTGCTGTTTTAAAATAGTTCAGGAATTTTAATTTGTCATGCCTATAATTAAACAAAATTCTAGTTTTGTTGAGGATTCTGACATTTTATGTCATATAAACATTCACTTTTACTACAAGTGGCAACGCATTTGGCAACTCAGCAAAATAAAAAAAAGAAAGAAGGAAGCCAATGTTGAATTACCACCTGACTGGAGCCTTCTTACAAAAAGAAAGCTAAAATTTACAGTATGATTAGTGTCTCGGTGCTGACTTTCAGCCCAGCTATGTCCAGCCGTTGATAGAAGAAGTTGCTGACATAAAGAAATCCTATCTGCCAATGGCACTTGCCTTACGGGGGCCTGTAACTTACGGGCTTTATCTTCTTTCTCAGGTTTCTGCTGCCTGAAGTATTCACTAAGCACTTGGTTGATCGTGGCCATCTTCCTAATATAGTTATGGATCTTTGTTTATATCTTTTAATATATATATGTAGCACTGTTGCCTGAGTTCAAATCCACCATGTGGCCGGGGCCTTTCTGTGTGGAGTTTGCATGTTCTCCCCATTCTCTCTGGGTACTCTGGCCTCCTCCCACAGTCTAAAGACATGCAGTTAGTGGGGTTAGGTTAACTGGTGCTTCTAAATTGCCCGTAGGTGTGAATGTGAGAGTGAATAGTTTTTTGTCTCTCTATGTTAGTCCTTCATCAGATTGTCAACCTGTCCAGGGTGTATACCTCGCGGGACACCCTATGGTAGCTAGGATAGCCCCAGCCCCCCAGACTGACCTGCACACTGCCTGGATTGACAACAAGAAAGTCGTCTAAGGAGTTTGGAAAGAAAGTCTCACACATGGATCCTGGACTACATCAGCATAGGAGACATGAACTCCGAAACTTGATGCGTTCCGGTTAACTGAATCACGATGTTACACAAACACCCCTGTGTTTCAAATTGAAATCCCTCATTTAATGCACAGTGGATGTTTGCTCTTGCAGTCCGTGGGCATAATATTAAATCATTACTGAGCAGTCATCAAGAGAACTGTGTAGTGGACTGCCTTGGTTACAGGGTTGGTTTGTGCTTCTCTATAACTGACAAGGAGCAGAATCCGCTCCAGTTACTGGGAATGTATTTAAATATGTACAGTCACAGTCACATTTAAGAATATTCACACTTGTATATTGTCTTTGCACAGCTTAATAAAATTTGGACTTAGCATAGAGGTTTCTACCTATTTATAGTCTTTAGGCTAAGTTGAGCTAAATTAAGTTAAGCTTGAACCAGTTTCATTCTATAAAGAAAAACAAAGAGAAGCTTCTTTTCAAATAACTGGCAGGACTACTATTAAGATTTACAGTTTTAAAATGCTGAACTATCCCTTTAACCTTACACCAGGTTACTTATTGCAGAACTAAAAATGCTGCTAATCTCAGTATATTTTGCTTAATAATTATGAAGAATTGTAAAATGTAGTAATGAGCTGTTAGTGGCTGTTAGTGGCTGGGAGGAGATGGTATGAATATTAGGAAGGTGCGCGGGGCTCCATCTATGTCTGAACCCAAAAGCACAGTGCTTGAATACCTAGCATACCACAGTAGTCATCACTCTTGACAAGTGAGTTTATTTCCCAATATTTGAAAGCGTTCTTTAATTTTGACTCTATCACCCCTAGGGTGATGAGTCTTTGATTCACTTCAAACAAAAGCATGCATTACCTATGCAGTTCAACAGCAGCCTTACAAACTGTGTTCTGTGCATTAAGTAATTATTTTTTTCTTAATGGGTTATTTAACCAGTTCCTGACATATTCTTCTTTTTGCTTTTTGAGCATTAATGAGGAGAGTGGAAATTATGGACCTGAAAAAATTTGCAATTGAAACAGACAATGGAATTGAAATTAATATCAAAGATGAAAAGAAGTATATCCATGCTGATGGTGAACCTGTAGACAATGCATAGAGTACAGTCTCCACTCTCAGTTAAAGCATATGGAAATTAGTTTCTTTTGAGGTTTTATTTAATTTTAATAGTGTGGACAAAGAGAAAGTATTAACAATAACAGCAAATGCAGCCTGAAATTAAAAAAAAAAAAAAATCAAGTGTGTCCGATGTTCATATTGTTAAATGTGTCAATTATTTCTCGCATACTGCAGTTTAAACATGGAATGCCTGTACTCAATTGACATTGGGTTTTAGTGATTGTCCAGAGGCGTTAAACTGAGGTTTTGGCTGGTGGGTTTCCAAACAATTCCTCAACTCAACAACCATTTTTGTTTTTTAAAACTGTCTCTGTAGCCTTTGGTTTTTACTCTTAATTAGGCAAATATTCATGCTGTTTAGAGAAGTCCTAATGACTCTGGTTGTTCATTGACTTTTTAGTTGGGGCTAACATAAAGTTTTGACCAAAATGCCTAAACAGCTATTGGATACTGTCATTAAAATGTTTCTGTTCAGTGTGTAGACTTCTAATTTGTGTTTAGAGCTACAGCAATTAGTAGATGTGGACATGGTATCACAATAAATATTGCTAAACAGCAACTTGTTAGTATTGTTGAAGTTGTACAGCTTGACTTGCTATAGAAGAACGGTAGACTCTTTAAATATTCTGAATGTCACTCAAAAGCAACCTTTGGGACCTTTCATGAGTACTTTCAGCATAGTGTGTGACAGGAACATGGATAAATGGGGTACTAGTAATACACAAATAAGAAAATAATTCCACTTGGGAGGGACAAGTAAAAGTATCTATATATTTTACACTGTACAGACAATTTTTCAAAGTCGCAAAGCCCTATATAGCTATATAAGTAAAAACTAGGAATAATCACAATACAATAAAACAGAAAATTAAAAAACCTTTAATACCAATGCAAACCTGTTAAAACAGGATACAAACATAATAAAACATAACAAAAACAGATAGTGAGAAAGATAACTTCCACTGACTATCTTTTAATAACAATTCCACATGGAAAAACATAAATTAAACATAAACTGCATAATTTTGATTGTTGCTGATAATTGTTGTTAATGTACCCCTTCGCGAATTGCTACCTTATTGTGGTGCAGGGAATTGTGTGTCCCAGGGATTCCAGGGGATCTGTTGTACTGGGGCTCTTTGCCTGGACAGTTCACATTGCCCAGGATAAGGTTACCGGGGCCCTAGACCCTGGAGCCAAGCCTGGGGAGGGTGCCTGAGGGCGAGCGTCTGGTGGCTGGGCCTTACTCCATGGGGCCTGGCCGGGCACAGCCCGAAAAAGGGACATGGGCCCATCGTCCTGCAGGCCCACCACCCGCAGGAGGTGCCGTAGGGATCGGGTGCAATGTGTGCCGAGCGGCCAGGAGCGGAGGCCTCGGTCGGCTGATCCCCGCCTACCGGGACTGATAAATAACATATATGCAATATTTAGTAAACAGTACTGTGCAAAAGTATAGTCACCCCTTATTTCATCATATTTTGCTCCCGAGGAGCATGGCTTTCTGGTTATGAGGAATACTTCTCCAGGCTTTCTGAAGTTATTTCAGAAATTTTCTTTTGATATTTTCTGCTTGACCATTTTTTTAGAGGAAAGGTTATTTTGTTTGTTGTGGCACTTAACACTGATGTATGAAACATTCAAACGCATGAGCCAGTGTTGTGTCTGTACATAACAGACAACTCAGACAGTTAATCAATTTCAAATCATTTCTTTTGGCAAAACAAATAATTGTACCAATTTCTTTTGTCAAATCTGTGAAAAATGCCAAAGATAACACACCTTGACAGATATAAAATTACGTTGTTGGCATCAAAAATGTAATTTCCAAAAAGTTAGCTGCTGAAAACTTACTCAACACGATGTACACTGTGTTATTAAAAATGAGGACGCTGGACAAGTTGAGGTCAAAAGAAAAAGCTGCTGGCTTAAAACTATATACAGCAGATGAACAGTATTTGAAAATCAAGTAATTATGAAATAGGAAAAAAATCAAGCAAAGTTGACACAGGACCTGACAGATACATCTGACCCTTCAGTTAATCCATCTACTATTTCTTTGTTTGGTCTGTATTATTGTAGGGTCTTTACCTTACAATATAAAATGCCTCGAGGCAGCCGTTGTTTTGATTTGAAGCTATATAAATAAAATTGATTTGGACTGAACTGAATTGAACTGAATATTTTCCCGAGGCCTCATCAAAAATAGTCTGGTGGCTGTCAAGAAGCTATTGTTAATGAAGGAAAATGCGCAGAAAAGGTTGAGGTATGCCAAATTACACAAGAACTGGACTGAAAATCTTGTGCAACTTTCGTCTTATGGAATGATGAATTGAAACATCAAACTTTGTGTTCAGATTGTACAAAGGAGGTCAGGACACATGTACAATAGCTATAGACATCTCTAAAAACATGGCAGAAGATCTGTCTTCATTTGGGGCTGCATTTCAGGCAGTGGCCTGAAAATGAACGCAGAAAAATTTGGTCAGATTTTGACTCACCACGCAATCATATCTAAAAAAGGTGTCTGGTTGATCATTTTTCATCAGGACAATAATCCCAAACACACTAGGACTGAAGCACTAAAAACATATCAGTGTAGAAAAATACACAATGGAGCACAATCATAGACTGGGCTCCCCAGAGACTGGACCTCAACTATATTGAGGCAGTGTTGGATCATCTCGACAGAGAACTGAACAATAGGCAGCCAACAATGAAAGAAGAGCTTCAGAATGTCCTTCAAGAAGTGTGGGGAAGTGTTTTGGGAGGACTACTGATAAATTACTGAAAAGCTACCCCAAGAGAGTTCAGGCTATGCTGAAGAAAAAAAGGTGGTCATGCCAAATATTAACTTTCAGGTCTATTTGAATTGTACAAACACTGTTTTTGCCTTATGCAATGCATTTTAATCAGCAGTAATAATACATTGCTGCTCCTATTTCCCACTTTCATAGCTAATATAGAGAAATGGGGATTGACTAATTTGCACAGACTTTTACACAGTAATATATATATATAAACATTTATAAATAATACTTTTATATACTATACTATTATTTAAAAATAATATTGACATTATCAAAATAAAATGAAACCACAACAAATACAGATCATAAATACTTGCGTAATCTTAAGTATGTACCTGGGAACATTCTTACAAATAGAGAACAATGGGCACACATTCTTACATGTTGTCAACACCATGGATACACACTCACTGTGACTTTCCTCAAGGTACCTTAAATCTCAACAAATAACATCTCCTTTAATGGAGCAGTCCATCAATTCTTCCTCATAGTGTCTCCCTCAGATGTGTACTTAAAAGTTAATCCCATTTCAAGGGGCAACTGTGAATGTGGCACACGTCTGATAGGCTATAAAGCCTTTTCTTTGGCTTGGATGATAGTGTTAACAAGGTCCAACACGGCACTATTAGGGTGCATTTCAAATGTTGCCATTATGTCATTGTGTTGCCTGACAGCTGTGAATGGCAGAGACAGAGGGGTTATAACGGGGAATTTCATCTGCTCTCTGACGAGGGGTGAGCTGAGACATGAGAACCTCTGTCAAGGCAATCCCAAGCTCGCCTGACAGATACCTGATACCTGGGCTTTAAAAGAAATGAGAATGAGAGTAAGTCTAGGGCATCATAATCCCTTTGGAAAGGTTTTCCATCTGTCACAAACGGCAGTGACCGGGCTTGGGTAATTTCCCCCCAGGATTTACAGAGAACATTAAAAAAGGAGCCATGTAATATTCGCCCTACCTCAGAGAGGCTGGCAGGTAGAGAGCAGCAGAAATGCCATGTATGCAAGGATATTAAGATCCACTCTTTTCATTTCACATGAAAAGCCAGGCTCTAAGTTTGAAAGCCTCGTTAGGCTTGCGTCTGTTGTTACCCGTCGTTTGCATGGATCCGAATTTCTAGTACTCACACCTCACCACATAGTTATTATTCAACAATATTATATTCCATTCAGAGACTCTAGACTCTGTATGATTGTGCTTTGAGTGATTATTTAATTAAAAAAAATTACTGACTCTTAATTCAAATGTTCATAAGTCATGGGGCACAGAAGATGTTGTGATGCAATGTCAGTAGACACAACCACTGCAAAAAGAGTTTTGGTCTAATATCAATAATCTTTTATTTGTATAAGACACATGTGGCCAAGAAGGCAGAAAACAATATAACAAGTCTGGACATAAGTAAAGAAACAAATACAACTGGACACAGTACAAGCAAGTGAACACAACACTGGGATCATGTGCAATAACATAACCCTAACTCTAAATCCAACCATATCTCCTCGAATTCACCCACAATTATTTTTAAAGAAAAATAATGAGAGCATTTTGTAAATTATTTACCAGGAAAGCTGAAAAATGTACTGAATACATCCTCAAATTTTCATTGCTATAAAATGTTCACTCAAACAAACAGCCTCGTACAATGTTGTATTTACTTAAAGTGACTGTAACAGGATCAAAACAACATTAAAAAAACTAAAATCTTTATCAGAAGTAAAATTCACAATATGAACCATCATTTCATTTAAAACATGTGCTTGTTTCATAATGTAAGTTTGATAACTAGCTCAGTCATGACTGACTCCATCCATCACTAATTAACTCATCGCTATCGCTGTTTAAATTTTTGCATAACCGTAAGTGGAACTTAGTTCAGTGGAAGAATTTGACAGCACCAGTGATCAGCTGGAAGGGAAAGCTAGAAAACATTGACTGAAGGGTCAGGGGTCACTAGAGCTCATTGCACCTGACAAGCCTCTGCCATCTGTAATTGGATTCTGCATCATAATAGGTGGTGTTTCACAGAAGGAAAGAAGCACAGCTCTGACAAAAGGCTTGCCTGCGAATCATATTAAAAGTCCACACCTTGCTTGTGTGAAGAGTGCCGTAGACAGTTTATAAACAGTTCCAATTTTACATATACCTAAACAAAAGACACCATTGGTCTGGAAGTTTTCTGCAACATGTTTTGTACTAACTTTTTAATTAGCAGTGTCAGCAGTGTGTTTCTGTGCAGCAACAGTGGCAGTGTGGTAAGTACTACCTTTTACCATCCACAAGGTTCTGGGTTTGAATCCATTAAGCGGCCAGGGCCTGTCTGCATGGAGCTTGTTCTTCTTTTGCCCGTGTGGGTATTCTGACATACTCCCACACTCTAAAGACTGGGGTGAGACATGTATGTTAGATTGACTGATGATTCTGAATTGGCCATCAGTGTGAATGACCATCTGTCTCTCTGTTCTGGCCCTTTAAAAGACTAAATGACAACTTCTCCATGGTGTACCCTGCTTTTTGCCTTATAACACATGAGAAAGGCTCTAGCTTCCCTCAGACTCTGAAGTGGATGAACGGTTAAGAAGGGGGCAGATTTTTTTTTCTTTTTGTAAAGCTCAGACAGAAATTGCATGAGGCACATCAATCTTACTACGATACACAAAATCATGCTCTGTTCGCTTGTTTGTTTCTTGGTCCTTGAACTACTCCTTGACCACATGGAGTTTACTAGCCAGATTGTACACACAGGTATATCTTATGCACCTGAAGGTTCTTAGCTGTATTAGATACCGAGATGTTGTCTAGCAACCAATGGACTAAAATGGCTCATTTTACCATTTATGAACATATAATACCCCATGAAATCATCCTATCATTTTAATTTCACAACAATAACATGTCATTTATGTCCACTCAAGGTGAATTATTCATGAAATCTCCTGCAATGGGGAAGTATGGCAATTTCTTTTAGCATAAAGAAACAATCTCCCACCACTTGATTTCTATTTTATTACATGTAGCATGGAAATGGCTTAGTTAGTTAAACACAGTCTTATTATTATGTTATTTCATATTTTTTATGTACATATTGCACATTTGAGTCCTTGCCTAAAAGGCAATGGTAGATCTCTTCCTATATAACATTTGTAAATCAGTCCCCTTATGATGTAAAGTGCCCCGAAAAGATTGTTCTTGTGCTATTTATATACATTTCTTGTGAAAATGAATTTTGTAATTATTACCTACAAATGAAACTGTGGGTTGCTTCCTGTATCCGTGCTAAGAACCAGGAGGAGGCAGATGAGACTGTGCTTTGTGGTTTGAGGTGTTGTTGTACTTAATACACCTGCCTATTTTGCTTTCCACCACCTACTGTTTGGCAGCTGGGATAGCTGGTGGGTGGCATTTGCTGACTGAGAGAGGGTGTTGTAGAAGAGACCTGTGGGCCAAGAAGAGACCTGTGGGTGTGAGAGACAGATGCCTAGGCCTACAGTGCTGAGCACCGAGGCAAACCTTGTACGCTATACTGCATGTTTGCACCAACTTTTCCAACAGGCAAAGCTACGTGGGAAGTAGCACATTTCCCTGACGGTTGGCGTGTGTCAGGTTCAGCACTCTTTGCTATAGGGAGAGACCTGTGGGTATGAATGATGAGAGCTTTTGTATATGATGTGGGGTGCTGACATCAGCCCCGTGTCACCTGAGCTATCCACCATGATGCATGACACACCGAGATGTCATGATTATTTCCAGCAACCTTGCTGAAAAGTGACAGTACAGTATGTGAGAATCAAAACACTGCTGAATACCATTTGAGTTTAGGTCACTGACATGTAAAGACAGTACAGAGCATTGTGTCATGGCGTCTCATAACTATGACTTGTTGAAAATCAAGTGTATAAAGATGAAAGGAATGTGATGTTGGGAAATAAAAGTTCCTCATAACCTTGTATCAAATAATAACAAATGAAAAAAGAAGGCTTGTAAGAGTAAGGGAGAAGTAAAATGCCAGAATCTTCACTGTTACCATTAAATAAAATAGATGTAAACATCAGAAACTGTCAGTTTCAGAAAGTTACAGCTAATGTTTAACACAAACACACACTGTGTAATATCAGACATGTGTCAAGATGCTTCTGACTCTTTGTTCAGTTGACATGCATTTCATACACAGATATGCATTTCTGTTAACTCCCATTGTAACACAAGCATACTGTACCATGTGCTACTATAGAATTGCTGAGTGGACACAAACATGACACGAAAATTATGCCAAGCCAAGATGTGATTGTTGCATTTGCTTATCTAAATGCCAACACAGTTAGAGAGAGAGGGGGGGGAGGGAGAGAAATAGCATTCACAATATCCTGAGCAGAACTTTACAGGAGAACTGCATAATGCATAATAAAATGGTTATGTTCAAAGAGCCGAACAGCAGCCTAGCCTGGAAATATATGTGCCAGTCATGTTGTCCCACTGAAGCAAGATCATGAGAGAACTGTTTGATCTGTTCATTAGGCTACTGTATCCACATCATTAGCATGTTCTTTGTTCAAATGCTTTAGTAGGAAGATCCAAAAATGGACCTCATTCACAAAACTGATTTGTCAATATTTTCCTAAATGTGTTCATACTCTCCAAACAAATTTAGAAGACCCTCTGACCATATATGCAAACTAAGTTTAAGGGCTAGATATCTCAGATAATTTACACACACCCTTAACTGAATACAATTGCTAACACTGGAGAAACAGCATTGAGAACTTGGAGCCTCAGATTTTGTAATTAATTAAAAACGAATTGCATAATGGATCAGTGAAGATGTCGTATGTTGTTGTCTGGTTATACACCGAGCTAAAGTGTCACATTAAATATTTGAAACCATGGAAAACTGTAATTTTTCCGGCTTCCTTGGTGGCCACTATTGTTTAAATTTTTTTGTTGGAATTTCTCCAAGTAACTTATTTTATCCAGGTTAACACTGGATTCAAAGTACGATGACGTGGTATACAGTCATTATATCTTACCCTGTAAAGCTAATCTAAAGTTAATCTGGTTATTCTAAAGATTAGGGGTGATCGTGGCTCAGGGGGTTGGTAAGCGCATCTGTAACCGTAAGGTCGCCGGTTCGTTCTCCGGGCTCTCTGTCCTGGTCGTTGTGTCCAAGACACTTTACCCTACTGCCTACTGGTGTTGGCCAGAGGGGCCGATGGCGCGATATGGCAGCCTCGCTTCTGTCAGTCTGCCCCAGGGTAATACTCAATTATAAACCATCAGATTCTCCTGTGTCTTAATGATAGAGATATGATATTGACGAGTCTGTTAACATTTTTCCAGGCCTTCTTTCCATTCTTCGAATAAGGTGGACTTTATTAATGTAGTAGCGCTGTTCCAGTCTTACCTACCAAAATGCTTAAAGCGTGTCAGAGTGTCAGAGAACTTTTATTCGCCACATGCAGTAAACTGCAGTGAAATGAACCCGCCCCCCGACCTTACACACACAGCACAGACATCACATGGGGATACAAGTCAGAGAACGGTTGCATTAGAAAAAACACTGAAATGTACACTACAATGGGAAAAGTACAAGAGGAAAAAAAGAGACCTCTACTCATGCTGGGCTACAGGAGGACAGCATGAGAACAGGAAACAAAAAAAACTCCTCTGCACAAAAAAGCACATAAATGTCCACAGTACAACATTAGAGCACGTGACCAGCAACAGGGTTGGGTAGGGAAAAGGAGTAATCCCAGGCAACACAGCAGCCATCCTGCCACTGCGCCGACTCGCCAGCGCGGGCTCAGACCCGCCTCGTGTTCCCAGGAGGCAACAAGCATCGAAGGCGTTGGAAAGGGAGGGGGGATGAGTGAGTGCTTATCAGTGTAAGTATATGTGTGTGCGTGTCCATAGTTCAGCTGAGACAGTGTCCTTCGCCCTATCAGGCTAAGTAAATAGTCCTCCAGCCAATCCAGGTGGCCTTGCATGGGATGGGAAGAATAGTCATCACACAGTACACAGTACAGTTTTATTACTATATTACTCTACAGTGTTTTTCCTCTTGTGCACACTTACACTATTGATTTGTCGGGAGCAGCTGTGTTGTTTTCAGTTTGTATTGTGTTTAACTTCTTCAAATTTTTTCTCCATAGTATAGATTCATCTTCCACTTGTTGGCATTAGACTTTGTAGTAACTGGAATTGGTCAGATGCTGCCAAGGTCATGTCTTTCATGTGCACTTTCATGCAGGGGAAACCCTGGGTTAACAAAAAGAGTTGATAACTAAGGGTAAGGGAATCCAGATAACAGAAAGGTATGCTAGGTATTTTGAACTCCCTTTGTAATGCAGGGACCTACTTTCTTGCCTTTAGCGGTGTAGGCTTGTCTTTCACATTGTAACCAGTTTCTCCATTTCACCTGGAGGTTTGAGAAATGGGGCACTATGCCGATTGTGTGCAGATTTCACAAGCCTTTTAGTTCAGAATGGTAAGAACAAAATATTCTGGTGCACAGGGTTTTATGAATGTTTTTACAACTGACTGAAGTAAGTTGTAAAATTTTATACGATGTTCAAAATGTACTCTCTGGCTCCCCTTCTAGTTACTCTTGTTAGTATAAAATATAAAAAGTAAACTATAAGTTTTAAAATGTATAAAAATCTCAGGCATAGAAGAGGAAAAAGGGCAAATGCACATTGTAAGGCACGTTGATCAGGGGGCACAATAAGAAATAGCAATCAGCAGACTTGGGAAGCATTCTTGTGTAACTGCTTATATATGGGTCATTCTTGCTGTTTCCACATTATTACATGAGTAAAAATAATATTGTGTAATAATTATTGTGCAGTACATCTCAAAATTCTCTACAAAATTCAAAGACAAATTTACAAATGTAGCCATCCATCCTTTGGGGCTGTATGTTTTTTGACTGTATTACTTTTCGTCCATTTCCTAGTTTACTTGTACAATCAGGCAGATACTCCTAGGTTTAACGTGTGTTTTTTCTTTGTGATATATTGAAGATCTGTCTAAAGTATTTCTATGTTTTTACCCAGCACTGCTAAATGTTCAAACTTCTCAAATCTAAAAAGGTTACAGAGTTGGTCAGAAAAAGATTAAATATTTATTTTGCAGTCAAGTTACAGACCATTGTTTAAATGTTCTAATACAAAATCCAAAGTCCTTGATGCTCCTTCAGTTGATCTAACAGTTTCTCCTTGTTCACTCGTTCTTCCTTCAACTAAACAGGTAAATATGGCTCAGCATAGTAATGTGAGCAACAGTGCATGGCCCTGGAATTATGCCTGTCTGATGCTCACCCTTGAGACACAGTTGAACAGTTCAGTGCTGAACCAGAGTAGAGCAGCAAGAATGAATATGCACTTTGACTGGGTGAGTAGAAACCGTAACCCCCTTAGCCAGGCTGTCTGACAACCTCCTGCTGTTTAGTACTTGACTTGTGGCAGCTTACATTTCTTTTCTTTATGGATGATATGTTTTAGTGGCTCAAAAGCTAAGCTGCCCCCAAATGATAAGAGGAAAACTTTATTATATACTTGTTAAGCTTGGTCACTTAATTTACCAAATTATTATTTGGAGACTGACAAGGAATCTATTTGGAGGACAAACAAAAGTATGTATAGAGGTTATATAAATATAGAGGTTAGATAAAGATATAATTTATCTAACCTCTTTATTCTTCTTTGTTTGTTTCTTATGCCACAATCAAAGTGACAGTGATTTCCACTAAAGTGGTGTCAGAATACAATTACTGACCCAGTAACAGAAGAACGCAGTATACAGAATTGGCGCCCTTCAGAAATACTTGTGGAACTGTCGTATGTAAAAGTAATTAAGTACTTGTTTATCCCCAGCTGAAACTTTTGAGAAGGGTACCAACAAGTGCCTTTTATACTCCCTCGTGCAACAGCCCCCTGAATTCAATAGGTGCAGAAATCCTCGGCTGCTGAGGGTTGAAGATATGCACATTACTTTGAAACTGATCAACAAAAGGATGTGATGGTAAAGTGCAGAGATCTTGCATGTGTTCAGCATATAAGATCAGGGATTTGTGCTAATACCTGGGCAGTTTCAGGGTTTCTATTATTAACTGTCAGTTAAGTTACACTGGATCCCTGGTGATGTTGCAGAGAGCAAAACAAGCCGTATGACCAATGTAACAAATTAAAATGAAAAGTAATTAGAAATGTGTAATACACTGTCTTTTTGAATAATGCCCCCAAGACTTGGGTAGGGCTGCATGCTTTAACTGTGAGAGCCAGCATGGCCAGTGGGCTAACAACAGCCAATAATTTGCAGGTTATACCTGATGTTATCAACCTCTTTCACTGCAGATGACCAGCATCCTCTCTTTGATTTTGTTTCTACCATTTTACTGAGCATTTCAGAATTGTTGAATGAAAATCCAGTCCATAATTCAAGTGAACTTAAACTGTAAACATAAATTTCCTATTCTATTCAAATGTATTTTGACACAAAAAGAGGCTATACATGAAGAACAGAACAATAAATGACAATGATTCCAAACTTTTCAGGAATATTATATACACGTGCATCTATGTTTTTACTGCATACATAGATCACAAAGTTGTGCTTTGACCTATAGCAACATCTCCATTACTTTCTTTGACATAAAGGCCTTAGAGGCCTTACAGTAAAGAGGAAGTTAAGTTACTGTAAAGCACTTCCCTGTATGGTCTGTCACAATGAAAAAGAAGCTCAGTGGAGCGAGAAGAAAGAGGAGCACATGGGATGTGAAAGGCAGGACTGGGGCTAAGTGTTGTGCAGAAACAGGCAGTGACCTCGTGGGAAAGGTACACACCATCTTAGTTCATGAATTGGCTCCAGATGGGAACTGGCAAGTGGGAAAAGCGGAACAGAATTGTATTGACAAGCTATGCCTGGACAGGCCCTGAGCAAAGCCATTAGCCATGTTGCCGAGTCACCAGGGAAAGCTCCGTCGGTTTGAGATTTCACTTCACCTCAGTGTTGATGGGGACACTCTCCACCCGTCCGGTACAGCAGCCAAACACTATGACAGAGCCTTTATCAAAATACTGATGAGAAAAGCATCACACAACTCACTTCATTTTTTCAGGCTCATTTTCTAATGAAGTTACAAAATTCTTTTCTTACTTTTACTATGTTCTCACAGAGAAAGATGAGGGTAAATGACATAACTGGGTATTTATCAGAAGATTTCACCACTGTGGTTCTCTCTGCTTGTTTCTAAATACTAAATAGTGATTATTATGTACAATTATCTAGAATAGAATATTAGGATATTATGGAACACTCAAAATGATTTGCCTCATTGGACGCACAAAGAAATTAAAAGAAATAACAATCCCTTCATTTTCCTGCACTCATTCAATTCAGAATCACAAGGGAATATAACCTATCCCAGCTGTCATAGGACACGAGGCAGGGAATACCCTGGACGGGTCACTGATCAGTCGCTGATATAAAACATAAAGACAGACAACCATTCACACCTACACCCAAAAATTAACCTTTGGACTGTGGGAGGAAGCTGGAATACCTGCAATACCAAACAGAAAGGATTCAGAAGCAGGACCTTCTGGCTGTGAGGAGGCAGAACTAACTACCATATGACGAGAAATAATAACTGTATGGTATAATGTAGCACATTCAACAAACTTGCCAATGTGCTGATTCAATGAATGAATGAATAAATAAATAAATCTGCTTTCTGTCTAATTGTCATAAGACCTGCAAAGAGATGGGTTTCATCATTAGCTGAGGGACAGTGAGTAAGCAGTAGTTTTTATTCAGATCATTCAGATAATCTTTTTAGTCTTAAATCAGTAGGTAACACGGTAAAAAATGCAATGAAAGAAAGAAAGAAAGAAAATAGGCATTTTTGAGAGTTTAACAAGATGTTACAGCCTCTCTATGTTATAAAGTGAGCATCCAAGCGCAGGCCCCACCTTTTGACAGCAGTGACAGACGTGATGTGGAGCTCACCTGGCATTGCTGAGAGAGGCGTCTATTCTGATCAGTTCCATTTGGAGCAGGATATCTGGAGTGAACACTGTCAAAACCCTCTGCAGTCCTCTTCCCAGCTGAAGACAACTATGCCACAGCGCATCCGTAGACAGGCCTCAATACCTCTGTCACTGCAAGAGAAAATTTTGTGACTGTGTGAATGCATAAAAAAGTTAGGAGATGGTATTTTTCTTTAATGTGGGGCAAATATATTGGGGTAGACAAGCTTTAATGAATTTTTGATAAACCCCACCATATCAGCAAGCTAGATATAATATTTTTTTCAGGAGTACTTTAAAAGGATTTGTAGCTTTTTAAATGGTACAGATTTTGTCACATTGATGTAGTGGTATGTTTTTTTTTAAGGATTATATATGATGTGATTATCTATGTTATTAATAACAAAAATTAAAACCAGAATCAAATTTTACAGTACACTTGTTTTTGCCTTCCAATCCATCTTTGAACCTCTCTCTCTCACCTTATACAGTATGTATGTGAATGCATTCTTCCTCCTCTAACTTGTCTATCACCACCTACAGTATGTGTTGGCGTGCGCCTCTGTGTATGCATGTGTTCACTGTCTGACTCCATAAGCCAGTGGAGTCGAGGGAGTTGTCAGAAGGTGGTTGCCCTGGTTTCCTTAGCAAGAAAGATGAGCATCTCCTGCACAACCCCAGAACAAAGATGCAACCTGCCTGAATGCAGCAAATAAAAAATAACCATTAGGAAAAGCTCTGAAAAAAGGGGAAACTCTCGTACAAGGCAGAACTAACTAGATTGGGTCTGACCATACTGAGAACGATGAGCAGCTCTGTCATTATTTTAGCGTTATGTACCTTCACAGTAAATCTGGATTATGAATCCTCATCTGATGGGAAGCAGTAAATTGTGTCAGAGGATTAAAACTCTTCCGCACACTTGTCTCGGCTTCTTGGGAACAGTTTGTTTGCTGTACTTGTGTCTGAACTCCTCCACAAGCTGATGGATTTTGAAGATCCAGAACACAGCCTCCTTGGGCTGTGTTAAATGAATTAGGTAGGCCTGAGTAGCTACATTTTTAGCTTCGTGCACTAGATGCACATTATCCTGAGCTGTTGAAAGCCTAAATACCTGCTGGGCCTCTCTATAAACGTTCAGCTGCCATCAAGAGCCCACAGAGAGGTCGGAAAGAACGAGAGACTGCACAGGATAGAGAGAGTGTTCAGCAGAGAGTGGCTGATGACAGCAAAATCAATTAATTGAATGAGTGGACAACTCTTGCATGGATCGAGTTTCACTGCTTTGATAAAAACAAAGTGCACATTACGTTATAAAACGAGTAAAAAACGAGTTAAGCACCTGGAGGCTGAGCAAAGATACAGACTGTACTCATTGCTTCACATCTCTTACAGCTACAGAGGCTCCCTGCGTTATGCTGCTGCTCACACAGACGCCGAGGCACCAGAAGACGCCTTTGCTTTCCCTCCCAGGAGAACAACATCCTCCATCAATATTTAAGTTTGTTTATGTTTAGCTGTTTCACTTTATTGACCATGCTCAGGGAACTTAATATTTTCCTTTCTTGTCTTTGTTTTCATAATGCAAAAGCTCCAAGCCGCTAGGTTTGTATGTACTGTTTTGTGTAGGTTTCTTGTGTTAATTCAGTTTGTCCTAGAAAACACGATCAAAAACATTTCTAAACTGTCCTGCTAAACCTTGAACTAAAGACCTTATAATTTCTTTCTCTTTATGAATACCATCAGTGCTGTTTTAACTTGACTCTCTTCCATAAAAGCGTCAACATTACCTACATACAAACTGTTATCAGCAGTTTCATTCACCTCTTCTGTCCAGTGTTTTCCCCTGACAATATCTAGTTCAGTGCTCACTTATTTTAAGTCTAATGATCTATGACAGTCCAGGAACTCTTACAAAAGCCTCACTGGTTTGCTACCAGCTTTATTCATGATTAAGATTAGACAAGATAACCAGATCACAGGTGCACCGCATCAGTCTCTGCTACTGTCAATGGGATTACCTGTCCTCTGTAGCCCAAGCTGTACAGAGGGAGGGATAGAGGAAAGAAGCTGGGGAAATAGGTCAAGCACACAGATAAGGGCAGGTGTTCTTTTGAAGATGTGTCTACAGTCTCAGAGGGACCGAGTACCGCAAAACATTACAACTTCAATAAAAAAGAGGGAGCTCCTGTTAAACTCAGTGCAGGGGTACAAGAGGTTCTGTTCAATGAGTTTGATTAAATTCAGAAGTGCGCGTCTTAGCAGCGTAATTATTGGATTTAGAGGATATCCATTTCATTGCTGTAATGTTCAACACTCTCTCTCTTTTTCTCAAACACGCAGATAGTACGATAAAATGTGAAATAATATTTTTTGTGTGGTTCACTGATTTCCTTGCCTACAAGTACCATTAAAAATATACAGGTCCTTAAAGCTTTATCAAGGGGAAATAAAGCTTTTGCTAATAGAGATCCTGCTTGTTACTCAAAATGATACTACACTGAAGCACAGGGAGTTTCAGTCAACAGTCACACGGAGATTTGAATAGCAAAAAGCTTTCCATACGCAATATTTAATACTAAAAAAGTAATTTTTTGATCAGATAACTCATTTTAAGTAAAAGTTAATACAATACACACATTTCATTATTGCATGTAAATGTTAGGGATTACATTTTTTCTTCCTAAAATGGTTATAGTGTAATAAAAAGAGGGTCAAAGATCCTGTCAACAAATTATTCTAAATGTTGAGGCTTTATCCCCCCCGATGTTATCATTCGTCTGTGTAAGCGAGCGTTTGATTGAACCATTCCCAATGAAATGTGGGATTTTATCTTAATGATAAGTTCTCAGGTGCACCCAGAGGGATGATGTCATTGTGATGAAAGGCAAAGTGGTCATGTCTTTCATGTCGACAATCCCTCCATTAAATACCAGATGAAAGAGCAGCTAAAGAGAAAGGAGAGCTGGTCATGCTGGATGGAAAAGACAAAGCTGATGCTTAGAACAGTATTTCAAGGACAGGTGGCATTGTGACTCTGCACTGACAATGAATCTGCCGACCCCTCTGTCATCTTGGGAAGTAGCTTTGACCTCGGTGACGGATTTTGCATTTGGCATCCTTTTGACTTTCCTCCAATGCCGACATGAAAAAGAATCCAGATACTTTGAAGTTAGGTGTCAAAACACAAGTCCTCGCTTGCTATTGAATAAGTTATGACAACACCTCTTGTGGACAAAATTAGATTCTTCAAGGTTTGTTTGGAAGAAGTTTAAAAACACATACTTGTAATACTGCAAAAAGTAATGTAGCAACATATTTCATGGTAATAAGATTGTGGTTTATATGCTATAGCTGTATTTAAAAGAAGATAAAATTTTTAACATCTAACAGTAAAACTTGTGAAATTATGAAATATAGTATACCAACCAAAGAAACAATTGATCTGCAAAAAAGAAGTACATTTTCTTTTTTATGTAGGACTTTTCCCTCCTTAAACTTAACTGTGTTGCTATTGTGTATATGTATATGTATACTCATATCTTTTATACTGGATGTTTTTTATGAGTGGGGTTTGTCTGAAAACCGTTTTCTGTCTAAAAAACATGTTTTATAAAGCAAATTTAACCTTCGGACATTAAATGTTTAAATTAATTATTGTGAGCAGGAGAAACAGATTGTTACATATTGTAATTGTTTTACTCACACGCCTACCATTTTGCCTTCAGGAGAAATCAACTTCAACAAGATGCTGGTGACATGATGATACTCGCTTCCACCACCAGTGGGATACAGTGAAAGATTCGTCTGTAATTTGGTTTTCTATACAGGTACTAATTCATAAACATAGCAAGGGAGGGTGTGTTTTCCATCTGTTATATAAAAAAATAAAGACTCTGCATGTAGCTCATTATATGGATTTCAAACAAGCCATCATATCGGTTGTATAGCAGTTTAGCTTGCCAAGATTTAATTGTCTGTTACCCCAATGTCAGTTGATGCTGCTGTTTGCTACAACCCCCTGTCTCCTCATCTCACCACAGCCATCCCACCCCCTCATTAAGTGAATCGTTTCTTAGGATGCTCTAATGGCTCCTAAATTGTTTATGGGGCAATTTAATTTGTGTGTTAGGAATCCTAATAAACACTCTTGGCACACAGACAAGTAATTATACGATTGGCTAAATAGATAATTGGATGGGTTTGAAGATAAATTAATGCTTCTGAGGAATGCTTTGAAATGCAGTAATTTTTTGAAGAAATCCAAAGCAGCAAATTTACAGTATGCCATACTATGATAACTACAGATTTACGAGTCCATAAAACCAGGTGAAATTGCTTTTTTTCTTAGTAAATAAAGTGTGTTTTCAGATTTTGTAAAATATTGTTTGTCGCCATTATGTTTTCTCAGAAAAGATCAAATATCGAACCACTTTGGGTTTGTGTTTACAACATAATCTAAGCTACCATTGTGTAGCTTCATCCAATAAGATGAACTCTCCCTGGAAATCTCACATATTGCTTTGTTTCACTGAGGAATACTAACCTCTGACAAAAAGAGTCTTTTGCTATTGAGGTCAAGCACAATATCGGTGGCAATATAGCATCAACAAGGCTATAATGTGGAATATATTGAATTACTCCCTTATTCTTAATTTAGAACATTGATTCACAATATTTATTATTAAATTATATTGACCATATGCCCACAAGTGAGATGCATGAATGATTGCATTTGTAAAAGTGCAGCAACATATATGTACAGAGTGGTATGATGTAATGGTCTTACGTCGTGGTTTGAAGCTTGAACAACAGCTCTGACCATTTTTGCATATCAGTGGTGACATGAGACTTCCGTGGGCTTTCCTGGAAGTTTTCATCAGCAGAGCATCAAACAGCCTGAGTTTGTGTCAAACTGAAATCTCTACGCGCCAGAGCTTGAATGATTTATGCATTTGTCATTTCTCATTTGTTGAAACAAGGTGTCAACTTTTTTGTTCCATTGCACCAGTCAAGCCCGCAAAGTCGAAGAGATAAGCATGGAGCAAATGTCCTTGAAGAAAATAGCAAAGTCAACTTGGCAATTTGTTGATGCTCAAGTATTTCCTTGTGAAACTGCACTGTAGTAGTCAGTGACCGTGTAACTTATTTGGTAATCTGTCCTTCGATGCTATGGTTTCACAATGGATATTTGTGCATCGTGAAAAAAAAAATTGTGCTCTGTCTCAATAGAAAATTGCTTCGTTTTTAAACACACCTAGTCATGGTAGACTGATTCAGTGCTTTGATACACTTTTACTTTGACAAATCACTACAATATGGGCCCAAATATGGGAAAAACCTGGTTATAAGATCATCCCCAAGGAATTGGAAGCGCTGTCTCGTTCAGCACTGATGATGATGTCCATGGGTTGTAGACTTCAGGTAGTCACTGACTACAAAAGGTTTACAAGTAGGGATGGGTATCGAAAACCGGTTCTTGTTGAGAACCGGTTCCCACTGATTCAATTCCTTGGAATTGTTTGCCATTTTTGTAAACGATTCCCTTATCGATTCCAGTCGCCCCGAATGACGTCACCACGTTGCGGAGCGTCATTTACCTGGCAGGAAACATGGCGGCTCAAACGCTCAAAAGTTTGGTTATACTTTACGAGAACGGATGACAACAGGGCAACTTGCAATACTTGCAAAGTAGATATTTTGTTTAAGGGAGGAAACACTACGAATATGCAAAAGCATTTGCTCACAAAACACGCGATGACCTTAAATGAATGTCATGTTTTTAATTCCGCTCCGGACTCGTGAATCGTGAATCGCAGCAGCGGTAACGTTTGCACGTCCTCTCCCGTTAATGCGGCAGGTAAATAATCAACTAACAGTGCATATTATGTTAGCGCGATCTGCCTTTTTACAAAACCTGCCATTACTGTGCATTTAGGTGACCATGATGAGAGAGACAGACAGAGTCTGGCTCAGATGCTGGCAGTTCTCGCTGCAGTCTACCGGTAGCGTCTCCTTTCAGGCCAGGATAGACGAATGTCACCAAGCAGTGACTAAGTTTGTGGTAAAAGGCTTGCACCCATTTGCCACAGCAGATGCCCCGATTTTCGGTAAGTGAATGTGTTTAATTGTAGGCAGGGACATTACTGGATATTCTTGTGTAATTGCTACAGAATAATTTATGTTATACTTCGTTATTGCTACAGAAGAATATTTATTTTATTATTTTACATTTACAATTTTTTTTCCTGGGGACCCTGTGACACCCCATTGAAGAGCCGTAGGCTGGATCTCTTAAGATCTCACTGCTGGGTTTGTAAGGCCATGTTACTCCTAAATTTCTCTCTTGTTCAAAGAGAAGATATAAAACAAAGTTCTAAGCTAGTCGACCTTAGTGTTCTCCTTTTTTAAAAAGAATCGATAAGAGAATCGATAAAGAATCGAATCGTTAAACAGAATCGAAAATGGAATCGGAATCGTGAAAATCTTATCAATACCCATCCCTATTTACAAGTATTAAAAACAACCTTTATATTATATTATATTTTATTTTATTTTATATATATCTATATCTCTCTCTCTCTATATATATATATGTGTGTATATATGTATATATATGTATGTGTGTGTGTGTATATAATCTATGTCACTGTCTAAATACTTATGGACCTATCTGTACATAAACCTACATCTGTATATGCCATGTCTAGAGACTGTGACTCATATATTCACACTGTTTGCCAGCAGGTAGTGGTCAGGATAATTTGTTCTGAGCATTTTTCAGACCGACTTTTTGATCTCATCATCTGTGCGAGGTGTAATTCTCATAATCTTCTGTTGATTATGATGATCTGCATAATTCTTTCTTTGGCTTCAATGTTTCAGTGGAATTGATAAATGAAAACTGCTCTATATGAAAACTGCACATTAAAGGTAAAAAGGTGGCTATGGAATTTGATATTTATCTTAATTAATATATATATTAATCTTAATTAATATATAATTGTTATATATAATTTCATATATATAAAATATATAATGTATAAAATATATATACATTATATAATATAGAAAAATATAGTATATAGTAGAGTAATATAAATATATACAAACTTAAAGGCAACCAAAAATATATATAATGCAAAGCTCAAACTGAGGATCTAACAGCATGCTTTTCTTTAGCCCTTGTGCCATCATGTCCGTCCATCATACAATGAATCAGATCCCTTGTGGACTAACAGATGGAGCCTAAACATGTTAGCCATTCAAGCATTCATGAAATTTGTTATGGGAAGGATATTCAAAATGCAAACTCAGGACAAAGATTAAATTAGGCACAAAATGTCAATGTCAGGCTGGTGTGAAATGACAAAAACATGCTGAACACCAGCAGTGAGGGATGACTATCCGTAGAGACAATTCAAACCATGTAAAATCAAACACTGCACCAGATTTTATCTTTCCTCACCCCTCTAAGTGCTCACCATCAGTCTGCTTTCTGCTGCTTCTGGTGACTAGAACTTACATAAATGGAAGTGCTGCTTTAAACTGGAGTGTTGCTGTATTATAGAATGTGGCAGCAGTGGTAAAAAGATAATATATCTTCAGTGTAATAAATGTCATGGATACCTGGCTTAAAGGCTCAGGTTACCCCCAGAAGCTGCAACATTTCAGGTTTGTCTTTCAAAATTTTCAAATTTATAACAACCTTTTTTTAACACTACAATAACTATTTTTATAAATGCATAAAGTGTAAGAAAATCGAATGGTTTTGTTATGTATAATAAATTCATGTTCAACTCTGCAGTGTGCACGTGACTCTCAATAATGCCTGTTGCATGACATTTGGAGGATACTGGGTTTCTTTCCCCACATGGCTCATGGGTTGCTTGTTGTGTCTATGTGCACAATTATTGTGCATGGATTTGGAGTAATTTCACTGATTCTCATCATCTGATGGGAGTGCACCTACTAACAGTAGATTTACTTCATCAGCCTCTCTCTCTCTCATGTCATCAACAACCTCCCAGTGTAATTTTTTCCATGTGGCGTCAAAAATAATTCAGAAAGAAATTATTTTTGAAATCTGAAACAAGGCCAACTGTCTCACTAAATAGTAAGCTTTAAGAGGCAGCAAGAGCTTAATAAAGGCTCTCTCTGTCTCTATCTTCTCCCTCCCCCTGAAGTCATCCTTGTTCCAGACAGGTTTTTATGACAGATGTATCGCCTGCAAAACTGGTCCGATCTGATCATGTAATAAGCCTCAGTAAAAAGGCTCAGTAAATGATGTATTTTGGCTTTGGTCCGATCAGTTTTATTGCATTTTTTTTTATCATATGAACCCACAGTTTCATTGCAACCCTGTTTCCTTGATGCCTTGTTTCTTGGCACTTAAGATAGAGAGACTATAATAATATAATCCTGTGCATTGCTGACGTTATGTCACGAAATAATGCCACCCTGCATGCCATTAACTTGTGTTCTCTCTGTCATAGTGTATTGTTCCTGTTTTGTTATTCTCCTATATTACTGAGGTGGAACCTTTTTGTTGCACCCTCTTTTGCCTTCAGAAATTTCTTAATTCTTAATTCAGCAAGGTGCTGGAAACATTTCTTATTCTTTTCTGGGCACAGTGACATTGATAGCATCCATCAGTTGCTAAAGAGCTGTAGGTTGCACCTCCTTGATGTGAATATCCCTTTCTACGACATCTCAAAGGTGAATCGAGATCAAAAGCCATTTCAGTATACTCAACTTGTCATATTGAAGAAACCAGTTTGAGATTATCTTTGTGACATGATGCTAAAGCAGCCATCAGAAGATGGGTACAGTTTGGACATAAACGGGTGGACATGATCAGCAACAGTGCTGGTAGGTAGGCTGTGGAATTTAAATGATGCCCATTTGGGAATCAAAGAGTCACAAGAAAATGCTTTCGGCACCATTACACCACCAGTGTGAATTATTGATACAGTTAGTAATCTGTTCAAGCCGAATTCTGAGTGGATGTTGTGTATCTAGGCATATTCAGATGACTGTATCTTGTAAAAAAGTATTTGAAAAATGTTTAACTTTATATTACATGTTTACACAAACTGATATTTTTCTGCTTTTGCAAACATTCTTACATACACTGCATACATAACTTTTGGGTAAGTTTGGCCTCATCCTGTCAGTCCAGGAGCTTTTGCTGTGTGTGTCAAAGGAAGGTTTCTGCTGTAGACTTGAGGGATTCGCTAACTAACGCTGAACAGGTGGAGCGAGATGGTGACAGATAGAATGGGAGACAGACAGACAGACGGACAAAACTGAAAAGAATGACAGGTACAGAAAAAGAGAGACTGAGGCTTGGGAAGAGTGATGCGTACGTGTCTGATATAGAGGGGGTTTAAAGTGCCCCAGGCTAAACCATGTGTAAAGACGGCAGAGCCTGAGAACTCCCTGCTGCTGGGGAAACAAGACAAAACAACAAGCCCAAATGTATAAACTTTAACACCCTGTCCTTCCTTGTAAGTGTATGAGAAATACCCAAACCCACTCTGACATTTCACTAACTCAGCGTGGGACAGAGCACTTTGAAATGATGGTTCACATGCAGCTACTGTTGGATTGAGCTACACTAGGTTAAACTAAAATATCCTTCTGAATTTTTATCGCAGTGATGTCCAAACACTCAAGGTCAGTGGAGTCAGAGATTAGATTCACAATATTTATTTTTTTCCTCACTAGCAACCTACAGTTATATGCAGAGGGTTCCTTTTTATGGCTGAATTCGCAATTTGCCAGCAAAAATAAACGAAACTAATACTTCTTTAAATGTTCCTCTGAATAGTGATTGTCCAGAGTTTAGAAACTGAACCTGTCACTGCTTGCTTTGTATTCCTCAACACATGATAGCAGTGTGCAGGACACTGCAATAAAAGAAATACTAGGAATTTAATGTGTGATATGCTTTTTTCAAGTGCAGCAGTGAAAATGTCAGACAACATAGAAAGCTTCTTTAGAAAGTGTTTTTTCGTGTCCGTCTGACGTCCATCTGATGTCCATCTCACACAACAGACTTCCAATCTACTAAATCTGTCAATCTACACTGATTGCTCACCTACACCTGTGAACAACCCGCCCACATAGCACCCACATTTTGTGCGTAAATGTTTCAAGCCTATCCCCTTTTTAACACTATTTATATGTTGTCTAATTTTTAAAAGCTACTATTTGTAATCACTTTCTCTTGACATAACCTGAAATCTCTTTCTTGCATATTTTTTGTCTGATTTCTGAACTGTTGCTGTCTAGTGGATTTCTCCTATTTTTCAGCTTCTCTTAGCTCCTCTGTATTGCAGACAGAAAGCTTGATTCAAGGACAAAGCTGGCAAATGGAGCTCGGGGTCATGTGGACTGAATGTGTCAAATACTTCAGCAGAGGTTACCCACAGCTCACATCTTACTTTCAAGAAACAGTTTGTATGAATAGTATACACATCAGCCAAGTCAGACTCCACAGTAGTAAAAAAGAAAAGAAAAAGAATGTCAATTTTGAACAATAAACTCACCTTCTACCAGTACAGGAGTAGCAAAAATAATTAAATAATTAAAAGTGTTGACCAATGTGCAGTTACTGGAGGTAAGCACACTTTTCTTTTAAGTTACGTAGCTTGTTTAGTTGTGCGCAAATATAAAACTAAATGTAGGTTTTCACCCTCAGCATAAGGGAATCATACACCATATAGCATCAAGGCAATGACAAAACCTCTTCCAAATCTAAGACAGAGCAGCGAGACAAGATACTTTGAAAGTCACAATACTAAGGGCATAGGAAATGACTTTAGCACAATAGTAGTCTGCTCTATGTTCAATTATTGCTGATGAAAAGGACATTTTGTGGAGCGGACATCAGAGAGTGGGATTAGTGAAAGTGATTTCCTTGTCCTGGGTTGTTTGACAAAGTCTGCCTGTAATCCTCTTGAAAACTTTGCCTGTCTTGGCTTTTCCTGACCGCTGGCTTTCCTCTCAGCTGAAGATGGCACACAGAAGAAAAAAGGACAAAAAAAAAAAAAGTCTACTTATCAAGCAGGACCTGCAAAAATATTTAGCAGTAGAGTAACCTAAAATCTGAGTGTCATGAAAATAAAGAAAATATATTTTATTCCTCTTTGTCTGTATGCTATGCAAATAAAGAGGAATTTCATGGTGCAAATGTTAATAAAGCAGTTTAAATACTAAACATGTCACAACTACAAAAATGACATAAAAGATATTTTACAAATGAAAATGAAAGTGTGACCTACATTTCAAAGCTTTTAAAGAATTATTTCCTGGTTCACTGTTACCCACAACAGTCAGTGTGAAGATTAATCCTATTAAAGGATAAAAGCCTTGATTAATTTAGTGTAAAGGGAGCAAATAGTGCTTAAAAATGGAATAAAAGCATTATTTCCATTGTCTTGTAGCTGCTCATAACAAGCCTAAAGCCTTTGCTTAGACAGAAGGTGGCTGATTTTATGCACAATTTGCAACTCTTAAAAGTATGAGCAACAAGTTTTACCATCTACAATATGTGTGCATGTGCACTTGGTTATTTTCATTAAGGAGGCAGTGAAACAATGGCAGCTCTTCTATTGTACAGATGATCAGTATAATAATACATTTGAACTTGGATATTGCTAAACATACTCAGTCTTTTCCAGGATCATTTATACATTAAAAAAATAGCAAGGGGACATTTCTGTAATTATTCCCATATTCAAATCCAATAAAGATTAAATTTATAATTCAAAAACAAGATTACCTGAAATTAGTTCAGTTCAGATTCAAATCTAGTTTCAATATGGCTGAAAAATTGTATTCAGTTTGTCTTTCTTTGTGACAATTTTTCATACAGTTCCAAGATCCAACCAAGTGGATCCAAAGACATGAGGATTTAATAAAACATACCAAGATTTGGCAGACAGTCACCATTTAAATAAGGCAGGATTATAAAGATGGAGCACGCTGGTAGCGGTGAGATTCTTGCTGCCTGAGGCTGTCATAGAAGAAAGATTTACCCCACAGAGGTCTTTCTGACAGGGAATGAAGAAAATAATACCTCCTTCACATTTCACATGTGCATGTATATTGCAAACCAAGAGATGGGGCATTCACTGGTTGCATGCAACATCTCCTCTCAGTGGAGAAAAAAGAATTTCTCTATATGAGAGTACAGCAGCAGATAAGGGCATGGTTATACTAGATATGTGTTGACTGAAGATAGCAATTGTTTACATGTTTAGCATATTGTATTTCTCCTAGATAGAATTTTCAGCTTTGCATATTTCTGTAAACATGAACATGACAAAAAGGAACAGACATCGTTCTAAATATTGTAATGAATTAATGTGAATAATGAATCAATTTGTTTTCTTTGCACTCACCTTTTTTCACTCACTATGTGCTTAAACACCACTCTACATTTAATCATTAGTTATTTTTAATCTTTGGCTCTATTCTTATACTACCTCCCATCACCCACAACCTGTCCCACAATATGGCCATCCCCCCAGCCTGTTTCTGTTGGAGGTTTCTTTCTGTTAAAAGGGAGATTTTCCTCTCTACTGTTGCCAAATATTTGCTCGTACGGGGTTGTTTAATTATCGATTGGATTACTGTACGGTCTTTACTTTATAATATAAGGTACCTTGAGGCGACTGCTTTTGTGAATGATGCTATATAAAAAAACTGAATTGAATTAAATTTTAAAAAGAGAGAATTTAAAATAGGAACAGACTTTGAATTGCATTATCAGCAAGAACTGATCATTTCTTTTTTAAGTGGGGATCAATCAATTTTCGGTTCCACCAGCCAGCAACCTTACCTGGAGAGGCCAGTAAAAAAATAAATCTGACGGTTCCATTTTTAGGCCAGATCTAAATTGTTAAATTAGATTCTTGTTTGTGAAAAGCCTTTGTTTAAATTTGTAAAAAAAAAAAAAAAAAAGGAGGAGCGGAGTTTTATTTTTTTTACACAGGAAGTTGAATGTCACATTGTGAAGGCTTAGTGTCATAGTCGTAGAAAGTTGAGTGAGATAATAGATCATCAGATAATAGAGCTACATCAGTTATGTTATATATTAGTTTTTGGGTAATAAAGCTACTCTATTAGATTGACTAGATTAATTAAACTGAGCTTATGATTGTGATTTGGGTTCCAATAAACCCCTTTACAAAGTTATCCAAAGCTTTTTTGGTAGAAAGCTCTCTGGTTTAAAGGAGACAAGGTTCTCTGACAGAATGCCCTGAAGTCAAAATTCTTCAATGTGCATTAAGGGTACGCCTGATCCTCTTGTGGTGTGAAATCAATATTACAGAAACAACCTCTTATTTTAAGCACCTGCATCTTTTTTCTTATCTTTCTCTCATTCGTTTTTTTTTTTTTACTTTTTTTTCCTATTCATTTCATTCATTCTCACAGCTTCCACAATCATGAGACCGAAATGTGGTAAAAGCTGCTGTTTTGAATACTCTGTGCTAACTACCACAGCAGTGTTGCTTTAAATTAAGATTGTGGCTATGCAAAAGTAGTTATACTAAAAATGTGTTCAGGTTTAATCATTTAGAACACTTTAAATAACAATTTAAAGCGTGTGCTTAAAGTGCTTGTGGCCTTCATCAGGGTCGATGACCCTGATGAAGGCCACAAGCCGAAACGCGTTGGTCAATTATTAAAGTTGTTCATCTTCCCTTAAGTGTTGCTGGAGTGCCTGCATTGTGAATTCTTTCATCCTCTCCATGCACCTTGGAAGTAGGTGAAGTTGTGCAGGAAATTTTTGTTGTGAACACTTTAAATAACAATGGTTAAGGCTTTTAAATATAAACAAAGGCTACAAAGGCTATTACAGGAGAATGTGATGTTTGTAGCCCTGAGTATGTCAGGAACACAGTAAGCTGCACAATCAGCCGACATTTGCTTCTCTGAAAAACATCTTTCCTTGTCAATATTTAGCAGTGATAAAAGGGCCCAAAAGCAAGAAAAGCTAAGAATGAGTTACACATTTCAATGCCAAAGACCAGCATTAGATATCATGTAATTTGAGTCAAGTAGTAGACACAAGCACAAATGACAAAAAGGTTAAAGACAATGGCAGCACTCAGTGTTAGGAAGTTCAGTAGCTTGCTGTGTCACAAGAATTCTAGCAGTAATATATATTTGAAGTAAAAGCAGAAAGACGGGTCTACGACTTGCCCTCAGGGACTAAAGTTTGTAGGATCAAAGATCCACAATTCTTTACTCTATGACTTTTGTGTCAGCTTTCACTGTAGCTGGGGATTTTTAGATTGAGTTTCTGGGCTTTACCAGCGACACTGTTAGACACATAAGTTTACAGCTTTGATTTAAATTTGTGAATCATTTGCAGATATCTTAAACTTTTCTAGGAATAATATATGCATTGCTGTTAAGAATGCAGTTTGAGCAAATCAAGATTAAACCATTTGATCAGAAATCCAAAAAGGCAAAACCAGTCAAATCAGAAGAATTATTTTAAGGATCTGTCTGTAAAGGAAAGCTCTGCACTGTATCTGTCCTTCAGAGGAAATGTATTTTGAGAATATTCATTAAAATGTCCAGATGATGTTTAGATCGCACCTGCAATGGTTAGGATGTGTTGTACAGTATGTGTCAAATTATTTGAGATGAAGGTGGATAACAGCTTTAATCTCCATAGTGGATTAAAATGCCAGGAACAGAGCCTGGGCAAATCCATAGCTCTCTATTCACCGAGGTGTGCTGGCCCCTGTGAATATGTATAATCTGTTTAGTATTCTTAGACAGATCCAGTGCATTTTCTTCAGATGCTCATCCCTTTCTCTCCATTTATTGAATCGTAATAGGATATTTAAATTTAAAGAATCATGTTGAAGAAATAATTCCATGTTGTCCCCATTAATCCACACACAAAAGGGGGGAACCCCGTGCTGAGGTCTACACTATACTGTTATCTGGGGAAAAAAGTAAATAAATAGATATTTGTTTTCTGCATTGCTATATCTGCATTTGATCATTATTGAACAACAGTGATTAACTTTATGAAATATGACATTTAGAGATCGGATAAAATAGGCTTAATAACCAATTTTCTATCTATGCAAAAATATTCTTGCAGAAACAATAAAAAACAATCTGGCTGTTTTTATCTGTCTAGGGCATTTTCCTAGAAGATAGACGATTTATCCAGTCATTCAAGGTCGTCTACTTGGGCATGTCCACACGAACTCAATTTCGGTTGCTATTTTATGCTCACTTGCGGGAGTCGCCTTGACCACTTGCACATTACTGTTTCACCAATGGACTTGCACGTGTGTCTTCCAAGCTGAACTGAATTTCAGGTGATGAGACCTTGGTCTCTTGCAATGACTGTCCTGTTTACAGTATTTTTCAGTTGCAGGCTCCACACTTAAGACATAGCATCAGGTAAGGAGTGAAGCCATTCATTCATTCTTTTAACATTCATCAGGATGTGCATTATGTCTTCCCTATAGTTCAGGGGTGGGGAACCCCAGACCTCAAGGGCCAGTGTCCTGCAGGTTTTAGATATCACCTAAATCCTGCAGATGATGTTTAATCAAATGATTAGTTCTTTACCAGGCCTCTGGAGGACTTCAAGACATGTTGAGGAGGTAATTTAGCTATTTAAATCAGCTGTCTTGGATCAAGGGCACATCTAAAACCTGCAGGACACCAGTTCTTGAGGCCTGGAGTTGCCGACCCCTCCTATAGTGAGACTGCAACTTGTCAACTTGGCTGTATTGTCCCGAGGTCTAAAGAAGAACATTCAGAGGAAATAAGCTGAACTGCCATGCATGCTGTCTTTTGCATGTCAGAGAGCAGTGATAATGTGACATTTTCTTGTCCACATAAATATACTCTTCATTCACCACTTAGAACACTTGTCAGATCTGACCCCCTGCAACTTTTTCCACTTCCCAAAAATGAAAATCAAGTTAAAGAATTTCCATTTTGACACACTAGAGAAAAGCCAGTACTCATGGGAGAAGCATAGATGTAAAGGACTTTGGGATTCTAGAACAAGTGGCCATTCTGAAAATGGTCCAGAGGCACACGAGCTGATAACACTGAACATGATATTAAGCAAATGATCTTTTCTTAGAACTTTTTCCTCACACCTTCCAAGAACATTTATTTCTGTTGGTCTGTTATCTTAACTCATCATCCTTAATTCTGTTTTTCTTCCAGACATCTGTTCATATGTCTGTGAATTGTTCACTGTTTGGAATTCTTCTTCCTCTCTCTATTACCAGCTGTATGGCTGCCTAACAGTCTAAATACTGTTTTTCCTGCACCTGTTTTGTCTCCTCATCCTTCCTCAAAGTTTAATACTATGCATGACTTTTAAAAATGGAGCCAGAATGATGAACATAGAGCTGCCAGGTATTGACAGGTAACAATCTAGTAGAAACTATGCTTCAGCTACCTGCTAATGATGGCTGAAATCACATCAATATGCTATACTGTGGTTGATATAAAAACTTCAAGGATATATGAGATTCTTACTTTAAGAATATATTTAAAGAAAACATGAATAAGTGGCGGTGCTAAGTGGAGTGTGGCTTGGACAAAAGTTGAAAGAGAACCTGGATGTGGGAAGAGTTTCTTAAGGCCATGGAGCAAGATTTTCTGTTGGTCTCTAAGTAGTTTGGAGAAACTGTCTGGTGCCTCAGGAGACTAAAGCAGCTTCCAGCTCATGTTATATCTAGCTGGATTGGACTCCTGCTGAGTTCAACTAAGGATATAGTTTGACCGTGGAAGGAATTCTTTGAGGATCTGCTAACTCCAGTGACACACCTTCTATAGCAGAAACAGAGTGTGGCGATAAAGGGGATGACCCATTCATCACTGAGGTATTTAAACATGCCTCTACAACATCAAGTGGAGGTCGGGGCCAATGGCGGCTGGGTTGGAAAGTCTGTCCATTAGTTAAACCTCAAAGGAACAAATTTTGACTAATCCTGGTCGTGGAAAAAATTCCTCTTTTCCCTCTAGAGGATATTTGAGGGTTCATGCAAGTTTGCCCAACAGTCTACATGTGTTTTGTATACATGGAAGGCATTTGACTGCAGGATGGCCTCTCAGGATGTCCTTTTGGGGGTGCTTTGGGACAATGGGGTATCTGGCACATTGTTGCGGGTTATCCAGTCCCCGACAGTGAGAGTCTAGTGGTCAGCATTACATTAGACTCCCTTTTTAGCATAAAACAAGGAGCTGTTTTAAACCAGAAAATTATTTACTGTTTCACCTAGTTTAAAATTAACAGTGTATTTGCCACGTTACTCAGTAGCCTTATCAGTTGAGTCACTGTCAAGATGAAGAGGTCACCAATCTCAGCATGTTGTGCTCCAAATATGTCATGACCAAAACATCAGGGAGACATCACATCCCTCTCCTACACAGGAATCCACAAAACTACAAGGAAGCTTTGTAAATATATCAGCAAAGTAAGAAACAGAAACAGAATTTTTCACTGGGAGAATACATGATGATAAATGTATAAAAGATAAACTGTCTTTTGTCAAACAATCTAAAATGCTTGTGTGAAAAAAGAGAGCCTGTCTGTCAGCACTCCAACATTGCCCCTGTGTTTACTCTAACATTTGTGAAGAATATATTGAGGAGTAATCTTTGCAGCACAGCAATGCTTTATGTCTGCATCCTACATTGTATGATGCAGAAACATAATATTTTAATTAGGTTTTGTTTGCAAATTTTAGTGAGCATCACTTGGTCCATATTGCTTGCAGTAAGTTAGACTTTTTTCCGGTTGGTATTGGACTCCAAGGGCTGCCTGGGTAGAGTTTTGGTGGACAAAATTTCTTGGTGCAGTTAGGTGAGAGTCTGCACTTTGCTGGATTTTTTTCCTTTGCTTTTTGCAAAAGATGTGGGTCTGCTGGATTCATGAAGTGGTGGCCTCCAGTTTGCACTGACATAGTTTTCTGTTAGTGTGAGAATGGAATGTGGGTATGGAAATTTGCACCTCTTGGTACAAAGCCATGATTCCCACCTTGAAAAGGAGTGAACCGTTCACTCAAAGACAAGGATGAGTTGCTGCCCTAAGTAGCGGAGTTGTTCATGAGTGAGGGTTGACTTAGGCATAACACTGACAGATAGACTGATGTAGGGGCAGCAATGACGTGAATGTTGCACCGATCTATTGTGGTGATGAGAATGCTGTGTGTAAAAGTGACGCTGTGAATGTTCCTACACTCACCAATGGTCATGAGCTTTGGGTAGTGACTGAAAGAATGAGACTGGCTGGGGGCTGAATATCTCTTGGCATGTTTGGAGATGTCTGGGTGTGCCTCTAGATGAGGTGACTGGGAAGAGGGAGGTAGGGCCCAAGTGAAACTTTTCTTCCAGGCAAGCGATTGAAGCACTTAATACATAATTAATTAATATATAACCTGGTAGTAAATACATTAGTGAGTTACCAAGGCAACCAGAGCTAGAAATGTCTGCAGGCAACCAGCTGTCATCTTCAAAGCAATGTACAAATTTACTTTTCTTTTTCTTTTTCTAAGGAGTAGGTTGGAGAGTGGGTCAGTGGCCTCAGGCTTTCCGTAAAAGTCACGGCATGCCACTGGTTTCATATATTAAGATGAAACCAGTGGCAATTATTAAAACAATCATTTTAAAACATCAAACTCAATATATCCTTCTTTTAATGTATGTTCTGTTGTCATTAGTCCAACTTTGTTTTAGTGACTTTATTGCTAAAACAAATCTTATAATGACAAACTGGTTTGTGATAGACTTCACAGAGAGGTTCAACATTTGGAGCCATATGCATGCATCTTCTGCTCATAATATTTAGCCAGGTTTGAAGGCAAATATGGCAAAATCTTTCTACAGCACTCCAGCTTCCAAACAACAGAAGGTAACTAGAAATGAGAACTGGTGCACTATTTGCAAGACTCTCAAAATCTTAATGGTGATTGACAGCCATAAACACCTACATACATAAAATGGAGTTCAAAGGGGTTCATTTGCATTCACAACAAGATGGTTTTTGACAATTTCCCAGCTGCTCACTGTAGGAAACTTTCTAGAGATAATGATCCTCACTGACAGATTTGGTGCAATCAAACTTGTTTCTACAGTTTCTTTTCATTGTGCACACTCCACCCTAACAAAGGTATTTCCAAAACAGGAAGTAAGAAGGTGTGCAACTCGGAGGAAACTGTTTGTGTCCAAGAGAAAGTTTAAAAAGAGGATAATCCTGGGTGTTCAGTCTGTAAAACTGCTGTATAGCTTCTAGAAGATGATGCATTCTGAAATATTTGGTGTTACTGATAACGCTATAGTATATGTTATTACTACAGCCTAATAAAGGTACCAGATCCGTAGGGTTCAACTTTACAGGATTATTTTTCCTTTAATTTGTCACCCATCTGTAGCTGTCAACAGGAGCTGGTATGTTTGAAGCTGTCCATGGAGAGAGAGAAACCAGGCAGGAAAAACAGAGACAGGCTGACAGATGGAATGAGAGATGCCAGTGATTCATACCATGTCAAAGAGCCGTGTGATGGTGGTGGAGGGGAAGGGGGGTGAGAACTTCAACCTCACCCCAGGAACAGTAGCATTGTTGTTCTCTTAATCATTATTCCGACCACATGTGGTCTGCATGTTGATGCCTTGCAGAGTTAATGTTTGAACTCGTGCACCTAACATCTCAATTTGTAACAACAATTGGTAATTGCATAAATTGCTCTGACTATATCTGATATTATCACAGTCTGAAGCAAATACGTGTGGAAAAAGGAACTATACTTATGCTGAGATTATTTTGGCATTGTATTTAGAAATGCATTTAATGAGATTTAATAAATGGTCCAAGTACCATATATAGTATAGTTATCTTGCCCAAGGATACAACGACCGAGACTGTCTGAGCTGGGGCTCGAACCGGCAACCTTCCGATTACAAGACGAACTGCCAACTCTTGAGCCATGATCGCCCCGTGCTATTACTTACTATTATTTATATAGTAAGTAATTGCAAGCACCATCAAACCAGGTTAGCTGCTAAATCACTATGTGATATATTGTAAAGTTGATTTCATTACAGTTTTTCTCAAATGTTAAAACACAAAAGCCAATCCTGTAACCCAAATGACCAGTAGTCTAAACACATTTACTAAATGTAGCCACCATATTCCAGTACCATAAACACATGTCACATGAAGACACAATTCACAAAACACAACCCTCTGTACTCATAAATCTAAACACATTTTTCCTTGCTAAAACACATGTTGCAAAACAACTCTGCTCATATTCTCAAATGAAAGCCCATGTGATGCAAAATGCTTGCCACAGTCACCAATCTTTGAACACAGGGAACACACCTGGCGTCAGTCACTACACACAACGACTCAAAATTGAAGACACCTGTTGCTAATGATGTGACCCCACCTATAAAAGCATAGTTTGGTTAAGATGCCAAACAATCACAATGGATGAAGGCATTCGAGCGTGCGGAAGGAGAAGAGCTGCAGGCCAAAGAGGAAGAGGGGTTGAGATCAGAGGAGGAAGAGGTGAAGGCCTAAGAAGAAGAGGAGTTCGGAGTAGAGGAGGAAGAGAAGGAGGCCAACAAGAGAGAGGAGAAGGTCCAGGTGGGAGAAGAAGACAACCTCGCACCATCATAACAGATGATATGCGAGCAACAGTAATTGATCATGTCATTGGCCATGGCATGACAATGGCTGAAGCGGGACGAAGAGTACATCCAAACCTGAGTAGGTTCACCGTGGCCACCATTATCAAGGCATTTAGACAACACAACAGGTATAGTACGCTATTGCTTTCTTTGTCACACTACAGTTTTACAGGCCTGTGAAAGTGGTCTGTTACTTTACATGTAGTTTTACATATAAATCAGTCAATTGACAACACATGTTTCTTTCTTTAGAGCTGAAAGGATGCCACATAGAGGTGGGAGGGTTGTCATATTCACAGCGGCACAAGAAACCCTCATTGCAGATATGGTCCGTGAGAACAACTGCATTAGAATCCGAGAGATCAGAGACAAAGTCATTGCAGATAATGTAAACTTTGAGAACATTGATGCTGTCAGCGTGTCCACAATAGACCGAGTTCTCCGGCGCCAACAGATGAGGATGAAACAGGTCTACAGGGTTCCCTTTGAGCGCAACTCTGCGCGACACATAGAACAACGTTACGAGTATGTGCACGTACGTATACATCCATGTCCACAGTACAGTTAGTGGACATACTGTGTTGCTTAGTGGCCTACATTACTTCTGGACAATACTGTGCTACCTGATTGACCGTTCTGAACACCTGTACGCTTTTCCATGTTCAGAGGATAATGCAGTTGGACGCGATGGCCAGACCCCATGAGTACCTCTTCCTGGATGAGGCTGGCTTCAACCTCCAGAAACGAAGGCGAAGAGGCCGTAACATCATTGGCCAAAGAGCCATCACTGAGGTTCCTGGCCAACGGGGGGGGGGGGGTAATATTACTCTTTGTGCAGCTATGGGTACGGAGGGGCTTGTCCACCGGCATGCTGTCCTTGGGTCTTACAACACCCAACGTCTCCTCACCTTCCTAGAGGAGCTAAAAGACATCCTCCTGGACCGTCAACAACACCATCCTATGCTAGCACATCACATGTATGTGATCATTTGGGACAACGTCCGCTTCCACAAAACACACCAAATCAGAGAGTGGTTCACCACCAACAGTGACCACTTTTTAAACGTCTGTCTGCCACCCTACTCCCCTTTCCTGAACCCTATAGAGGAGTTCTTCTCATCATGGAGATGGAAGGTGTATGACAGACAGCCATACACAAGAGAGAACCTCGTACGGGCAATGGAGCTGGCCTGTGCTGACATCCCAGTGGAGGCCTTCCAGGGATGGATTCGCCATTCCAGGGCGTTTTTCCGGCGGTGCATTGCAAGGGACAATATAGCCTGTGATGTGGCCCAATGCAGCTCGGCGACATGATGCCGCACAGTGACTGTGTGTAATACTGTAAAAAGACCGTGTAGACAATAAAAAAGACTTCACACCCTGATCATGTTTCCGAGAGTACTGTTGTGTGTGATAGATTCTGTTTTTGCATTGAGTTGTGTTACAGTAGTGTACGTACATGCAGGATATTTTTATAGATTTATAGTCTTCATGTGAAACTCACAAATCTAAATGCCTAATCCTCTGCAGGGTTCTATGACGATCCGTTACTGTACAGTTTATAAAAATATGCATTGGCAGTTATGAACCAAAGAACCTTCTCACAAATTGAGCATTGTGTTTTCAATTGTTTTGCTGTAGTGTGTAATGCTGTGTATAGTGTTTACAGTTTTGACAGCTTCGAGCTGCTCTCTTGGTGTGGGAGTTTGAGTTTTGCAGTGGGAAGGTGTGGTTGTGTTTATGTAGCTTTAGAGAAGGGTGTTGTGTTTGGACATTGGGGGACCTGGTGGTAACGTTTGTGACATGTGTTTTAGCATTTGAGAAAAAACTGTAACATTGAAAATATGAATTATAATCTTCATACCTCGATTTTATTTTATTTTATTGAAAAAGACACAGATGTGAGGAAACTGTAGTGTTTAGCAAACATTACTCAAATGCCACTGCACAGGCCATTTGTTTTGGACTTTTTCATCCACTGATTAGTATGCATTTGTTGCACCAGTTACTATCTGCAGCAGTCAGACAGCTTACATGGGTCTGACTAAAACTGCAGTGCACTTGTGCACCATATTGAAAGATCATGTCAACACATTGGTGTGCTGCACTAATGTGATTTATATAGTTTTAATGCTGACTTTTCAAAGCATAGAAGAATACATTTCATCAAGCCTTGCCTTTTTAGTTATTGGTTAGGATTAGTTCATTCCTATTTTTAGTGCAATTTGTAGACAACAAAAAAAATATAGATTATTGCCTGTCTTGCCCTTTAAAAGTTGTGAAACCATAAACAACAGAAATTCAATAAATGTTGTCATTACTAGCACTGAGTAATCTCACAGTTCAGTTTTGTGGCTTAAGCAGAAAAGATCTGGCAACAATGTACTCCAGTAACTGATAACACTTCAAATTCCTTTCAAACTGTAATATTGCTGTGTAATTGCAGAATAAGTAGCTTCACACTCCAATCTAAATGAGTCTTCAGATCACAATCCTTTTCCAAACACAGCCAGGCCAATCGACAGCACAATTGATTTCCTGATTAATGTCCTGGCCCACCTACTAGCACTGCAGCCTAGAGACATAATTTTCTTGTGAGCATGATCAATAGCAGCATCAACATAAATAAATGCAGGAAGAAAAGAAATTTTCCTTAGTTGGGGCATTGAATCCAAAAAGTAATAGCATCTTTGACTGTTTTGCAGCAATCTAGAACAATCTAAATTACAAATTGATACTTTATTGATGTTTAGCTACAAAGTACTTATTGGTAAAATACAAGAAACATGCAATTATAAGAAGAAAATATAAAGTATTAATTTATTTAACCAAAACGGTAAAAGACTATCAAGATTTGCCTTATAGTATTTTTTTCTTAGAAAGCACTGTACTAATTTATAGAAATTCAACTTCACAGTCAGCTGAAAAGCAAAAAGAAGAACTGTAAGGTTGACTTGAGTGTAATAGTTGCCAGTGATGTTAGAACACTGAGGTAGAGGAATTTTCTCAGGACTGGACTGCTGACCTCTCACTAACTTGCTTTTAAATGATGAGCAGAGATAAAATATGTAGTAGGCAGTCATCTAATTTTAGCTTCTAGCTCGTTCATCATCACTTTCTAAGTTTTGTGCTTAAAAAAGGTCTTCTGGACACATCATCATATCCTGACAATATTACATAGCAACAGCTACAGTGTCAGACAGGATATGTGGTTATAGACTTTAAAGGTACATTTAGAAGGGCTGTTCTAGGGGTGGCAATGATATTAGGTGCACACACTCTCTCCAACATAGTGACAGGTCTAAAAATCTGTGTCCATCAGATATTAATGTCATGTTGTGAAACCAAAATAGTTTGACCAGAATTGCTCTAATCTAACTGGTCAGAATACAGTGCATCTGGAAAGTATTCGCAGTGCTTCACTTATTCTACATTTGAAATGTTACAGACTTATTTCAAAATGTATTAAATTCATATTTTAACTCAAAATTCTACACAGAGTTACATACTAACTGACTGAAGTGTTTGCTTGAAATTCTTGCAGAATTATTAAAAAATAAAAACAAAACTATAACATTCATATGTAAGTCTTTGGTACTCAAAATTGAGTTCAGTTGGTTCCTGTTTACATTGATCATCTGTCACATTTGATTGGAATCCACCTGTGGTAAATTCAGTCAACTGGACATGATTTAATAATAATAATGGATTGCACTTATATAGCGCTTCTTCAGACCCTCAAAGCTTTACAATTCCACTATTCATTTACTCTCACATTCACACACTGGTGGAGGTAAGCTACAGTTGTAGCCACAGCTGCCCTGGGGCAGACTGACAGAAGGGAGGCTGCTGTATCGTGCCACTCTGGCCATCACCAGTAGGCGGAAAGTCTTGCCCAAGGACACAATGACCAAGACAGACAGAGCTGGGGATCAAACCGGCAACCTTCTGGTTACAAGATGAGCTTCCCAACCCCCTGAACCACGGTCACCCCATTTGGATGTGGAAAGACACATACCTATCTACAGAAGGTGCCTGTCATGGTCCTGGGTCGTGCGACCCAGTGTTTTGAGTTTTAGTCTATTTTGATGTTTATTGTTTGTTTAGGTTCATTAAGTTATTCTAGCTCATTTGTAATTAGATTACCCTTGTGTTAAGTCTCCCTTTCCCTTCAGGTGTTTATGTCTGTGTGTCTTATGTTGCCAAGTTCATGTTGTCGTTTCTGTCATCTTCCCCTGTACTCAGTCTCCCTGGTTCGTGCGTCTACCTGTCACGAGTCATGTCTGCGTGGTTATGTTTAGTTCATGTCATGTCTAATCTCCAAGTTTCCTGTTTTACTTTGAAAGTCTGTATTCAATGTCAATGTATTTAGTTTCACTTCTCCTGTCCTGTCTTTAGGTTCATGTGTGTCAGCTGTGCTCCCATGTGTGGCCACTTCCCCTGATCATCCCTCATGTGTATTTAGTCTCTGTGTTTCATGCAGTCTGTGTCGCGTCGTCTGTGTTCCCACCTCCATGTTTTCACAGTCAGTCTTTGCAGTTATACCCATAGTCTCTGAGTCTTCTTAGTTTGTCACAGTACTAGTTTTCCCAGTTTAGTTATAGTCTAGTTTAGTCACGCTATCCCTGCTGTGTTTGTACACTTTGTCTTCAGCCATAATAAAGGCTCGCTTTCTGTTAAGTTCACTCCCGTCTACTCACTTGTGTACGTACCTGGGTCCATCACACACACCACCACACGGCCTGTCTCCGCAGACCGTGACAGTGCCATAGTTGGCAGTGCATGTCACAACAAAAACCAAACCAGGAAGTCCAAAGAAATGACTGCTGACCTCTGAGACAAGATTTACACAGATCTGTGGAAGGGTACAGAAAGATTTTTGTAGTTTCAGTGAGCACAGTCTCCATCATCTGTCAACAGAAGAAGTTTGGAACCACCGGGACTCTTTCTAGAGCTTGCCCAGAGGCCCAACTTGAAAGTAATTGAATGGATCTGAAAAGATCTGAAAATAGCAGTACAGCAACACTCCCCATTCAACCTGATGGAGTATAAAAGGTTCTGCAATGAAAAAGGGGAGAAACTGCCCAAAAAACAGGTTTGCCAAACTTGTAGCATCATACTCAAAAAGACTTGAGCTTGTAATTGCTGAAAAAGGTGCTTCAAGAAAGTATCGAGTATTTATTTATTTTTAATACGTTTGCAAGAATTTAAAGCAAAGACTTCTTTCATTTTTTCTTTGAAAGATTTTGTCATATGTTTAGGTTACAGGTAGGTAGCAGTGGCTTTTTATTTAACCTGAAAATATAATAGTGGGATCAATCACTTCATTTAATTAGCTCTTGACAAGAAAAATAATTAAATATATTCCATAAATGTCAAAGTACTCCAATTTTTCCAGCATTAAAATGTACACTAATATTAATCGCCACAATTCCTGGTGCTGCAAAGTGACCCTAAAAAAAACCTGTGAATTATTTGGTACACTGAGGACCAGCATTGGTTCCAGCCACTGATGACTTTGAAAGAATAATTAAAGTGTGGGCTAAGTGTTGCTTGGGGATATTTTACATTCAGTAGAAGGGATGGGACAGGGAAGCGGCCAGAGATATTGATTACTGCTGGGATTACAGCACCATGAGCATCGCTCTCAGTCCAACAATGTAATCATCAGCCTTCTACTTGTAATGCACAAGTCGCCTCTGCCTCACCAGGGGAAGGGAAGGAGAGAGGCAAAGGGAGCCATGCAAGTGGACAGAGAACAGATGGATAATGTTTCATCTGACATTGTCCTTCAACTCATGATGGATTTAAGGCTGAAAGTTTCAGTTTGGGTATTCTTTTCAAGGCTTAAAGGAGCCGTCTCCTAGATTTTGCTTTGATTTCAGCACCTAATGTGTATTTACTGTTAAAAATATCTCTACAAAATAATTGTTTTTTATAACACCTGTTCTGCTAAATAAATTAGATCCATTTGGTAGAACAAGGCTGTACTCTTTCCACAGCTTATGTTGAGTTTAAGATTGTTTTCCCCTCTTCAGTGACTGTCACCATGGCTGCTAGCTCTAGATTGGATTCACAGATTGCACTGATGTAAGTTGGCAGATACTTTCCTCCTCTTGAAAGTTTAATCTTTAAATGCATGACAGTGCTGATGCAGCAGTTTCTTTTTGTTACTTTCAAATACTTTTCACTGTTGTCTAACTCTCAACACTATCTCATATCACATGATTATTTGATAGATAGATAGATAGATAGATAGATAGGGTTATATGGGGATTTCAGCTGAAAACAAATATATAATGCATTTTTTAAATATTTTATTTATTTACTTTTATTTCTGAGCAAGTACTTCTTAAGATTTTAAAACCTAAGCTTTTCTTTATGTACAGCCATAATTACAATAATACATAGATATTTAACATTACTGTGGATACCACACAATCAGCTATGTAATTGCTCTTTGTTTGACTACCTTTACATTGTGAAGTGCTCTTGAGACAGTCAAGGGCATTTCTTAGAGTTCTTTGAGACACCGTAGACCCTAGGGCGTTCCTTGAAACAACTCCCCATCAGAGGCAGGGCATCTAAAAAAAGCAGGCTAGGTGACATCATGGTGTTCCTGTCTTTTCAATGCAAAGTGTCACACTTGCTAACTGTCGGGCAAACTGCAACTTTTTGACATGTATTCTTAAATAAATGTTTAAGAATCTAAAGGTAGAGCTGCAGTGGAAGGCTGAACATGCTTTTTATTATAAATTCTTACCTGTGATTATATGATTTTTTTTCTTATTTTTCTTTGCACTGATGAACTTTCTGTATCCCACATGACAGCAGAATCTTTTTATTGTAGCTATGTTAATTATTGTAAATGACAACAGTGTCTTTTTTAATAGGAAAAATAGATGTGTGTTGCATACTGGAAATAGAAAATGCAAATCTATAACTTTTAGTAATTTGTTCCTGTTGTTTGAAAGAAAGCATCAAGCAATAAGGACATTTAATATAGTATTTAATAATACTTTAATAACACTTAATGCACGTTAAATGGTAAGTTCCACCATATCTGAAGGTAACAACACTAACATAGCTTTCTTTTTTTAATTTAATATGCTGATAAGATCTACACAAGGAAGAACCAGTTGGTTAATGATCAACATAAAATGACAGCAGTCCATACTTCCAGTACTCAACTGAGTCATACCCGATGTTGGTGATAGAGATTTGGACTTGACCCAACACCCCGATGGGGAAAAGAAGAGTTTGCCTCAAGGCAGTAGGGTATTAGGTAGATAAGCGTCCTCTATGTTGCTCACAGCTGAGTAAATGGGATGATCATAGCAAAGGATATTTAATACCAATAAGCTGTCTTTGCTTGAAGACAGATTGAAAAAGGTGTTTTGAAGTGCCTGTAAAATGTAATGAATATGCAGAAACTGCTTCTCAAAAGTGTGTCTCACTAACTCAAACAAAACATTTTTTGTAAACAAAAACAGAGCAAACAAATGCTTCTCAGTACGCAGCACTTAGTCTAGCTGAGGAAAAGTTGGAATATAAGCACCAGTAACTGTATTGGGTCAGTCCATTCAGATGCCAGTCAGTGAGATTACAAAACTTGTTCAAATACCGCCTGGTCAAAAGGATAAACTGAAATCAAACGAAACTGAATTGCGACCTCACTTTCCACCCTTTGTGTGTTTGTGCTGGCAGCAGAAAACAAGGACAACTGGCACAGTATTGACAATCATCAAACACAGATGTTCAAACCCATGCAAAGGTATTGCTGCTTATTTGGTTGAGATCCAATGTGCTGAATTAGATAAGGAACAAAAAAAACATGGAAACAATGTTTACCAGTCATATGGTCAGAACAAAAGAGTGGAGATTTCAGCACGCTTTCAAGGAGTTTTTGGTTTTTCACTTGAAAAGCAGCCCAATGTTGATGATGTATGGAAGTATAATTTGGAATCAGTTATTAGGATATATTATGAAATAATTTTGTTGGTAGTGGTGAAACTGAGCATTTACTTCACCCTTGATATGCATTATGGAACATAGAGGCAGCAGCAGTTTGAATTCCTTTGTTTAGGGAAAAGAGCATCTGCAGTGTTTCTCTGAGGTGGCACTTGTCATTGAAAGAGAAGAGAGAGATAACCAGCGGGCCTGCAGATAAGTGAATCTAAAGACCTCAATAAAGCTCAAGCCAGGAGTGGAGGGCGACACAGACAGGTATTAGTCCATCCATCATTTTCTTCACTTGATCAGAGTACAAAAATATAACACTCTCATCTAATCTGCCTAGCTCTCTATCTTTGTCATTGGTGACTACAGATAGCCAACAGAGGCTAATCTCCAGATTATTGATGACTATAGGTTGTCAGTGATTTGGGTTTATAGTGAAGGTCTTACTCTCTCGTGTAAAAAGAGAAATCTTTTTTTTTTATTATTGCTATATTTTATATTAAATATTACTTTATCACCTATTTATTTTACCTGTATTTTTAAGTCAATACTGCTTATTTGAGTTTCATTGCCAGATCTACTTGCTCCAAGTTTTGCTTTCTAATAGGGTGTCATACAGGCGTAGTGTAACTGAGGACTTCATAAACTGGGACCCCAGGGTTGCAAGCTGCTGGAGGGGTGCAAGGTGCCCAGCATCCATTAGTGGCCAATCCAATTAAAGTTCAAAAAGTGTTCAAAGGCTCTTACCTTAACAAGCTGGTTGATAAATAAGAGTTTCAACATGTAATGGAGTTGAAAGAATTTTTGGGTGCATTTAACAATGTTTAAATATATTTTACCTATAATGAGTACTTACAGTCAATATGATTTTCAATCAATGTGGTTTCAGTCACACATTTGTGCAAACTAGTAAAATGTAGGACAAAACAAAACAAGCAAACAAAACAAACAAACAAACAAAAAGCATGTAGGCAAGAGATGAGCTACAAAAAAATACAGATTACTTCATAGTTGATAAATTAAAAAAAAACAACATAAAATAGCATAAAACTCTTATAATGTGGCTAAAAACCATAACAAAATCATTCAAAGACAAAATTCCAGTGAATAAATTATTGTAAATTGATGGTGTTAAAACTAGAAACCAGCACGACTTATCTTTACATCATGTGAAAGCATAATGTCACTAATGAGTACCCAGCTTTTGTAAGTCAAAGTGTGGCTGAAAATATTGTAATTATAAATGGAGTGCAAATGAATTAGTGAAAATGTCTGGCAAACATTATTACGATGGTGTTTAATAGCAGGTGAGGCAGACTTTTTCTTTGATCAAAGTTGCAGGGATGAAGGATGTGACAGGCAGGGAGCGCAGATGCTGTGTCAATATTGAAAAGTAAATCTGATTTAGTATATTGTGTTATTCTGATAAAACCCTTTCAAAGTATACTGAAACATTTTGCCTTGAGTAGGATGTTGTAAATGACAACAAAAACCTTCAGATTTAAAGCTCATAGCTACTGACATATTTTCTTTAACTCTTAGATAATAGATGGGGGCAGGTCTCATTAAAATTACACCCAAAGGAAATAAAGCAATTTCATGTTTTGTTTTGTTTTTATTGATAAAAACACAGATGTTTGATACACTGGAAATGGGTTTACATAAAGCACTTTTTTAGTCTTACTGACCATTTATTGCTTTAGACTGCATGTCACATTTACCTATGTCTTCATAAAACACTTTGAGATTCTAAACAAGACCTCTATAGATGTGTTTGCAATACTTGATATGCATTTCTGCGTACTTTCCAGTATGTTTCTACATCACTTCTAAGAGTACAAAACAAACCCTCATTTGTATTTGGTCCATATTTTGTTGCTCTTCATTTAACAACAATTATTTCAACATTTAAAACTGTGTATGAAATAGACTGTATAAACTGCTTAAATCCTCCAAATACTTTTCCATCCAAAGTGTGAACGTAAATGTTGATTTGCTGTAGACAGATCAATGGCAAGCTGACCTTTGTCATTTAGTGTCTTACTTTAAGGCAATTGCAAAAGATCCTGGTTGCTGCTGCCCTATTTGATTTTTTATTGTTGGCTTTGATGAGGAGTACTAAAACAGGTCATTTGTTTTATGTCCCTTTCTGTCCCATTTGCAGGGGTTTGATGTTGGCTTCACTAAAACTCAAGCCAGAGGTCGACATCAGTGAATTAATTGCAGGGTGCGAGAGATGCTATTCCTGGACAACATATTGATCTTGGTATGCTGAATATGCTAAACATTTGTCTAACAGAGGTGTTTTGAAATTGGTGACGGTAGCTCCCCAGAATACCAGGACTCGATCTGTAGGGGACAGCATTAAATTATACTTGTAATAAAGGATGCAGAATTTTTATAATCAAGCATTTAATCATTTGGTCCTTTACTTTTGCCACAAGCAATTACCATGTTAAATAAGTCCATGATTAAAATTTTTAATTCCCTTATTATTAATGTTTGCTTTTGTACTGAGCAGGTTTTAGAATGGCTTTTCTCCATTTCTCGCTGAGACATGTAATCTCCTCAGAGTGAATATATGTGTACACGCATCCTTCACACACGCGCACACACACACACACACACACATCATCACATCCTTTTTAAACATGAGATTCTTCTCCTTTTTTTCTTTTTTTTTTTAAATCTCTGACTTCTGAACTTGTAGATTTTTAGCAGCATAGAAAACTTTACTTAGCATTTTACGTTTTGTATAGCACATAACTTGTGGGTGAGAGGTATATGTACATAAATCCATCGAGCAAATGTTTGGCTCTTCCAAAAGCACCTGTTCCAGCTGTCAATCCTGTTGTATCGGCAAAATGTATAAAAACTGACGTTAAAGAGTGTTAAACAGTGAATGATTCCTTTTTTTTAGACAACAAGCATTGTGTTTTAGCAATATGGACTCTTTTCACTAGTCAAAAGCTCTGCAGGTAGCTTTTCTATAACTGATGTTAGACTTGTTGCTTGTTGATTTTGGTGTTGCCAACTCTGTAGCCAGAGATTTGTCTGAAGTCAGAGCAAAAATGTTCCTCAAGATCCAGGAGTGTGAAATCAAATGTCTTTAATATCAATTAAGTTACCTCCAGTTTCATCTGAATCCTTTAAAGAAAGTGCTTCAGATTGGCCAATGTGGCTTTGAGATTAAGGTTAAATCCCCACCAATTGGTTTATCATTCTTTTTACAGCATATTAAAAGTGAATGAAAAGAAAAAAACATTTAGAAATAGACAAACAAATTACAAAAGAAATGAAATTAACAGACAAAAAAATTCAACAGGTAGCAAAACAGTATCTCCTGGATTACAAACTAGAATTTATGCCATGTCTACACTTTCAGTCTTCTATGCAGACTTTGTGGGACTCTAATCTTGCCTCCCAGTGGCTGATATTGCTGCGGCCGGTGTATCAAGGTACAGGCTCCAGAGTGTGCTATGAGCAGAATAGGGAAACACAAAAGGCATCTAACAGTTTTGGCCAAGACTGAGATGACCTTGGGTAGATTTTCACTTCCAAAATTATATAAATAAGTAAAAAAAAATCATATTTTTGAAATTATTCAAATTCTTATTAAGAATATGCATCTTTAAAAGAAATGAACTGGACTTTTAAAGCTTTATTGCCTTAATTTTTATGAGCTTGTTTAGTAACATATAAAAGCCAGATAGGCAGGCGGTAGGAAAAACTTTTGTCAGAATCAGAGTTAAGATTAAATGACTATAGCTACTTCCTGAAGGAAGTGCACACCAGGAATGCGAGAAAAGGTTTTGTCATTTACTTTACAGTATTCACAAAGTCACATCCATATTTAAGAAAGCCAATGAAATCTGAAGGATTTCAGCTTTACCCCTTTTGTAAAGCACAACTAAATATGCAATTGGAAACATATCCTGTTATCAAGAACATAGATGTCCTAACTATTGAGTCATTGTAGGTTATATGTTAGCTGATTGGAGCACTGAGATTAAAAAAACGTAAACATAAACTCAACAGTTACATTAAGCTACCCACTGCAGTATTAACTGTGTTAATGGTGAACAAAAAGAGAAGACAAATTCTACTGAAGAGAACAAAATAATTCAGGTAATCAAGATTTAGCGAATGGAGCCTTCAGTCAACTCGATTTTTCTAAATGGGTCAGAATCAAAAGTCTGCCAAAAAATGCACACTAACCACCCAGATCAGTGTGGCAGTACTTTTTCTACTAAGCCTTTGAGACGCCTTTTTAGCTTTATAACTTTGAACTGTATCCAACTCAGAAATGTGCGCAAATCGAATGGAAATGGAAGCAAATTTGAAATAAATTGTAATGATCCCGTGTTAGTAGAAATATTCATAGGTATACCAAAATATTACTATTTATTTACTCAAATAAAACAATAATTTATTTAATTTGGCGGGACATAGCGGAAGTGCATTCTTCCTTTTTAATTAAAGTTCCAAAATTAAGTTGAATTTCAATGTCTAGAGTGACAGAAATCCATGCAGAATTGTAATTGCAGGATCTCTGTACTTTTATTTCTCTATCCTATCCCCCCCTCTCCTGTTTCATTATGCACTGTGCATTCCATTGACTACACAATACAAACCGACCCTTCCCTCAACTAACATTATTGTCACGCAGCAGTTCCCAGTTCAGTCATATTCTCTCCTCACATCTCCAAACCAAAGCCTCCTCAAAAAGCCTTATAAAAATCTGTGCCCCGGGAGAGAGCAAACTGCAGAATACCAAAGTGTGCCAGGTGCAGCATTTAAAAAAGCATCACTCTGCTTAAACAGAGATGCATTATTTAAAAGACAACTGAGAGGCATAAATAGAGTGGATGCATGACAAGGCCCTACAATCTGTAGCCCCTAATAGGCCCCCAGTGGTCTTGGTGTGGTCTTCTTGTGTGAGATGAGTCGACTCTGTCCCCCTCTGGCTCAGGATAACATGCTGTTTGTCTTAGTTTGACCTTGAGCAGCTGTTTCTCAGTCAAACCACGATAATTTAGCCCAGTTGGACTGCTATGTGAAATCACAGAGAGTTTTGAATGACAGTAAAAGCTACAGCAGTTTTCTATTGTATTGTATTACTAAATGAGCTGAATGCCATGTTGCAGAGGAACTTTGTTCCTTTTCCTTCAAGACATCAAGGACAAGAAAACACACACACACACACACATATATATACATATATATATATATATATATATATATATATATAACTACAATAGCTATGATATGATATGCAGTGTGTGTGTCTCACTCTGTCTGTTTTTGTTTGCACCAATTATATGAATTATTCTTTTTTTATCAAACAAACATTCCTTCATTAACATATACAGAATCGTTTAAACCTCCATTTAAACTGTTCAGCATCTCTTGTACTGTACCTCCCAACAGTTCCTGGCTGCCATCTCTTTATCATGTGACACAGACAATCCAACAGCAGCTATGCCAAGCAGCAAACACATGGCACAAATGAATTGCTCAGATTCTGCCATGTGGTAGGCAAATGCCTAACTAGATGCAACAGAAAAGAAAGCATAGGCTGAGTTACAGACACTGTGCACTGTGAGTCACAATCCACTTTGAACCATATCGAGTTTGGACAGAAAGCCAAAATGACCAACAAACACATGCTAATAAATTAGGGGTTATACCTGATTAACTTTTTTTTGTTGTTGTTGTTGTTTATTGTGCAAAAGGGAAAATCTGGAAGTGCTAATTTTCAGGAGTTATGCCTAAATCAATTAGGTTAGTGGATTTGCTATAGTTGATGAAGCCAGTGCTGCATTTTAAGCACTGGAAGGCTTTTCTCTAACACTTAACTAAGGCCTTATACCTCTCTAGGCTCTAGTGAGCAATCTTCACAGATCGCTGGAGTGCAGGTGTGCCACAGAGACTCACATCTCATTAAAACGTGCATTACCCCCTTCCTGTCTTCTTTTCTCCACTCCTACCCAACCCTGCTGTAACCATATGGACCCCATACTGACTCTCATTATACGACATGAAGTGAATTCATTCCCAGGAAGACAAGGAAGGGGCAGAAGTGTTTGTGTGGTTAGGGTGCCATGTTTATAATCTGATCCAAATCTGCGGATGGAAAGGCTGTTATGCTGGCTCATTAATTCACGTCTAAAAAGAGGATGGTATTTCTTATTATAGGGAGGTGGAATGTATGGAGGCACAGATTACCTTACACTAGAGCCACACAAAGTAACCGTTATTAGGTTATTCTATTGCGTTACAATATTCTGCACTGGGAGTTGTTAATGGTGGAAATTTCAGTACCGCTTTCACTGTTGACATGAATATCATGACTGAAGAAACAACAACATTTTGCTTGTGGTCTCAATTTAAACAAAGGAGCTCTAAAAAAAACTAGACAAAAAAGGACAAAAAACAAGCAAACCCATCAAGCATAAATCGCCTTAAATTCAATTTAATTTTTCCCAGGCAAAATCATGCAAGGGTTCAAACTAATATTATGATCTATCTATCTATCTATCTATCTATCTATCTATCTATCTATCTATCTATCTATCTATCTATCTATCTATCTATCTATCTATCTATCTATCTATCTATCTATCTATCTATCTATCTATCTATCTATCTATCTATCTATCTATCTATCTATCTATCTATCTATCTATCTACCTACCTACCTACCTACCTACCTACCTACCTACCTACCTTATACAATCGATCAACAGAATAGGTCCTCATCTTTAACATTTGGTAAATGTCTGGAAACTGAGAAGACAAGTTGCTGGACTTGCAAGAGAAATGTGGTGCTGAAAACAGGCCAAATGGTTCTGAAGATCACATCCATCCTACCTTTGTCAAGATCTTTGGACTTGATCCTTGTACACAGAGATTTCTTCAGATTAACTGAAGCCTTTGATTATGAGATATTTAAAGTCTTATTTAAAGTCTTTGTATAGCTCCAGTCACTTTACCTTTTCTTGCCCAACTTCTTTGAGATCTCTCACTACTATCAAATTCAAAATGCCACTTTAAACATTTCATATGTTTACTATGTTCTATTGTTAATCAAATATGGGCTTTTGACAATTGCAAATCATTGCATTCTGTTTTACCCATATTTTATACAGCTTTCCAGCTTTTCTAGAACTGTGGTTGTAATCTAACAGTATATTTACATTATTTACTTACATTCTTAAGTAAAACATATACTTGCAACATGTGTGTAAACAAATTAAAGAAAGTCACTCGTGGACATATAGCACTCAGTCCACCCTCCTTTTAATCCATTATACACACTCAGAAGGGGTATATCGAAGCACTCTCAACCACCGTCATTAACCCCCTTTCCATCTGCTGACATAAGAAAGTGAACAACCCCATAATCAGATGACAAGTGATGGAAAGAAATTAAGCAGGAGGAACAGGGAGGGTGGTGGAGAAGATTTCCTAAGCTTTCCTTAAAAGACAGCATGCAGGAAATTGGGGTGTCAGCTAGCTGTCAGGGTGCATTGGCCTAACAGGCGATGGTGTGCCGGGCAGCTGTCGTTGACATGTCAATCTTTCTCTCAACCAATCAATCTTTAACAGAAAGCAGAATAGTGGGGTAAAGAAGAAACTGCAAAAGCAATCTGCCACTGATCCAATTATGCATGTTTAAAATACTATCAATTTCTAAAATAAACTTTATTTACATTTACTTTTAAAACACAAAGATAAGGCTTAGCTCTAGACCAAAGCTAAATGTATCTCAACACAGCTTTTGACACACAAGTGAAATAAAAAGTTGATCCTTTTCCTTCTTTTTTGTCTCACCTACCAACCCCTGTTGTCACCCAAGGTCGAGCAAGTGTTTGGGAATGTCTGTGTTGGTGCATCAGAGGAGAACTGCTGCATGTGTTCAATGCCAGCTCTGTCTGGGTGACCACCAAGCTGCCCATCTCCCCCTACTGCTTCTGCTTCCCTCTGCCTGGGCATGTCAACTTTCTGGGGCAGAGCAGCCTGGCTCCCCAGGGAGGGGAGACACAGCAGACCAAGGGGGGTGGGGGTGTGGGAGTTGGTTAGGGCATAAATAAAATAACACTTGTGTTTCACCTTGACGAGGCCAGTTGCCTGTTGTTGTTTTCCGCTATGCAGATTTAAGTCCAAAAAAAATGAATATCCAGAGGAAATGTGACATCCTCCCTTGGGCTTACATGTCTTCAAACCATGTTTTGGTCAATGTTTAGAAGTTTTGCATTGTGACTGACAAGTTATTAACTTCTAATTGGTAGCATTTTTCACAGTTCACATGGAAGCTTGCTAATTGAATTTTCATGGCAATCACAGAGAGCAAAGGGGCATTCAAACTAATCGCCATGCAAATGCTAGCATAAACCTGATAGCATGTTCACTATCAATATGATAATTAGCACTAAACCGAAGTATCGCTGAGTCTAATAGAATGTTACTCTTTGCTGTTAAAGATAATTAAAGTTATTAGAATGAATTAAATTGAGGCATTAATGTCAGTTCCACACCAATCTGCCAAAACATCTAAATAAAAATAAAAGTGTCAACCTCAGGTTTGTTCTCAACGCCAAAAACGGACTTTAAAGAATTATATATTTACACATAGGGGACCTGTGTGATATGTTGCAATTTGTGAAGTAAGCTATAATAAAAAGTGTTATTTGCCTTATTTCCACTTTCAGTATTTGAAAAACACAGATGATTTGCATTCTCTAAATTATCAACATTCTATGAGCTAGTTTTGACAGATGGCTCATGTTTTTTCAGATCATTAAACTTTTTAAACATTAAACATATGCGGTGGTGGTGCAGAAGCAGTTGTTGTAAGCTGATCGTTAAGCATGCCGAGTGTTAAATATTGATGTAGAAACTAGAGAAATTGATAGAAACAGGTTAATCTTTTCCAAATTATTTTAACAGAAAACCACTTAGTTTATGGTTTTATGAATTAAACTGGTAGCACGGTGGCATATCACTGGGCTGGCAGGGTCACATAACAGATTCTGGCAACTCCTGTCTAAACCAAATCATACAAGTTTAATGTTGTATGTTGCCAAGGGCTACCATGTATAATTAAGCTGTTTCTGTGTGTCCCCCACCCACTCCAAAAATATCCAGTACCTGGTAGACAGATAGGTATTTAGGATGATAGAGTGTTTTTCTGTAAAAATGGAAATGTGTTCTGATAGGAGGCAAACAATGATAAAACAAACGTATTGGAATTTATGAAATAAACTACAGTTTGTATGTGGTCAGATAACTGATTTTTAACATGTATATAGTGGTATTCAAAGTTTTAAGAATGTCTGCGCTCTTTAAGAAGTCATTGTCCCAGTATTACTCTGTGGTTAGTATGTCAGAGTAGCAGAGGCGACCTTGATGATTCTGCCTCTCTGCAAAATCCAGTGATGATGGGGGCCATTCCAGCACATCAATTATGTGAAGCATTTGTTGAGGTAATGTGCTGCACGCAAGGCAATGGGCGGGGGTGGACGAGACCTGCTGCACTATTCATGTCACCATCTGCTTCCTTTCACAAAGTCTTGCTCTACAGGTCTGTGGGCTCTAGAATCAGGCTTGGAGCCACTGCACAAACATGTGATTTAGACCAGCCAGTGCTGTTGCCCTCATTGTTTTGGTGTCAGCTATACTACTGCAATACAAACAGTCAGGAAGAACACCCGTGTGTGGGAATCTGCTGGAACAGGGAGAGAAAGGAGTTAACTTATGCAGCAGGAGACTTCCATAGAATTAACTATAAAGAAGGGCCAAAAGGGTCATAATGTAAGTTCCCAAAGCCAACACAAGAAATATGTATAGTACTGAAAAAGACCTGATTTCTTCTTGGAATTAATTGGCAATGACCAAATGTCTATTGTGTTAATTCAGTGTTAAACTTTAATATAAGTCATGTCTTATGGCAACATGACTCAGGAAGCTGCTGACCAAATTTGTTGTGAAGATGATTAAGACCTGGCAATGGCTTAATTGAAAGCCTTAGTTTGCACTTCTCCGAGTATGTTTGTAAAGTAAATCCATGCTCTGATTAAACGTAATATCCACAATGAGTATCTATGAGCCAGAGCTATTTAATCTGATGGCGGCATCTTATCAGTATGCAAATTGAACAGCTCACTTTGCTCATTATATTAAATGAGCCATGACTGAATGAGTTTGTCTCAATTATTTCAAAGTTGTGCTGGGCGCCTGTTTCACGTAGTGGTATTTTAGCTTCATATTAGAGTTTCGGTCTAAAATTCAAGGCTAAATAGGGCTTGTCAGGCTCTACATTTGGGAAGCCTGGGGTACAGACCACACACACATACACGCACCACACAGACTAAATATTGGCCACCCTGTGGGGTGTCAGCTATAAAAGATGACTTAGCTAGGCAATGATATCATTAAAGACTAAAGCAGAAAATGCATGAGGACACAAAAGGCCAACCTTCACATTGCTCTGTGTGCTGCTGCATAATCTGTTGGTGGGGGGTATGAATAAGCTCACTGCAAGGACGGCAAAGGTGTTGGAAAAGGGTAACTGTGACACACATCCATGTACTAATGGATATTATAGATTTAAAGCAATAACTGTCAAGTGTTTTTGATTTCTTTGCACACAGAAAAACATTTGATCGATGCGATTTTATATGGTTAAATTATTAATGTATATTTGATGTAAAAACAATATAATATGCATAAATGTATAAATAAAGACCTGTCTTATACAAGTACTGCATAGATATATTTAAGCATACTTCTTAAAAATAAGCAAGTTTAACTTTTATTGTAATTGTATGCTTATTACAGTTTTTATCATATGTGAATTTTGGGTAGAACACCTATAAGTCAGCAGTAATGTGTCAGTAATGACAACATGAAGCATTACTAATGAATGTATGCTTATTCAATTCATTTACTTGTTTCTTGTTGTTCAAAGGTCTCATTGGGATTCAAATTTGCATTTTTTAAGACAAAGGTGGTAGACAAAAATCATTTTTGCATTTATAAGATAATAAAACTGTCATATCATTAAAAAGTGGTTTAAAATATATTGACTCGTCTTTCCCAGGAGTAAGAATGATATAAAACATACCTGCTGAGATGTTGAATGAATACAAAAAGGCACACTTGTATATGATAAATGTCATGGTTTTTACCTATATACTATTGTATTATCAAATAATATGGCAAATTTGAATGTACACATTACCATTGTATGCTGATACTACGCAGAAATATGGAATGTCAGATATTAGCTGACTATAATGATCCAGCAGTGATCAGAATATGGTTGCCGATGATAGAAGATTAAAGTGCTTGAGATCATTAGCTTTCTACAGCTCTTAAACAGAGCGATTAGTGGAAAACACTGGTATTAATGTCACACCAATTCACATAATTGATCTCTTACATGAATTAATACTACAGGAGGAGTTATGCTGTTTTGTGCGTTTTAAGTTTGTATGAACAAATGAGCAATGCCATTATATACCACTCACTTCTTTTACTTGGCCATTGACAGTGTATATAATTCATGTTCAATTTATATGATTCATCATGGATATTTTTTTCCATGTTGAATAATTCTGCACTGCATTTCATGAAATTATGAGATAAATCGCACAGAGAGCAAAATGTCTCCTGGACCTTTTCAATCTTGTTTTGGAAAACTGTGTCTCATAGTTTTTGCTTCAACACTGCCCCCAAGTGATAGGAGACAGAATAGTATTAGGTACCAAACTGCTCAGAGAAGCCTTTGTTTTCTTTTCACAAGTGAAGAGTTTGCTATGGAAATAGAAAATTTCAATTGAGCACCTAAACCTAAGCAAAAGAGTAGAAACAGAGCATGCTATTCAAAATTCAAAATGTAGATTTTTCTTTTTCTGATTTTAAAATTTACATTGTTAAAAGTCTGTTTCATTTTCTTTATTAGAGTAAAAGATGGACATCAACTACACTGTATTTAATGTTCTCAGAGAGACCTGCACACTGTAGATCCAAAACTCAGCTGCTTCATCTTTAAGTTGATGACTGCCTTTCTCCTTGGGTGATGTGACAGGCAGGTCTGGTGCACCATATAAAATATAAAACAGGATGGGGACACCGTTGACAGCCATGTCACAAAGTATCAGTGAGGATGACAGCACCAAAGACCCTGGTCTACTATGCTGACAGCTCTGCAGCTAATCGGAAGGTACAGGTCCTCGCAGCTGCCGGACCAAAAGATGGAGAGTGGGTCAATAATTTAACAGGTGCAATATGTTGAGGCTAGTCTACCGCTAAGGTCGCCATATCCTTCTCCTGCACTCACTGTCTCACTGACATTTTGGCACATTTTGTGAACAAAGATTCATCACCTGCCATGTAGAGCTTTACATTAAACAGCATGTCACAGGTTTAGAACTTGATTCTCATAAAGCAATTCTAGTACCCAGGGTCATACTCCTACCTTAGCCTGTGGTTATGTGGAAATTTTATACGTTATAAAAATCTAATAATTTATAACTATTCTTTAGTACAGTAACCAGAAAATCAATATTAGCATGATTTTACAGGTACATGACAACTATTTGTAAATGTCCGTAAATATTTGATTAAAACAGCCAAATTCAAATAATGATATAGTTAGTGGTTGTTTGTAACAATAACCAATAGTTATTGGAGTTTAGAATCTGTTTATAAGAACATTTATTAAACATGTGGTGTTGCCACTGGAGGTGTACTCAAGATAATCTGATGCGGCTGTGGGGGTACATCAGTCAAAAGGGGATGGGAACTACTCCTTTGTTAGGCTGCAAACAATGTAACACTTTTAGATGTCAGGAAAATTAAGGTATGCAATATAATAATATATATTATAATATTTAATATACGTAATTTAAAAAGTGGTTTCACTGTCTATATATTGTAAAGTCATCACTTACCGGCTCGTTTTATTTAAAATCTTCGAGAATTCTGCATTTTCTCTGCTCATGTGCTCTGTTGCCATAGCAACCAAGGTGAACCAAGTTTTCTGGCATGTATCACCTTTGCTGTCATTAAAGTGTCACTGGTCCATATCTTCTGACTGGAACAGTAACTCGACTGGGAAGATGGCAATGGGTTGAAAGTGAGGGGAACAAAAGAGGACATGAGATGGAGAAAATAAGAATGGTGGGCCAACTCACTGGCCCTCTAGGACCTGGAGCTGCCCTAATGAGAGATGCCACCAGTGTTATGTATATACTTTCTGTCAGTGATTCCCAGAATACCGTTTACATGAGTTAAAATCACAGCTGGCATAAAAAGGATATTTGGGCCAGGATTTGGAAGTTGTTGGCCTTCTGTGGGGGATAGGAGAGCTTTTGAATGATCACCTAATGTGTCACAAAGGAATCTGCTGTGATGGTAATGATACTCTGTGCGCTCTTACCCTTCTGTAAGAGTTGGTTTTGGCCTTATAATTACTGCAGCAACTTATCAGAGATGTGCGAAGTGCTGAAAGAGGAATGTATTTTTACAAATTGTGTTATTAAAGTGTTTATTCATCGTAAGGATTCAGACTGTTCCTGCAGTTTCCCATAAATTTAGTTGGTTTATTCCCTACACTCAGGTTGAGGGGTCATATGATGATGATGATGAAGCTTTGATTGCACAATTCCAAGAGATGATGCATAAAATAGATATCAGCTGTTAATAATTTCCCAATTGCATAGCTGTTGTGAGGGCTGTACTCGTACTTGTGGGGGCTGTGAGTGCTGTTTGTATAGTCGCTCATAAAGATCATGCTGAACAGTAATAACTGTTCTCTCCAACCTGTCAGCACATTGTGTTTTTCCACCTATAGCTAAATAAAAAAATACTTCAAGTAGGACACCTATTTGACATATACCAGTTGTTGGATTTGGAGTGTCCCTTTCCCCGCACAAATAAACCAGTATATCCCCTTTGCATAAATTGCAAAGGGGCTATACTAAGATTCGTGGCAGACAAGTTGAGTAAGAAGCCATGTCATTAGTGCTGTGACTGTTAATTTATTTGGAAAGGCCAGAATTACTAACAGTTTTAAGCACAATGCCAGAGCTTTGTGGTTCACTTCTACAGGAGCATTTTACTGACCTTATTAATCATCTGAAATATAAAGAACAAAGTACCACATATTTCTGGCAGAATGAATGAATGCGCCTCCATTACTGTTATCTATAAGCCAGTTATTGATCAGGATTCCATCATGGTCCTGTCAGGGATGAGGGGGCGGGAGGATGATGGACAGAACTAGCACACCTAAATGTATAGTGAGGGTGCACTGGGAACCTGTGGCAACTTCCACCTCTGCCAGAGCTTCAACTGCATTCCAAGGGAGGTCTGAGAAATTTAGTCCAAGTGGACCATGTTTTGCACCTCCATCGATGAGACTGTTGCAAGGAGCTGTGGCTGCAAGGTTGTTGGTGCCTGTTCTGGCCAAAAATACAGAACCAGTTGCTAAAGACCAGAGGGAGTTGTCAGGAGTTTTATCAGGCTTGGTTAGCCTGTGGGACTCAAGAGGCAGCTGACAGGTAAAGGCAGGGCAAGCACAATGTTGCTCTGGCAGTGGGTGAAACATAAACACGGGTGTGGGAAGAGCCCATGGAACAGGAATTTTGGTCAGCCTGAAAGTGGTTCTACCGAACCGTCAGACAACTTATGAGGGGGAAGAAGTATTCCACACACACTGTCTACAGCTGCAGTGGGACGCTGCTGACCTCGACTGAGGATACAGTAAGGCGGTGGAACTCTTTGAGGATCTCCTCAGTCCCATACTGAAACCTTCTATCATGGAAGCAAAGCAGAGCATGGGAAGGAAGGGGGATTACTCTCCCATCACTGGTTGCAAAGTCACTAATGTGGTTAAACAACTACACAGTGGCAGGGCCCCTAGGATGGATCAGATTTGCCTTGAGTTCCTGAAAGTTCTTAATGTTGTAGGGCTGTCCTAACTGACATGTCTCTGCAAAGTTGCACTGAGGTCTGGAGCACTGGCAGACTGGGGTGGTGGGGTGGTGGTGGTTTCCTTGTTTAAAAAGATTTAGGAGGAACAAAGCAGTTTTTAAGAGGAACAATGCAGTTTTTAAGAGGAGCAATGGAACACTGGACCAGCTCTTTATCCTCTCAAGGATATTCAAGGGTGCATGGGAGTTTGCCCAGCCAGTCTACATGTGTTTTGTGGACTTGGAGAAGGCATTCGACTGTGTCCCTCGGGGTGTCCTGTGGGAGGTGCTACTGGAGTATGGGGTGTCTGGCCCATTGCTACGGGCCATTCGATCCCTATACAACCGTTGCAAGAGCTTGGTTCGCATTGCCGGCAATAAGTCGGACTCGTTCCCGGTGGGTGATGGGCTCCGCCAGGGCTGCCCTTTGTCACCGATTCTGTTCATAATTTTTATGGACAGGATTTCTAGGCGCAGCCAAGTGGCGGAGGGCTTTCACTTCAGTGGCCTCAGAATCTCATCTCTGCTTTTCGCGGATGATGTGGTTCTGTTGGCTTCATCGGGTGAAGGCCTCCAGCTCGCACTGGAGTGGTTCGCAGCCGAGTGTGAAGCAGCGGGAATGAGGATTAGCACCTCCAAATCTGAGGCCATGGTTCTCAGCCGGAAAAGGGTGGAGTGCCCACTCCGGGTCGGGGATGAGTTCCCGCCCCAAGTGGAGGAGTTCAAGTATCTCGGGGTCTTGTTCGCGAGTGATAGGAGAAGGGAGCCGGAGATCGACAGACGGATTGGTGCAGCGGCTGCAGTGATGCGGACGCTGCACTGGTCCGTCGTGGTGAAGAGGGAGCTGAGTGTAAAAGCGAAGCTCTCAATTTACCGATCTACGTCCCTACCCTCACCTATAGCCACGAGCTGTGGGTAGTGACCGAAAGAACGAGATTGCGCATACAAGCGGCGGAAATGAGCTTCCTCCGAAGGATGGCTGGCCTCTCCCTTAGCGATAGGGTGAGAAGTTCGGCCATCCGGGAGGGGCTCAGAGTAGAGCTGCTGCTCCTCCACATTGAAAGGAGCCAGCTGAGGTGGTTTGGCTATCTGACAAGGATGCCTCCTGGGCGCCTCCTGGGGTTGGTGTTCTGGGCATGTCCCACCGGGAGGAGGCCCCGGGGCAGACACAGGACACGCTGGAGAGATTAGAGAGAAGCCCAGAGAGGTCTGGGCTTCTCTGCTTAGGCTGCTGCCCCCGCGACCCGGCCCCGGATAAAGCGGATGAAGATGGATGGATGGATGGATAAGTGGCATCATAATGCCATAGTTGATGCCAATAAGATGGTTCCCATAATGAAACTAGCCTAGACTTTAAATTAAAGTCATCTTATCTTATCTTAAACTTATCTACAACAAGGTATAAGACCTGTTGTTGCAAAGTCCATGCCAGGCCTGGAATGGGCCTAAAAAAAGTGGCCCTGGTATTGTTGATCCAGGTGACAAACCGTGATTATTTAAAAACCAAACAAACAAACAGACAAAAAAAAGACAAAAATTATATTGACCCATCAGCCCAGATTACCAGTCCAACACTGGTTCATGCATTATTACCGTGGTATTTAAATCAGTTTTCTACTTAGAAAATAGGATGTTCTTATCACCTTATCTAAATAATTAGAACAATCTGACACTTAATTTAGGCACACCAGTAGAAACGACACATACTTGGTGAAAGACATTTTCTCATTGTTCCACTTTCTGAAGACAGTTCCCAGTTTGGGAATTTGTATGTCTATATTTCTACATCATTCGGAATGAAGCTGCTGAAAGAGAAGAGATCGTGTCTGAGACTGATTGATGTATCCCCTTTTTTAGGGTTTAACATTGTCTATGCTATTGTACTCAATGGATATAACCCCCCCAATAATTATGAAATGTGAGTGAAGTACTGCAGCTCATCCCACCCACAAGGGAAAGAAAAAATAAAAATGTATCATTACTTTATCTTAGGACCACCATTATTATGAGATGTATTTATTTAATACATTGTGACTAAATATTATGAGTGGGTAATGACTATTTATTACAAAAGAACATATTCTGTGTGTAGAGTACATTACACTTTAAGTTGCAAGTATTCAGATGACGTGTGAAGTGTATTTACATGTCAATCTATTATTTAATTATATACAAAATATTATGTCAAAAATGACAAAGAACATTTTCAGTTTTTAAAATAAGCTTTATTTGAATTTTAAAGATTAATTTGAAGTCATATTTCCGGGATTTACTTTTGTGGATTATATGATAATTATATAGTAACTAATAATTTTATAATAACACTTATTATTATTATTATTATTATTATTATTATTATTATTGTTGTTGTTGTTGTTGTTGTTGTAGTAGTAGTAGTGTAGTAGTTGTTGTAGTGATTTTTATTTATTTTTATATACAATTAATAGTGCTCTTTATAAAACAGAATTCCATTTCTGATAAAAGAAATAAAGGCTTGAAAAACTACAGACATTTTTTAACTAAGCTTTTTTTAATTACAATAAATGTAATGTAGAAATTGTCAATCTTTTTGGTGAATTACGGTCATATTAGCTCTATTTTGATATGTGGCCGAGCAGTCTCTTTCTCAAACATTTAAGCAAATGTTTTACTTTAATGGTGAAATTATTTGTTTTCATTTAAAATGAAATATTAGGAAGCTGTCACACACAAACAAAGAGAACATAATCCTTACCAGTCCTCATTGTTAAAAACGATGAAACCACGGTTACCACGCCCAAAGGCAACCTGGTTGCCCTGGTTGTCCCACCAGTTGGAGTGAGGCTGTCCATTGACCACATTACGGAAAGTGACCATATTACTAAATAGGAGAAAGGACAAATTACAATCATAATACATGATGTCTACAGTTTTGATGGTGTAGCTGACAAAGCAGAACAATGTGAATTTGCATAAGGTCAGTGTGCTTACCAGTCCGTCGACTTACGTGATCTGACAGGTCTGGTCAGAGTTGATAGTAACAGGCTTGGTTGACCCATCACCATTGCTGGGGGGTCCAATCCAGTCATTCTGATCCTATAATACAAGCGTTAATGAACGAATTCAACAAAAAAACGTCTAATACACACTAGATATTGCATTATACTTGTGAACATACTTGTCCGTTTACAATGTTGTGGTCCCACCGATAGCTAGACATGACCCTGGTTACACCGTAAGGGTGGGCAAGCATGTAAGCAACAGCCATCTTGTAGAGCCTGGGGTCCCAGAATGTAAGGATGGATGCACCGCCAGCACCATGGCCTCTCTGGTTATCATGGTTGTCAGTGAAGACGAGAGCATTCCCATTAGCCATGAAACCCCATCCTTCTCCCCAGTTCCTAAATACAGCAAAGAAAAAAGAAATGTATTTTATTTTATTTTTTTTATTATAGCTGATCATTACTAAGTCTTTGTTCAGACCAGTACTTAAGATAGAGTTTGCACTGGTTGCTCTAACTACACTCCTGTAAAATTCTGCTTCTCAAAAAGTCAACATATGATGGATGTGAATTTGACTTTGACAACCAATTGGTCGGCCCCTGCACCTTTATAGTAGTTTTTATCTGTTTATTTTTCCTTTACAAAGAGTATTGTTAACAATGACATATATCTGTTATGTCTTTAAAAAAAACCTTTTCTATTAAATTGTGTAATATTTTCCTTAGATATACCAGTAGAAACAACACATACTTAGTGTAGGAAAGCTTCTGGTTGTTCCACTTTCTGAAGACCTCTCCCAGTTTGGCACCATATTTAAACTCAGTCACTCTTCCAAGGCTGACGTACTCATTAGCTGAAATAGCCTCACCTCCCAGATCAATAACCTAGAGCGAAAAGAAAAAACTGATACTATAGTCTGAAAAGTGAGAAGGGTTTAAATAAGTAGTACTAAATTATCTAATGATGTTATTGCAAGAACCATATATGTTTCAAACCGTCACATATTTTAGTAAAAAAAAAAAAAAAAAAAAGAACAATGCCAGATGATGGCATCTATTTGTACAGATTCTTATTTTGTGCTTGTGGTGAAGCATGGGCTGCGGTGCCGCTGCAGTTTAGGCAGACTCACCTGAGTGGCATCCCCAATTACCCCTCACCGGTTTAAAGTGTGGGCTAACTCCTGCGTTATTGTTGTAGTTGGTATGTCTTCAGCTGGCAACTGGAAAGCTGTAGCTGTGTGTGTTTGCAACAGCCAGCAGCAACTTGAGTGTTAATATCGAGATGCTGAAAAGCATGCGAACATCATCGGATCTGCATTGGTTATGTTACAGTGGTGCCAAAACCCAGGAAGGGGCCGCAGCAGACCAGGACTGGGCCAGCAAGGGAAGAAGCTGACCCAAATGGTAGCCGAGCTGGTGGCCACGCAATGGAAGCAGACGGCGGTGGGAAGAACTGCAGGACCAGGTGTTGGTCCCTGGTCAACACCGCCGCCAGCCCTATCCACGACCCGTGACGGTATGGGAACGTAGGTCCGGACTGTTCCAGCGCCCATGCAGGCCCCCAGGGTGAGGCCAGCCAGGACACAGCCTGCCTCCGCACCCGTCACCATTCCTCGGGAGAGAGCGGCAGGTGCCTTGCTGTGGCCTGCACCTGTTCCTGTTCCCCGGAGGAGAGCCACCGAGCAACCGCCGGCTCACGCACCTGCCCTGCCAGAGATGGACGTCGAGGCGTGCGTGGCACCTCGGCAGCCAGACATACAGGACAAGTGAGAGATGGAGGACAAGGTCCATGGAGGACCTCGGCAGCTGGAGGTGTAAGACGAGGCGCCCAGGTGACCTCGGCAGCCGAAGGTGGAGGTGCGCGAGGGTCCTGCTATGCCTGTGGTCACCTGTGCTGGCTGGTCCACACCAGAGGCCAGCACACTGGCTGGACCTGTCCTATCTCCACTAGAGGCGAGCACGTGGTTAGGTCCTGCGTGTATTCCTCCTGTCGAGCTGCCAGTGAGCCTTGGCTCGTATCTGCCGCCGCTTGCCATATGGGTGGTCCCCAGACCATCTCCAGGGCTATCGCTGGACATATGAGCGCAGCCCTCAGACCCACCTTGTCACTGCTGCCACTGAATACGCGGGCGGCCATTTGAATGGACACCTCCCTGTCGCTGGGGCAGGGGCATCGGTCCAGGCCGATTCCCCCTCCCACTCACAGGGGTCTGCGGTGCCACTGCAGGGGAGGTGGATGCACCTGATTATGCCTTGCTGACTTAAAGTGTGGGCTAACTCCTGGGTTATTGTTGTTGTTGGTATGTGTTCGGCTGGCAACTGGAAAGCTGCCATCACCAGTGTGTGAATGTCTGTGTGAATGGGTGGATGACTGAATGCAGTGTAAAGCGCTTTGGGGTCCACAGGGACTAAGTAAAGCGCTATACAAATACAGGCCATTCACCATGTTACAGTGCTATTCTGGTCTCTGCAAAATAATAATTACATTAATGTTTACATCTGGACCTAGAGTGTTCTTATTTGTTTACATCTTTTCCAGTCCTGCAAGATAAAATATGAACCAAGATCTGTTCTACATTTCAGTCACATATAAAGGACATGTAAACTCTAAGACTTATCAAATCCCACGATTTCATGAAAACTGAAAAACATGCTAAAGTATTTATTTATTTCACCAAAACGTTTTTTTTTAAAACTTACCTCCTGATAGATGAAAGGTCTGGAGCCACTGGGGAACCACTGGGTGTTAAGGTTTTTCAGACGACCATAGACAACGCTCAGATCACCAGGCCACATGTGTTTGCAGGCATCCATTCTGAATCCAGCCACGCCTATGTCAATAAGCTTGTTCATGTACTCGGCCACCTTACCCCTAACATATTCTTTCTCCAGGGCAAGATCCAGCAAATTATCCAGACGGCAGTCACATACCTGTAACAGTTAATATTTTATTCAGCATTTGGACCCAAGAAGAAATTTTACCAGTGGAACTTGGCGCACTGGTGGCATCCAATCTTGGTACCACGCTGGATTCACTGAGCTCCAGAATGCAACCATTCTGTATGACTATGTGCCTGATTTTAAATACCTGTGGCCATGGAAGTGATAGGAACATCTGAATTTAATGATTTGGATCCGTGAGTAATTACTTTTGGCAGTATAGTGCATATCATATGTGAAGTATGACAAGGAATAAAAGGTGTTTTGTAAAAAACAAAAAAACAAAACAAAACCTATAGATCTCAGATCACCAGTGTAATCTGTAAAAGAAATAAATGACTGGAAATACATTTTGTCACAACAACTGATCTCAAATTACGCAGAAAAAATTATATCACCAAAAAGAATTATATTGTTTTGTTGCCAAATAGCTCCTCATATCACTCACCTTGTGGGGTTTTTGAAGACCCCCCAAAAAATTAAAATAAAAATAATAATAAAAATAAAAACAAACAGCAACAAAAGTAGTAAACCATTTTAATATTTATTAAACTACTCACCTAAAAATGTTCCAGATGTATCGATCTTAACACTACACTTATCATGTACAAAGCAAGTAATAATCTATTTCAAAACTGTATTCAGAGGTTGTTTGGAATTAGAAAGAAAAGTTTCTTTGCTTAGTGAAATGTCGTTTTAAAAGCATTGTGTTGAACTCTACACCCTTTCTGTACATTACCACCCCCCACTATCATACCACTGAAAAAATAACAGAAAGAAGTAATGATTAACTCAGACAGTTGGTAAAAGATTAAACTTTTGGATAAGTATTGATGGATATCCTCTACTAAAAAAATGTCTCACATTGTTTCTTGATAACATTTCTTACCTGATATTTGTCACCATAGTTCTCAATATTGCCACTCGAAGTTTTGCATTTTTGGTCATTGAAGTCCAAGGAGGAATAAGGAACACTGGGGAAGTCTCTGTTCCCAGCATCAAACCAGCTTCCACATGAAGAGTGGGTTCCCGTTCCACTGAAGGTTTTACACATGTGGTTGATAAGGGTGTCTACGTAGACGTTAACCTGTTGTGATATAATAATTGGTGAGGATGCAGTTCACCACATCAAAATTTGTGTCCAATAACTTAGCAGTTTCCTTGACTTTTCTTGCGTAATATGTTCAAATACAGTCAGTCTTGTAAATTGTCAATCTTTATTATTTTGTTATTAATTGCCAGTCAGTGTTTTTACAATATTCATTTTCCAACTTGTTGTTTTATATAATCATACACATTTACAATGTGCAATCAAATGCAGATAGGTCTTTCATGCTTATGACTCGGTCACAACTGTAATTTAGTTTACCCCAACTTTGTTGCATCTGGTGATCATGTCTCTCAGTTCTGCCTCACTGCCAGATCTTGAGCAGAGCAGCTAACTGGCTGGTATCGCTGCCACCAGGGCCTCCATGGATCGCTCACTAGAACGTGCTCATGTGGAGGAGAGATCTGAGCAATAGATCAGCACAAACATAATACAGTCTGAATGATAATTTTATTAATTAATTATGTTGATAGAAGATTGTTACTAAAATTGTCACTAAAGACGTTATACTGATACTAGTATAAGTGGAAAAATCAGTTGATATAACATAAACTGTTACACAACAGAAAAATACATTTGACTTGCCATGTTCAAACAGATTTGATTTTAAGGAACTTAGTAAGTTTTAAATCTTAACTCCTGTGGTCAAATCTCACCAAACCTGCCTCTTTAAAAAAACAAAAAAACAAAAAACCCCTCACTATTTCCAGTTCACTTCCAATCACAATATGCAAATTAGTCCATGTGACAATCAAACAGGGTAAATTCTACTGGTTGGATAATTCTAGTATGTGGTAGTTATCGCTTTGTTCACTGTTTCATTGTCAATTCTTTCATCTTTCGTAATCTTTATAGTTGCATCTGTAGTAATTTTGCAACCATTTCCTGCATCTTGTCCAAAGGGGTGGACTCTTTTGAAAATAAGTTTAAAAATAATAATAATATACATTTTTGAAAATAAGACACCTTTCATTTAGTTATATATCAGCTATACATACCTGAACTCCACCAAAACCTTTGGGACCCAAGAAGCGTTCACACTCTTGAGCAATGTCAGCCCAACGCCACTCAAACAGGTGGACAATGGAAGTCCTTCCATGCTTAAAGTTTGGGTTGTGCTGGGCAAGGCTGAGCCCAAAGAGAGCTACCAGGATGAACAACTTCATGCTTTCAGTGGACAAAAAAATCAAAACACAGTCACGCTGTGTCACAGTGTATTAACTGTATTTATACCCACCCAGGCCAATGAGAGACTGGTAAATCAACATGGAAACAAAACAGGTGCATTTTTATCACAATTCCCTGGTTCCATTTTAATCAGCTGAATGGAAGAAGATGTGACACAATTCTGTGACTGGAACCACAAAAATATAAAGGGCACATAGTACCCAAAAGGTTATTCAAACAAGGACTGTGGAGATACCTTGATATTCTCACACTGTTTTTGTGTAGTTTGTTTTTGTTTAGTTTTTCTTTAATTGTATGTTTTTAGTGTGTGACGATGGGAGTTATTTGTTAACTCCCAAGTAAACACACTGAACACCATTTATTTTATTTGAAAATCTAAAATATGGAAACGTAAACATGTAGGTAATTACATAATGGTATGACCGTCCTTGACAGTTGGCTAGAGCAGTGTTTCCCAACCTTCCCAGCCACGGCACATATTTCCAATTTGGAAAAATCACCCACAAAATTTCCACACCACAAAAAAAAAAAAAAAAGTCACAAAAAGCATATTGATAATTTTTTCCCGTGCTCTAGGTATAGCGGAAATAGTTCAGTTTGTCCCCAGTATACGTTTTTTGCTTTCTTCTGACCACTACTCATGCCCGGGCCCTCATCTGGGTCGGAATTTTCTCCAGGACCCAGGTCAGACTATTTCATTTCAAATATTTGTCTATTGCAGATAATCTTTGACGGCACAGCTGATCATTTCTCATGGCACACCTATGTGCCGCAGCACAGTGGTTGGGAAACACCGGGCCAGAGAGATATTACAGTAGCTGTACAGCTACTGCAGTGCACTCAAATAACCTAACACATTAATTAGCTACAAAACCTATTAACCTAACAGGGTATGCAGCTGTGTCCAAAAGAAAAATAATAGAGACACTCCATTTCCTATGAATTGATTTTGTATGCATTTTTTCAGACTGGAACCACAGAAATATAATGTGCACACAGTATTCCAAAGACTTCTCCAAAGAACTTGGGAGTCTCAGACTTCTTATGTGTGTCTTGATTTTCTTTTGTTTTTCTTTATTATGTGTTTCTAGTGTGTGATTATTGCTTTTTGAAAATAACAGTATTTATTTTAAGCAAAATATAAAACATGGAAATGTGCATAATTACATAATAGCATGATAGTCTTTGACAGTTGTGTACAGAACTATTTACTGTTCTTACTATTCAGGTACACAATTAAATAACATGTTATCCGGTTATTTAGCTGTGTACAGCAACACTTTTTGTATGAATTCATTTCAACAATGTGACAACATTATATTTACACTGGGGTTTTTTTAATCACACTTTTATACATATTTTTGAATTTGAATTTGTTTGTACTTTACAAATTATTTAGCAGTCCATTTTCCTGCTCTCGTGACAATTAAACATGTCTTTTTGTTCAAAAATGTCTTTTACTCTATTGGTCCCTATGCAATTAATTAAATTATTGGTTTACTAGTGTCTAGTCAAGTCCCTACTTATTTTAAGCAGGGACTTGAGGCACAATTTGCCTACAAGCATGCCCAGCGATTTGGCTGGACATGTGCGTCCAGCCAATGTCCAGCTGGACATGCTTTGAGTCCACTACTGCTGAACCTTTGGATGGCTGAAAAAATGGACCTTCCGATGTTTTCAGCTAAAGTGCTGGACGTGCTGATAGGCAAGAAGTGAAGCAGCTCATGGCGGTGAGAATTGACCATCAGGGGAGAGCAGACACAATCTGACCACTACCGGCACACTTTTTGCACTGTAGGTTAGTGATGTGCGGATTCCTCTGATACCAGTCATTTATGTTCTAGAATCGATTCTCATATTAAAATATCGATATTTTAGTAATTTAGGGTAAATTTGTAGTTTATCATTAACAGGAACACAGTGGAAAGACACTATATCATTCGGATTGTCTACATTGGAAGGAACTACTTCCTCTTCCGCCTTTCATAGTGATGTGCAAAATATGGCTGTATAAACATGTCGCAGCCCCTGGTGTGCGCACTCACAACAATGGCTGAGCTCAAGTGGAGTCATGTGTGGACGTATTTTACCTCCACAAACAGCCGAGGAGTGGTTTGCGATACATGTGGCAAGAAGGTGCGATGTTGTGGCAGCTCCACTAACCTCATCAAAAACCTCAGAGTAAATCATATCACAGAATATGACAAGCATATGTTGAGGCGAACTGAAAAGGAGGAGTGGACAGGGATAGGTGCTGCTAGGGTGAGACAGACATCTCTCACAGAGTCCTTTAGTGCTGCAGCTCAGCAAGGTGTTCAAATAGCGCACAACTTCAGTTTTATATTTCTATATAATGAATTCTGCATTATTAAGTGATAAGAACAAGTAATCTGATGTCAGTATTTATTATGATGCTATAATTTGAGATACAATAAAAGATACAATAAATAAAATAAGTTTTTGTACAAAGTATCGGTATCGGATCAGTATTGTCGATACCACCCTGAATTTTACTTGGTGTCGGATCGGAATGGAAATCAGCGGTATCGCACATCACTACTGGAGGTTTTCGTAAAGCTTTTATTTTGGTATTTCCGTTGATCCGTACAATAAATTTAGCTAAATATTTAGTTTCCTGTAACACTTAGATTTAACATTTAACATTTAGATTTAAATATAATATTTAGATTTAATATTTAACATTTAGATTTAACATTTAAAATTGTGTTTTAAATATGAAAAGTTACAAATATTTTACTAAATGTAAAAAAAAATGACTCAAAAAAACATGTTTTTGTAAGGTTTTGAGCTAAATGTGGAAAAATGTTTACAAACGGCGCCCAATACTATCTTGTGTCTGTACCATTCTGTTCTGTTTGGTGTTCCACTGGGTTGGTTTTTTTTTTCTTGTTTTTTGGGGGGGTTGGGGCACTGATTCGAATGCCACCTCAGCACCTCCTGGGTGAAGCATGTCGTATCAGAAGGGGGCCCTGGTTTCTCTCTAGTTTATTTATTCAGAGTCAAATAATGTGTCAGTGAATGCAGCTGTGTCGAGCTTCATTACTTTTTTTTTTTTCATATAAGTGCGCTTTAGCTTCATGGCTTCAACAAAGTTTCTCTTAATTGTTCTTATTTTGTTAAAATACGAGTCCAAAATAAATTGCAAGCATAAAATTCTTATTTTCTCTTTTGACATACAATTTAAATGTATAAATACATTATATATACATTCAAATACACAATGCCACGTTATATATTATGCAAACTTGGTCACACATACGTTTTTCCAGTATTTGATAATGTATTCAAACTGTTGTGTGTGCTTATTTCATTTAAATAAATATGTTAAAAATGACAAAAAAAAATCTTCTCTTTCAACAGTATGCTTTATTTGAATTTGAAATATTTATTTGAAAGATGCATTTATTTTATTATGGATTTACAGTTTAGAATCAGCATGTATAGCAATGAAGGGGTCCTCATCTTTGTTACTGATCGAAAAGTGGGCACGGCCATCACTACCAACAGTAACCTGCTTCCCAGTACATTTGCTTCCTTCCTTTTGACCAGAAATTACATCACAGTAGGTGCCACCAGGCATGCCTGTGTTCAGGGTGACATTCAGGTCCCTGAAATGGAAAATAAAGGCCAGCTTAATTTTAAAGCCACAACAGTGCCACAATTAAACTGTAATGCTTGGTTGGGAGTAACACCAAAAATTAAATTTAGTGTAATTTTCTGTATTAATAGTGTAATTTCCTGTACACAACTGATACTGCTCATTCCAGAACTACAAAAAAGTAAGCTTTTTTGTAGTTCTGGAATACATTTAATGTCAAAATTGTAAATGTTATTGGTGAATGATGTTCATATTAGCTATATTTTGATGTGCTCTCAAATAGTCTGCTTTTTTGTGAAACTGTACAGTATTAGGAAACAGTCACACACAAAGTCTTTGGAGAAAAACATCCTTACCAGTCATCATTGTTAAAAACGATGAAACCACGATTACCACGCCCAAAGGCAACCTGATTGCCCTGGTTGTCCCACCAGTTCGAGTGAGGCTGTCCATTGACCACATTACGGAAAATGACCATGTTACTAGAAAGAAGACAGGACAAAATGTTATCATGTGATGCCTATAGATTGTTATAGTCCAGATGACAAAGAAGAACTGGATTTTGTTTTGCATGATGTCAGATGCTTGCTTTGTCTTAATTTCTGAGTGACTTACGTGATCTGACGCCATCTATGCTCACAAACCCATCCATTCCCACAGGTCTGATCAGGATTGATAAGAACAGGCTTGGTTGATCCATCACCATTGCTGGGGGGTCCAATCCAGTAATTCTGATCCTGTGCCACATGGATGGATATATTCAACAAAAAACTGTCTAATACATACTAAGCATTGCATTTTTTTCCATTAAGAGTGAACATACTTTTCCATTTACAAAGTTGCGGTCCCAGCGATAGCTAGACATGACCCTAGTTACACCGTAAGGGTGGGCAAGCATGAAACCAACAGCCATCTTGTAGAGCCTGGGATCCCAGAATGTAAGGATGGATGCACCGCCAGCACCACTACCTCTCTGATTATCATGATTGTCAGTGAAAATGACAGCATTACCATTAGCCATGAAACCCCATCCTTCTCCCCAGTTCCTAAATACATCAAAACAAATTAGAAATTGATTTTACTATTACAGCAAATTTACAGCAAAATAAATGTGAAAAATGAAACACACATACACACACATATATGTATATATATATGTGTGTGTGTGTGTGCATATATATATATATATATATATATATATATATATATATATACACATATATATATATATACATATATATGCACACACACACACACACACACACATATATACATACATACATGCGTACATGGGTACTTCATTTAGTGACATGAGGGGAAACGACACATACTTGGTATAACAAAGCTTCTCATTGTTCCACTTTCTGAATATGTTTCCCAGTTTGGCACCATATTTAAACTCAGTCACTCTTCCAAGGTGGACATACTCATTAGCTGTTATAGGCTCACCGCCCAGATCAATAACCTAGAGGGAAAAGAGGAAAATTTATACCTTAGAAAGCTGATTCAGTTCAAAATTCATATCATTTAAAGTTTTTAACTAGCAACGGAGTAAATAAATGAAATCTCTACACTATTTGTAGCATGAAGTAACATGCATATGCTGTTCAGCTTTTAGTAGGAAAGAAAGACATGATATTTATAGTGTGCATCTGTAACTGCAGCTTACTTTTCAGTTCATCTCAGTTCAATTAAATTATATTTATACAGCACCAAATCGAAACAACAGTTACCTCAAGACATTTTATATTGTTAGGTAAAGACCCTACAATAATACAAAGAAAACAAGCTTGAACATTTTATACTATTAACTATTTTTCTTTTGCTTGCTAAATAGTAATGTTCATGTATTTTGCAAGAATGTTTGATTTGTATATGCTGTTATTCCATCCTGTCTGATGGCTGCCCTAGATACAGTTTGTCCAGAAAAACTTACCTCCTGATAGATGAAAGGTCTGGAGCCACCGGGGAACCACTGGGTGTTAAGGTTGTTCAGACGACCATAGACAGCACTCAGATCACCAGGCCACATGTGTTTGCAGCCATCCACTCTGAATCCAGCCACACCCATGTTAATCAGCTTGTTCATGTACTCGGCCACTTTGCCCCTAACATAGTCTTTCTCCAGGGCAAGATCCAGCAGACCCACCAGACGGCAGTCACGTACTTACAGCAGTTAATATTTATTCAGATTGTGGAGCTAAGAAGCAACTATAGTATGCATGGAGATATTATCCACACAAATTTGCACTGCTTTCTATTTCAAGCTGCTAATGAAAATGAAATACTGTTGAAAAGCTGAAGAATAAAATTGTTGACACTGGACTGGAATCTATGTATAATTAGGTAGATAATTTGATAAAAAAGTAAAAGGAATACAAATTACTGAGTGACTATGAGTATGGCTTCAGAATAAAAAAGATCCATTTCAGCAGCAGTTAGATAAGTTGAAGGAGAAACATGAAAAGCAACAAACAACATGTTATATGCCGTGATTGATTATAGTAGACTGTGGGGGGATAAAAATATTTACATTAATGATAAGTACCTACAAAGAAATAAGGAGATCTCTGATTTATGAAAGGTTTCTTATATGGTACTACAGGATTCAGCGATAGGACCTAAACTGTTAGTAGTGTTTGTTTTGTTTTTGATTAAATGGGAAAAGAGGTGGTTCCTGAATAGAAGCAAAATGATAGATTAAAAGAAATTGGTGATATATTTTGGGAAAGTTATAGCCAAACAAAAATTGGAATATTTGGTAACAGACAAATAAAAGATGAAGTCAAAATTGATGAATGATGCTGTAATAGAAAGAGAATATAGATGTACATGGGCATGATAAGTGACCACAAAATATACACTGTGGATGACATATCTTAACAACATAAGAAAAAAATATTTAAAGCTATTGCAATATGGTATAAAACCAGTGATAGACAAGAGAAAGGCAGAGATTTTATGTATTATAATAAGATAGTAAGTAAGCTCTTGCCAGTGGTGTCAGAAGCAACAAAAATTTTGTTTTGTTGAGTGACATTTCTTACCTGATATATATCACCATAGTTCTCAATTTCACCACTCCCAGTCTTGCATTTATAGTCATTGAAGTCCAAGTAAGAATACGGGACACTGGGGAAGTCTTCATTGCTAGCGTCAAACCAGCTTCCACATGAAGAGTGGGTTCCTGTTCCACCACCAGATCCACACATGTGGTTGATGACAGCATCCACATAGATGTTAACCTTTTGGGATATATATATTGTTGAGGGTGCAGTGCACAAAATCAAATTCTGTTTCGAAACCTCATCATTTTCAGTGATTTTTTTTACATGTTAGGTTCAAATAAAATACATTTGTTAAATTGTTGATATTTATTATATCACCTAAACTGCCAGGTACTGTTTCTATAATGTTCCAAAAAGTGTCATAACAAAAACTGGTAATAACTTTTTGTTATGCAAGAGGTTGCAGATGACCACAATTCTGTAAAATTAAGAAACCTGAAGTCTGCAATGCTTATCATCAAATGACAGCTGTAATTTAGTTTACCCCAACTTTGTTGCATCGGGTGATCATGTCTTTTAGTTCTGCCTCACTGCCAGATCTTGAGCAGAGGTTGTAGCTGACTGGCTGATATCTTTGATACCAGGGCCTCCAGGGAATGCCCAACACAATGTGTTCATTTGGAGGAGAGATCTGCGGAGCATAGAAAAAACAAACAAACAAACAAACCCCACAAGAAACAAAAACCATGTTATAATTGTATTAAATAGAATTATGTAGGTGGAGGCTTGTGTTAAATAGATTAATCTGATTCTACTGTTGATGGTCAGCACACAGTTTATCACAAAAAGTGGTTTTGATTTTTCTTGTGACAAAATCATGAGCTGGAAAAGCTTTCTAAAGTTTAAAATTATAAACCTGGCCATGCTATTGAAACTGGTGTGGAAGCGCCAAATCTGTGTCTAATGATACAAATTTAGTTTTTTTGTCAATCAATACTTTTCTAAAGACATAATGTGTCAATAGTAGTGAGTAAAAACTGAATTGAGTAAAGTGTGTGAAAATAGAATTTTAGATATAATACTAATGAGAACGGAAAATACAAGTTCCATGAAGTGTTTGTGCTGAACTTCCAACACCTCAAAAGGTAGGCTGTATTGTGTAATCAGTGTGATAATGCATTAATGCATTCATTGTTTCATTCATTCATTCACATTGTTTTCAAGTAGTAAAAGAATGCAGGAAGACAGAGGATTATCCTACCTATCTAGAAGCTACATGTGATATATAGCTATACATACCTGAACTCCGCCAAAGCCTTTGGGACCCAAGAAGCGTTCACACTCTTGAGCAATGTCAGCCCAACGCCATTCAAACAGGTGGACGATGGAAGTCCTTCCATTCTTAAATTGGGGGTTGTGCTGGGCAAGGCCAAGCCCGAACAGAGCCACCAGGATGAACAACTTCATGCCTTCGATCGATGAGAAAACAAAAAACAGTCACACTCTGCCAAAGTGCATTTAAAGTATTTATACTGGCTTTTTCCTTTTCTAGGCCAATGAAAGACTGTCATATATCAATGTGAAAATCAAACAGGTGCGTTTTTATCACACTTTCCTGCATATTTTAAAGCAAGGAAAAAAAGGGGGGTGGGGTGGGTTAATCCTTGAGGCAAGATTAGAAAGGCAAACACAAGGCGCACATAAAATCTGTCCATTTAACACAATTTTCTCTTTCTTATCCAATTCAGGGTCACAGGGTGCTGGAGCCTAGCCAAACTGTCATAGGGCCAGGGGTACGGTGCACACTGGACAGGTCACTAGTTTGTCTTTGGGCTGACTCATACAGACAGACAACCATTCATGCCCACATTCAGGTCCAGGTCAGTACCAATTAACATAACCCTATACATGTCTTTGAGTTATGGGAGGATCCTGGAGGCCCAATACTGGATTTTACTTTTCTTGCTATCAGATTACAGTGCTCCCACACCACCATGGCCCCTACATAATAGGACACTCAGATGCAAGGTCAAGTGATTTTTGTAAATGTATGTTACTTTCTAATATTTTCTTTATTCATTTATATTTTTTTATTCTTCTTATTGAAATATAGTGACTCAAAATGTGCTTGACCATTTGGCTGAACAGGCTCTTATAAGGTTAAAACTCTGTGTTGAGCAGTGTTGGGTAAGTTACTTTAAATTAGTAACTTAGTTACATTACTAGTTACTTCCATCAAAAGTAACTCAGTTACTTCAAGTTACTCGTTACTTTCAGAGTAAATAGTTACTAAGGAAAGTAACTTTGGTTTTACTCAGAATTCTCTTGTTAATGTGTTGCTTCCGTAACTGGATACCCAGCCAGACTGCCAGTCTTCTAGCTTGCTTACTTGCCACAAGTGCACTGTGCCACCTACCAATAGAAAGGAAAAAAATAATGTGCACATTTCCACGAGAGAAATCCCACGCCTGGACCGTCGTTGACCGCCGCCATGATTCTAGCCTGCTTTTTACATCCAACACAAAAACTGCAGTCGTGGTGCTTTCGATTGTACTCAGAACTCGGAAATTCTGCCTTCTGAATAGGAAGATGTTTGGTAACAGACGACTGCAGATGAGCTGCTTACAGGGCTGGACTGGGACAAAAACAAATCGTTCCGGGGAATTTGACTAGAGACCGGCCCGCCATTATAGGAAAAATCATAAAGCCTTTGAATGAAAACAAACGCTGTTGTGACAGTGATGTACACTGTTCTGATGGTATATATGCATTAATCTATCAATCGTTTGTTGTAAGACTCAGATAATTATTTTTTTAAAAGCGAGAAATTTTAAATGAGAATAAGAAAGAAAAGTATTTCCCCTCTCCCTGTTAATGCCCTACCTGCCCCCCTGGCAACAGTTTGCTAGACCCGCCCCTGCACAGTTACCAGCTGTCAGCTAAGTAAAAAAAGGATCCTGGTGTTATTTGTCTCTCAGAAACAGTTCATAACTTCCCTTCAACTCATTCATGTCACCTAAAAGGTAAACCTGTTTCTCCATCACCTGTTCAGCTCTGATGATTCAGTAAGGACATCTCCTGGTTTCATCTTCATGTTTCCCTCTCACCACATATCCAAACCGACATCCTGACCAGCAGCTTTACAGCTGTGGCTCCAGCAAACATCAGCTGATAGTAGAAAGTAATATTAAATAAATTGTAACAACAGCTGATCAAGCTTAAACGTGCTGCTGTTGTTTAGCGCGACATCCGCTGGTTTCCTCTTTCTGGCGCAAAGTGGGCAATAAATAAACAAAAGAGAAAAGCCGATCAGCTGATCATTGATCAGTTTTATGATTGAAGTAGAAACAGGAGAGGGAGGGTGAGAGAATGAGAGAAGAAGAGGCAGCTGTGCGGCGTAAACACAGAATAAATCCAGCTTTGTGTATTTTTCATTGTAGCTGAAGTCCGGGACAAAATGTTCCTTTTCACCTCAATATGAAACCCGTAATATTTTCTCTGAATACAGACGATTCTGTTTTTTACGGGATGGTTGGCAACTCTAATAATTAACCGTATGAACAAAATAAAGTTCAACATCAGTAACATAGCACCCACCCAGCTGTATAGAAACTCCGTCATGCTAGCAATTGCTCACTCCCTCCCATGTTACACACACACACACACACTCAAACACACCAAGGTCAAACTCTCAGTGTGAGGCCTGTCTTCAGAATCATTGCATAGATATTTTCTTATTTATTATACCGGTTAAACGTACACATACTTTTTTTATATACCTGATTCTATTCATATCAGTGTTAAGTATAATTAAATATCAGAAAAATCACATATTAAATATGGTTCCTTGTTCAACCTTTATGATATCCAAAATCATGGAATTTGCATACGTTGCTTATCTTTCCACATTCGTATAGGGACACGCTAACCTGCCAAGTTCAAAGCAGGATTATGTACACAGACAAAATTCAGACATTAGAACAGTCCTTTTTAATATTCAAACTACATTTCTCATTTAACATACTGATCAGAACTATCGATTACATGTTTAATTGATAAAAATGATCTACTATTAGCAAATAAAGGAAAGCTCTGTTTGTTCACTCTGATCATTTTTAACACATAACGCTGGATGTTAAGACTTTTTATGCCGTCTCAGAATGATGACAGGGGAAGCTGGGTTGACTTCAATCGCTCTCTGTCCCACCTCTGTCGACACAATTCATACAAGGTCCTGAATAATCAGGCCCAACTAAACATTGGACGTTGAATAGACATGCAGGTCATGTCCAATTCTGGTCCAATTTACATGATTAATAAATATAATTTTGGCAGGGCTGTGGTCTATGCCTCTGCTGCAGCAGGCTCAAGGGGCAGTGCCAACGAGGATGATGAGGCAGCTGTAGCTCATCTGTGATACCAGGATCTGGAGAGGTGTGGAGTCAGCGCAAGAGCTGTGTAGACTGGGCCATCGGAGGGAGAAGCGCAGATACTGGCACTGGTGGCACTAGAGCAGTTTAGAGTGACGGGTCCGCTGCCATCAGCCGGAAAACCTGAAGGCAGCCGTCACCCTCACAGAGGACCACATGGCTGCGCAGACTGAGGGTGCGGAGAGCCACAGCCAGCCGCTCAGCAAACTGCAGCCAGTAAACTGCAGCCAGTAAACTGCAGCTAATGCCAGCACTGAGGAAGAGGCTCCCCAACAGAGCGGTCACCACAGCCATGGCCCACAAACCCCTTTTTTGGCCAATCTGCTTCCCTGTGGCCTGGACAGGGCAGCCACAGTACTTGAACCATGGAGGCTGGCACAAACGCCAGGGCAGGAGTGCTGGACTGGGACACCTGAGATGGGAGTGTCCATTGATGAAGGTGGGGCAGGTGTTCCACATCACCGGGTCTCTGGGAACGTCCCCTGATCCAGGATGGACGTACAGCATTCCGGTAAGGTGTCAACCCAGGGCATTGTTGGAGGTTTTAGTAGGTGGAGGTCATATGTGTTCATGGGGATGTTCTCAAGTATCCCATTATGCCACTGCATATTAAATTTAAGGTTAAATGTATAGAGTAAAGGCTGCAGTTAGGTCCCACCTGTTGCATCCCCTAATTCTAGGAACAAATTGGCCGGGGTTTTATAACCTTTTGGGGCGGTATGTTGGGATGTGATCATGACCTTTAATAGCAGGTCATGATCACATAGGGAGGAGGAGATGACCCCGTCAGCTCCAGTGATTCACTCCATGGAGGATTTACCACTAGAACAGTTTGGTAAAAAAAATAAAATAATGGTCACTTGATGTGCCCTTTACTGGTAATGGAGGTCCCATTTGAACACACTGGCAATGGCTTGTCGGTCATTTCAACAGAGTACGATATTGTTTTGTATTAGTTCTGGTGGATTATACAACGCAATTTCCCGAAGAAGTGCTGCTGTGCACCATTTCTGCCAAGAGTGTGGTGCAGGCATTGTTTCAGGTCATCTCCAGAGTCGGCATCCCGAAAGCAATATTGACTGACTCGGGCACATTGTTCATGTCTCGCACACTTTAGACCTCGTTAGACCTAATTGAGGAAAACTGGGTGGAAGATCCAAACCCAGCTAAAAATTAGATTCAGCACGTCCTGGACCTAAGAGCAAAGCTGCACAGGGGAGTTGTCACAGGAAAATTTGCTTTAGGCCCAGGAACGTCAACAACGCCTGTACAACAGAGGGGATAGACAGGAAATTTTCAACGGGAGACAAGGTATTGTATTACTCCCATCCTTAAGCTTAAAGTTACTTGCCAAGTGGCAAGGAGACTTTGTGGTCACATGGCGAGTGGGATGACTATGGTGGTACAGTTGGACAGTTGGAGCCAAAACAAGTATAACACCTCAATCTCCTCAATGGCTGAAAACGCTTCTCTGTTGAGTCTGGTTAAGGGAAGAGATGAGTTGGGGCTGGAAGTCCCAAATTCCATTCCCATTCCTGCCTCTCTCCATTGGGATAACCATCTGAGACAGGCCCAGAGAGCAGATGTTGCTGCATTGCAACAGTGATTTGTAGATGTGTTCTCCCTCCTGCCTACTCTCATAGAGTACCATTTTGAAACACAGTATGCATGATGGTGCATTGACAGCCATACAGGTTACCTGAACATAAGAGACAAATTGTTCAGAGAGAATTGTCTGAAAATTGTCTGAAAATAGAGGTAATAGAAGGGTCGTACAGCTTGTGGTATAGCCCCATAGTTCTTGTAGTGAAGAGAGATGGGTCTATATGGTTCTGTATCGATGACCACAAGGTGATTGAGATGCCTACCCCATTCCCCAGGTTGATGAGCTCCTGGACTGGTTTGGCATGGCTCAATTTTTCACAACACCAATTTTAACCAAGACTGGTTGATTCTCTTGTCTGCAGAGTCCAAGGACAAAATGGCCTTCTTCACTCCGTATGGGATATACCTATTTGTCACATTTTCGTTCTGCTTGTTCAGAACCCCAGCCATTTTCCAGCACCTCCTAGACCTGGTGCTGCATCTACATGCTGCATATACTGCCATCTACCATGGTTCTTGAGTCCCTGAGGCAGGTGAGGTCACAGCTGACCTGAAGAAGTGTGTGGTTGGATGGAGGGAGGTACAGTATTTTGGATACCACTTAGGGGGTGGGCAGGTGCGCCCACCTGCTTGTCGCTGTAGCCCACGTTGGCTTCTGCACCATGGCTGCTAGGTGATGCCTGGATCTCCTCCATGCATGCTTCATGTCATGGGGGGCAGGGCTATGGCTCACCACACCCACTATTAGATATTTACATGGACCAACCTTATGAATACTAGCATGCTGACACACACAGTGTCATGTACTGTGTGCAGTAGGCAGGAATGGTGGACCCAAAGTGCAGACTCACAGAGGCAAAAAAGTGTGCTCAACACAGCTTTATTACTAAACACAACAAAATAACTAAGGAGCAGGTGGTGGCGCTGCAGGCGACAGCATAGAAAGTGCAGGTGGTGGCTGAATGGACTCACCAGAGCCGTCAGCGGATCCTCCAATGGAGGCAGACGGCTGGAGCGACTCCTCTGACCCTCCAGCAGAGACAGACGGGTGGAGCGGTTCTCCAGAACCCCCAGTGGGAACAGACAGCTGGACGAGTCCCTCGGACCCTCCAGCAGAGACAGACACGGGGTCAGGAGGTACAGAGCTGAACAGATAGCTGAGCAGGCGGCGGAGCTAATGATTGAGCTGAATGCTGAGCTAATAACTGAGCAGGTGAAAAACAGTCTTTAAAATCTGGAGAGCTGGAAATAATAGGCTCAGAACTACATACAACAGCCTTGGTAAACACAGGTGGGGTAACATGAAGAGTCCTACGTTCAGTAGTTTAAAACACAGGAAACTGTCTTCAATTCTTCTGAACTGGAAACATCCGTGTCTGTTCTTGTTGTTCCAGACTTAGTAAGAGCTCGCGCCAGACAGTCAATCTCACTCACCGAGACGGAAAGTGTCTCAACAGACACTAGTGGAATCGTAGATCCTGGCACCACGCTTTGTTCAGTGGGTGGTGAATCCTCATTAACTGTCTCGGCCTGCTGCTCCAAGGAAGTCAGAGGTTCCAAGCGTGGTGAGGAGCGCTGTCGGACGACGCTTCCTCCTGGAAGCAGGAGTGGTGAAGGAAACAGAAAGTGCCGGAGCAGCGGTGACTGGCTCCTCATACCCTGACCACATTTATGCCAAGCATGAGCCAGGGGAGGAGTGGTCAGAACAGGACGTGAAGGAAGAGGGATTCTGATGCTGCAAATGCAGCTGCTGCAGTGGTGCCGTGGAAAGCTCAGTCTGCTGCAGCAGCGGCGAAGAAGTGGAGGTAGAGATAGAAAGAGCAAGCTCGCCAGCCTTGACTTGCTCCCTCAAGGCAGCTACAGAGCTGCCTAGCACAGTGTCTGTGAAGTGTGTAGTTAATGTGTTGTCTTGTGTAGTTAGTGTGTAGTGTTGTGGATAGTTTTGTGTTGTGTATCAGAACAATGAGGCGACTGCTGTCTCCAGGTAGAGAACAGGAGTGATACACCTGCTGCTGTCAGACCTGCAGGTATTAGGCTGTGATGTTCTCCTTTATAGTGGACAGAAATATTTGGAGTGGCACAAATAATTTGTGTGGCATCTTATTGAATGCAGAACACGTGATTGTTCTGTAAATAGTTTGAAATGGTTATTTAAAAAAGGGTAAAAAGTAAATAGCTGCAAATAACTTTGTTTGCAAAACTTGTGCATATGATTTGAAAATTGACATTTTATATTTGCATTTAAAGTTATGAAATATGATTCATTAAACATGTTTGTGGTTGTTACAGTAAAAAATATAACTTTTTCTACTCAGATTTTATGTTTTTTGTCTGATTTTAGATCAATTGTGTTAATACAGTATGTCAAAATGAAAACATAAGTTTAAATTCAGACACATGAGGTTGTGCTGAAAAGAATGATACCAAACAAGGCAAAGTAAATAGTTTTTAAAGGTGAAATGTAGAGGGAAAATCAAAAGTAGTGAAAAATGGCCAGTTATACCCTGGACCCCAGAGGGTTAAACATTTTTTTTAAAGTAGCGCAATAGTTACTTTTCAAGTAATTAATTACTTTTCGAATCGTGTTACTCAGTTACTAACTCAGTAACTTTGAAGAAGTAACTAGTAACTATAATTAATTACTTTTTCAAAGTAACTTGCCCAACACTGATCGCAACACAGACCAAAGGAAAACACAGGGCTTAAATAGACAGATGGAGCAATCAGGAAATGGGAGACAGGAGGGAAACACAGCTGGGACAAATCAGGCCTAAGGAGACAAGGGAAGCAGAGACATGGACTTTCAAAGTAAAACAGGAAACATAACACAGAGACGCAGACTTGGCAAGGTGATACAGCTGACAGGGGAGACAGAGCAACTATGGAACATAGACAGAAATCAGAAGAATAAGATCTCTAACGCAGAAACCAAACGACTAGAAATTATAGATAATAACAAAATCAAAGTTCAATAATAATGCAAAACTCAAAACACTGTGTCAATGACCCAGGTACCTTAACACACAGGTGTACACACAAATGTTCACACAGGTGTACAAACAGACACACACTGTCTTGGTTGGGTGCTGCCTCTAAACATATCATGCATTATTAGTTGTGATGCTGCGCAGTAGCATTCAACAACATGCGGTAGTTATAGCATGTTGGTTGTTACTGTGATTTCCTTACTGTGTTATTTTCTTCTTAAGCAGGTGGTTAAGCAGATTTCCAGTGTCTTTTCTCTCTCTATCTCTCTACCCCATTTCTCCTATATTTTTACTGTCTTCCCAACTTCTCTTTCTTTCTTCTTTCTCTTTCCCATCCTGCAATCCTGTCCATTTTGATTGTAATAACTAATAAACTACGACAATTAAGTACACCAGTATAGCATAAGGTCCACTCGGGAAAATAAATCTGCTCTTGGCTTTCAAACAACAATTATGAATGCTACAGTGCCGGACAGGACAGGCAAAAAAAAAAAGAAAAAGAAAAAAGTTGAGTATTTTTGCTTTTGAACTGCACAAATATATATGTTGAGCTGTACTGACTATATCTGCAAATCTGTACCACTAGAATACTAGGAATGTTTAGGTGATTCATGTTTCACTGTACTGTTAGGATACTATTAAGCAGCTAGCTAAGCGCTCTGTTGGTAGTTAACATGGAGCACCATCCTTCAAGAGTGTCTATAAGACATACAGCTTTGTGTGCATTTCGGATTTGATTTGGTTAAAGCTTGTTTTATTTTGTATGAAGTGAAAAATTCTATTAATATTTTTATATGAATGCTTTGTTTATTTTCAGTATATTTAACTTTAATGATCTAGGTTTATGCTTATTGATTCATAAGACGTTTTTGTAAATTCTTACGTTTAATGTCATCTGTAAAGGAGGAAAGGCCAAAGTGTACTAGAAACACTGTAAATAGTGAATATTCTTTACTCACCTGTAAGTGAAAAGAGAGGAAAGAAAACTGTCTTGAGATGTTCCCTTAGAACTACCAGAGAATGTGCAGTGTTGTTTAATAAATTTGTATGTCTATATTTCTAGATCATTAGCAATGAAGCTGCTGAAAGAGAAGCATTGTGTCTGAGATTGATTGATTTATCCCCTTTTCAGGGTGCAATATTGTCTATGTTACTGTACTCAATGGATAACATTGTCTATGTTACTGTACTCAATGGATATAATTCCATTATAATTAATATAATATATATTAATTAATTATATTAATAATAATTATATTAATATAATAATATAATATAATTAATATAATTCCCCCCCATACTGCAGCTCACCCTTTAATTCTTTTCTGAGCCCATCCCACCCACCAGGGAAAGAAACAATAAAAATGTGTCATTACTTTATTTTAGGACCACCATTACTATGAGATGTATTTTTTTAAATACATTGTGACTAAATATTATGAGTGGGTTTTCATTTCACACCCTGAAGAGTATTTATTATAAATGAACATATTCATGAACATATTTACATGTCAGTCTATTATTTGAATATAAAAAAAAGTCAAAAGTCAAAAATGACAAAGAGCATCTTCAGTTTTTAAAATAAGCTTTATTTGAATTTTAAAGATTCATTTGAAGTCATAATTCCTGGATTTACAGCTTAGAATTTGCATGGATGGCGATGAAGGGGTCCTCATCTTTGCCACTGATCGAGAAGGTGGCACGGCCACCACCACCAACACTGACCTGCTTCCCAGTGCATCTGCTTCCTTCTTTCTGACCAGAGATGACGTCACAGTAGGTGCCGCCAGGCAAGCCTGTGTTCAGGGTGATAGTCAGGTCCCTGAAATGGAAAATAAAGATCACAATTACCACAACCCAGTGTTGAAGTCATAACTTCAATTAAACTCCATTGCCCTCTCGTATTTATTCTGCTTTCAAGACAATAAAACAAATGTAAAGCAATCAAATACCACTTGGGCAAAGGAAGGCATTACATATCTGGTAATAAATGAAAAGGGATGCAGTTCATTTTTCTCATTCTCTGTTGAGAGAGTTTTACTGACTCAGCAATCATGGAATAACACCAAAAGTGTACTTTGTAGACATTTCATTTCCAGATGTCTTTTGTGGATTATATGATAACATTCTATCTATCCTATAATAATAATTATATAATAACTAATAATTATATATTAATACTTGTTATTATTACTACTAGTAGTAGTATATTGTCATAGTATTTATTTATTTATTTTTATATACAATTAATATTGCTCTATATAAAACAGAATTCAATTTCTAATAAAAGAAATAAAGGCTTAAAAAACTACAGACATTTTTTTAACTAAGCTTTTTTTAATTACAATAAATTTAATGTAGAAATTGTCAATCTTTTTGGTGAATTACGGTCATATTAGCTCTATTTTGATATGTGGCCAAGCAGTCTCTTTCTCAAACATTTAAGCAAATGTTTTATTTTAATGGTGAAATTATTTGTTTTAATTTAAAATGAAGTATTAGGAAGCTGTCACAGAAAAACAAGGAGAACATAATCCTTACCAGTTCTCATTGTTAAAAACGATGAAACCACGGTTACCACGCCCAAAGGCAACCTGGTTGCCCTGGTTGTCCCACCAGTTGGAGTGAGGCTGTCCATTGACCACATTACGGAAAGTGACCATGTTACTAAATAGGAGAAAGGACAAATTACAATCATAATACATGATGTCTACAGTTTTGATGGTGTAGCTGACAAAGCAGAACAATGTGAATTTGCATAAGGTCAGTGTGCTTACTAGTCCATCGACTTACGTGATCTGACGCCATCTATGCTCACAAACCCATCCATTCCCACAGGTCTGGTCAGAGTTGATAGTAACAGGCTTGGTTGACCCATTACCATTGCTGGGGGGTCCAATCCAGTCATTCTTATCCTATTATACAAGCGTTAATGAACGAATTCAACAAAAAAAACGTCTAATACACACTAGATATTGCATTATACTTGTGAACATACTTGTCCGTTTACAATGTTGCGGTCCCACCGATAGCTAGACATGACCCTGGTTACACCGTAAGGGTGGGCAAGCATGTAAGCAACAGCCATCTTGTAGAGCCTGGGGTCCCAGAATGTAAGGATGGATGCACCGCCAGCACCATGGCCTCTCTGGTTATCATGGTTGTCAGTGAAGACGAGAGCATTCCCATTAGCCATGAAACCCCATCCTTCTCCCCAGTTCCTAAATACAGCAAAGAAAAAAGAAATGTATTTTATTTTATTTTTTTTATTATAGCTGATCATTACTAAGTCTTTGTTCAGACCAGTACTTAAGATAGAGTTTGCACTGGTTGCTCTAACTACACTCCTGTAAAATTCTGCTTCTCAAAAAGTCAACATATGATGGATGTGAATTTGACTTTGACAACCAATTGGTTGGCCCCTGCACCTTTATAGTAGTTTTTACCTGTTTGTTTTTCCTTTACAAAGAGTATTGTTAACAATGACATATCTCTGTTATGTCTTTAAAAAAACCTTTTATATTAAATTGTGTAATATTTTCCTCAGATACACTAGTAGAAACAACACATACTTAGTGTAGGAAAGCTTCTGGTTGTTCCACTTTCTGAAGACCTCTCCCAGTTTGGCACCATATTTAAACTCAGTCACTCTTCCAAGGGCGACGTACTCATTAGCTGAAATGGCCTCACCTCCCAGATCAATAACCTAGAGTGAAAAGAGCGAAATTCATACCCCAGGAAGCTGATTCAGTTCAAAATGTATATCATCCATAATCTGTAAATTAGAAAGGGTTTAAATAAATAAAATCACTTTGCTTCTGTTTCTTTCTGTTATTACCCTAATCTTCAATTTTGTATACTATTATGTGCTTTTGTTTTCTTTCCAAATAGTAGTTACTTTAATGTTCTCCTTGAATGTTTGTATTTGTAAATGCTTCTCTTCCATCCTGTTTGATGGCTGCTCTAGATACAGTTTGTCCAGAAAAACTGACCTCCTGATAGATGAAAGGTCTGGCGCCACCGGGGAACCACTGGGTGTTAAGATTGTTCAGACGGCCATAGACAGCACTCAGATCACCAGGCCACATGTGCTTGCAGGCATCCACTCTGAATCCAGCCACACCCATGTTAATCAGCTTATTCATGTACTCGACCACTTTGCCCCTAACATAGTCCTTCTCCAGGGCAAGATCCAGCAGACCCACCAGACGGCAGTCACGTACCTACAACAGTTCATATTTATTCAGATCGTGGAGCTAAGAAGCAAGACATTGTACACTGTGCTGGAATTGATATGTTTCTACTATAGTATTCTAAATTAGAACGTTTAGTGGAATCAATGTAGTCATTCTAAAAGAAACATGAGAAGGTAGAGACAATTGTCTCTTCTCTAAAGATTACTTTTTTTTTCAGCTTCGCCTGTTTTTGAAAATTCTATTCAAATTAGGAAATTCAATGAACAACAAGGATTATACTCTGGTTGTGTTCAGCATCTGAAAGTATAGACTATATTATTAGAATATTTGGTAATAGAAAAATCAAGTGTAAAATATATGCTTTAAAATTTCACAACTTATTTGATCTTAATAAGATTTGCTATTTCAAAACAGCATGTTTAATAAACTAAAGCTTCAGTCTTCCTGGTTTTGTTTAGTACCTTTTTTTCATTTGAGTCGATATTTTTAAAAACTGTGACTAATGACTAAAATTAAAATGCTATCATAACAGTATTTGTATTTTAAGACTTATCTTACAAATACATTTTTAGAAATGTATCATTATTCATCATGCAATAGTTTTCCTTGGTCTGGTCATGTCAAAAGTAAGAAATAAGAAAAACAAAATAAGAAAATTTCAAGAGTTTAAGATGTATCAGTGTATATAATTTACTTCCTCCTCTCCTGATTCTGTAGGTAGACTTTGCCAACAGTCAAAAAAGGAATTTGGTGTAAAACAGCCAGAAAGGTCAAAATAATAGAAATCAGTATGAAGAGCTTAAGTCAATGTTTAAAAGAGTAAACTTTTAAAATAAAGTTTGACTTGTCTGTGTGACATTTCTTACCTGATATATATCACCATAGTTCTCAATTTCACCACTCCCAGTCTTGCATTTATTGTCATTGAAGTCCAAGTAAGAATATGGGACACTGGGGAAATCTTTTTTGCCAGCATCAAACCAGCTTCCACATGAAGAGTGGGTTCCTGCTCCACCACCCGATCCACACATGTGGTTGATAACAGCATCCACATAGATGTTAACCTGTTAGTTAACATAACTAGGTCAGTTTTATTCATTTTCTTTGCATGGTCATTTCAAATCATACTAATTTGCTAAATTGTTGATCTTCATGAATTTATTCTAACCCACCAGGTACTGTTTCTATAATGTTGTTCTAAAAGTGTCATAAACAGAATCTGGTATTAACTTGTTGTTCTGTACGAGGCTCCACATGTCCAGACGTCTGTCAAATGAAGAAGTCTGAAGTCTGCAATACCTAACATTAAATGTCAACTGTAATTTAGTTTACCCCAACTTTGTTGCAGCGGGAGATCATGTCTTTCAGTTCTGCCTCACTGCCAGATCTTGAGCAGAGGTTGTAGCTGATTGGCTGGTATCTCTGCCACCAGGGCCTGAAGGGATTGTTCACCAGAATGTGTTCATTTGGAGGAGAGATCTGAGGAGCGCAAAGGAGAAAACAAAACAAACAAGTGTTGTTATTTGGCACTACAGTCAGGACTTCCTTGCAAAAAAAAAAAAAATCTCAGTGCTAGTGAGTCAAAACATTAGTAAAAGATAGTTTAGACGTCATTCTAATGAGAAAGTAAAAAACATAGTTTGATGATATTGATAATAGTTTTGATAATAATAGCAAAAATAAACACACACAAACACATAACACACACATGTGTCTGTGTATGAAACAGGAAAAGAAAGGATTGTCCAATGCTCAGCTATACAGACCTGAACTCCACCAAAGCCTTTGGGACCCAAGAAGCGTTCACACTCTTGAGCAATGTCAGCCCAACGCCACTCAAACAGGTGGACGATGGCAGTCCTTCCATGCTTAAATTGGGGGTTGTGCTGGGCCAAGCCAAGCCCGAACAGAGCCACCAAGATGAACAACTTCATGCTTTTGATCGATGAGAAAACCAAAAGCAGTCACACTCTGCCGCCGTGTTTTCAAAGTATTTATACTCACTTTTTCCTGAACCAATGAGAGAATGGCATATATCATTGGGTGTGGAAACGAAACAGGTGCATTTTTATCACACTTTCTTGCTTTTGTAAAACAAGCAAAAAGGGGGAAAATCCTTGAGGCAAGATTAGAAACACAAACATAAGGAACATAATATCCCACCATCCACCCATTTTTTTCCACTTATCTAAGTCAGGGTCACAGGTGGTGCTGGAGCCTGTAGAGTGAGCGGTCAGTGAAGAATCCGCGAGTTTCTCTGTGAATTTCCCATTACGTCGTTGCGCACTCGGAGCTTGTTTAGGGTTTTTTTCGGTGTAAAAAGAAGTTTTCTTCCCACGCACAACTGACGCTAATGTTTTTGTCACTTTTTATGGAATCAAACTCAAAGTAAGGTCAGTACTTCCAAGCTTTAAACGCTGCACGCTCATACTCTCTCCGTACTCGATATATGATCCGTTGTTGATCTGCAGACAGCTGTTGTCACCAACGTCGCACTCGCTTACGTCACTGTCATGAGACATTCTCGCAAAAAATCATGGTTTTAGTAACGCAGTAACGCAGTGGAAAAGTAAACAGGGATAATAGCGCCACTGTCCTTGACAATTCGATAGACATGTTTAGCTGTGTTCAGCAGGAAAAATAGCAGACTGTATTTTGCTCACATCCCCTTTTAAAAGGAATGAAAATGTATGAATTTTACTATGAAAATTAGAAGAGTGCTTTGCTTTTCTCAAAACATTAAGAAAAATATAATATTTAAAGATGGATATTACTCAGTAGTTGTGATGTTTTATCAAAAAATACTTTGATGCCATCTGTAAAACAGTCAGATTAAATGTAGATGAGGTAAGGTAGCAGTATCATTTGTAAGTAGATACTTCAAACATTTATGCATATATACTCTATTGTAAAACTTAGTGCAAAAATAGTTTTTGATTATTTTTTTTAGTAGTTGTTCACCCAGTTCAGTAACCATGCTGCATACGGAAATCTAATTTTGCTTACCAATCTGGAATCTTGGGATGAAGCAAAAAAAAGCACAGAAAAGGTTTTTTGGTAATAAAATACTATGACTGTCCTTGACAGTTTGATATTATTAGTATTTAGCAGGAAAATGAATGTGGAGTCACGTTTGAGATCAAGCAAATAAAAAGCAGTGTGTGTGTGCGTGTGTGTGTGTTGATTTCCAAATGTGACTAACATGCACTTCAAATATAGCCACAGCATTATAGTCCATTAAAGATTTTTTTTAACCACTTATTCTAGCTCAAGTGATTTTGTGAGATTTATCTTGCATTTGCTAAAATATGGTGACAAAGAAATTGTATTTTTAAAACTTCGATTTTTCTTCACTCAGGTCAATAACCAGATGTCATATCCACAAATTTAATTTTGGTTTTCAATCTGGAATCTCTTTCGGGATCAAGCAAATAAAAAGCGCAGAAAGGTGTGTGGAAAGGTGAATGGAAAATGCAGATTGGTCGAATTGCCTAGATATACAGTAAGTTTTCCACAGTAACAAAGTGTTTTACAAACTCAGCAGTCTTATCTGAAGGAGTTACCAATAGAGTGTGGTTTCTTTGGGAGTAACAGCAAAACTGCAGTTTGTGGCATTTGCAGATGTCTTTTTTGCATTATATAGTAGCAAAAATAATAAAATACAGTTAATAGTGCTCTTTGTGAAACAGTTTTCACTTTCTGAGTAATGAAAAACTAAATGCTTAAAAATATAGATGTTTTTCTTTTTACACTTTTTCATAATTGTAGAATAAGTTTGATTTGGAAATTGTTTGTCTTTTTGGTAGATTATCTGCATATCAACTATATTTTGATATGTTCTCAAACAGTCTTCTTCTAAGACATTTAAGCAATTGCTTTATTTAGATCGGTGAAATTATTTTTATTGTAAAGCAGTAAAATATTCGGAAGCAGTCAGACACAAAGTCCTTAGAGAACAAAATCCTTATCAGTCATCAATGTTAAAAATTATAAAACCACCTTTTCCTCGTCCAAAGGTTGCTCTGGTTGTTCCATCAGTTGGAATGAGGCTGTCCATTAACTACATTACATAAAATGTTAGACAGGGGGATAGGACAAATTGCAAACATAACACATGATATCTGTAGTTTTAATAATTCAGCTGACACATGAAGAACTCTGTGATTTTAATTTGGATAAAATCAGCATGTTTTCTCTTGATTTCTGAGGACAGCATCTATGCTCATGAAAATCATTTTAAAAAATCGTTAAAATCATTAAATGGCAACTGTAATTTAGTTTACCCCAACGTTTTTGCATCAGGTGATCACGTCTTTCAGTTCTGCCTCACTGCCAGAGCTTGAGCAGAGCTTGTAGCTGATTGGCTGGTATCTCTGCCACCAGGGCCTGAAGGGATTGTTCACCAGAATGTGTTCATTTGGAGGAGAGATCTGAGGAGCACACAGGGAAAAATAAATACTGATTCTACTATTAGGGGGAAATCAAGTTAGTTTACAGAATTTACTATAAAAAGTGCTTTGGGCTTTTCGTTTTAAAAGTTTGGAAATGGTAACCTTGGCTATGTGACTTAACATTGTCCTTAAGGTGTAAGTTTTTACTTAAAGACAAAGAATGTTTTTAAAGACTTTTAAATACTTTTTCTCTTGTGACAGTCAGCATTTTTTTAAAAATAGAAGTCAGTATTAGTGAGTCAAAACATTAGTAAAAGTTAAAAGAGTTAGTATACTTATAGTTAAACATAATTTCTTAGAATACTGAATGAGCAGTGTGATTAGATTTACATATTAAGTAAGTCCTGTAAATGTCATGCCAGAGGCAACACTGCCAGCATCTCCAATGGTAGGTTGCATTTTATTTTCTTATTTATATATACTTAGACACTGACGATGCAAATATTATTTAAATCTGCGAACAACAAATTAAAAATTACTATAAAATCACTTAACTCACCTTTTTCTACCCATCCTTGAGTCATCACACTGGGCTTCTCTGAGAAATCAGAAATTTAGCAAGCATAACCTTTATCCATTAATGTATTTTATGTATAAACAATAAATGTATTTTAGCATTAACAATAGCCAGAATACTGATGGATTAACTATTAGAGAAACAATTAACAGACACAAACACATAACATACACATTTATGTGTGTGACAAAGGAAATTAATTTTTTAAAAGCTTCTTTTTCAGTCGCTTCAATAACCAGATGCCATATACACAAATTTAATTTTGATTACCAATCTGGAATCTCTTTCCGGATCAAGAAAGTAAAAAGCCCAGATAGGTATAGGTTGTATTTAGTGTGTGTGTGTGTGTGTGTGTGTGTGTGTGTGTGTGTGTGTGTGTGTGTGTGTGTGTGTGTGTGTGTGTGTGTGTGTTGTAATGGCAGATATTTGTGGGAAACAAATCACACTGAGCACTATTTACTTTGAGTTTAAAAAGTGGAAAAGTAAACATCTGGGTAATAGCTTCACTGTCCTTGACAATTTAGTAAACTTATTTAGCTGTGTTCAAATAGCAGGTTGCATTATGTTCACATCTTCTTTTTATATAAAATCGAACTGTATGGATTCAAATAGAAGAGTGTCTTACATTTCTCACACACAAAAAAATATATAATATTAAAGAGGAATTTTGTCACCGTACTTTAAAGGTGCAGCTTGGAACTTAAGTCTCTGTATCCACAATATAAATTATTATTTTCAATAGTTTTCATGTTTTATCAGAAAACACTTTCATGCCATCTCTGAAATAGTCACATTAGACAAAGATGAGGCATTTCAGTCCTGACATGAAGATGGAGGCTTGAATGGAGCATGAGTGATGTGAGTGGGGAAGAGGTGGTTTGCAGGAAGGCAACTGCACGGAAGAATGACAGATGTGCAGTGAGATTTAAAGTATGCCAGGTGAAGGCTGATTGGCTTGAAGAAGGCCAATGATTGGACTAGACCCATGATGTCACAATCAGCTTGACAGCATGGGAGGGTGGAAGTGATGCCAACACTTGGGAAGCAGACAGATGAGTGACTACAGATCTTCCTTATTAACCTTACACATAAGCTTATGCACAGGAAGTTACATGCTGTGTAATAGTGTCACTATCGCTAAAATGTGATAGAGTTATTTAGTTGTGTCTAGCAGGAAAATAGCAGGTTGTAATTTTCTCACAACCCAGTGTCTGAATTTATGTATGATATGTCTGATAATTAGCACAGTGCCTTGATTTTCTTGCAAAGAAAAAATGAAAAAATTTAAATGTAAACCGCGAATAAATGGTGATCACACTTTAAGGGTCCAGACTAATAGCACTGTCAATAGTACTAACAATACTTTCATCCCTGAGGCAATATAGGATTTTCAATTTGATCCCATAGGTGTCGCTACTAAAAATCTCAGATGAGTTTGGACTCGTGGACTCGACTTTGTCGGGCCACAGTAAAGTTATGGATAGAGTGCTGAATCTCCTTGATCAAATAATATGAGCAGGTCAAAAATTATGAAAAAAATAAAATAAAATATAAAAAAAAAAAATCTTCATTTGAATTTTAAAGATTTATTTGAAGAAATAATTCATGGATTTACAGCTTAGAATCAGCATGAATAGCGATGAAGGGGTCCTCATCTTTGCTGCTTATCCAGAAGTGGGCACGGCCATCACTGCCTTCAGTGACCTGCTTCCCAGTGCATCTGCTTCCTTCCTTCTGACCAGAAATGATGTCACAGTAGGTGCCACCAGCCATGCCTGTATTCAGGATGACATCCAGATCCCTGAGATGAAAAATAAAGATCAACCAAATGTTAAAGCCACAAAGCCACAACAGTGCCACAATTAAACTGCAATCCCATCTCATTTTTAATTCTGTTTGCTACAAACGTAAAGCATTAAAATAACATGTTGGCAAACAAATACATATTTGGCAAGAAAAATAAAAAGAGAGAGAGATACACTTATTAGCTCTATTTTGATATGTGCCTGCTTCTAAGATATTTAAGCAACTGCTTTATTTAGATTGGTGAAGTTATTTTTATTGTAAAACAATATTGTATTCGGCAGCAAACACACACAAACAAGGAGAACATAATCCTTACCAGTCCTCATTGTTAAAAACGATGAAACCACGATTACCACATTACGGAAAATGACCATGTTACTAAATAGAAGAAAGGACAAATTACAGTCATAAAACGTGCTGTTCACAGTTTTTATGATCCAGATGACAAAGCAGAACTTTATGATTTTAATTTGGATAAGGTCAGTGTGCTTTACAAGCCATGGGTTTGTATTTATGGAAGGGGGTGTTACGGCCCTAGCAGGGCCTCCTCCTGAAGTTGCATGTGTGGGCGTGTCCTATCGTCTCTCCTGCCTTAGGTGCCACCTTTTTCTTTTGAACAGCTGACTCCCATCAGCATTTAAAGGTATTTACGGCCAGAGAAGGATGAGCTCTGGTGCCACAGAGCCATGTTGGTGGTTGCAGCTAGTGAGCTGTGTGTGTGTGTGTGTGTGTGTGTGTGTGTGTGTGTGTGTGTGTGTGTGTGCGTGCGTGTTTGGTGGTTGCAGGTAGTGAGCTGTGTTTTGTGATTGTTTGCTCCTTCTCGGTGGAGAGGAATGTGTTTGGTCACTAATCTCTTTTTGACGTACTTTTCAGTTCACTGACCAATGCTTGAGTTTTGTTTTGTTTCTTTAAATGATGATGGCAGCTTGTCCATCTCTTTATTTGAGTTATTAATAGAAGCTTTAATAAAACTCTTTCATTTAACCATTTTGCCTCTCTGTCTCCTTTATCTGACCCAGACACTTTTTGTTATTTTCCCTAATCGCCTGGACCGTTTTGAGGGGAACGTAGCAATGACATATTGTACACATCATATACAATATTTACGCACACTAGTAGAAATAACACATACTTAGTGTAGGAAATCTTCTCGTTGTTCCACTTTCTGAAGACAGTTCCCAGTTTGGCAACATATTTAAACTCAGTCACTCTTCCAAGGCCGACGTACTCATTAGCTGTAATGGGCTCACCTATCAATAACCTAGAGTGAAAAGATCAAAATTCCTACCATAAAAAGCTGATTCACTACTACATTCATACCATCCAGTGTCTGTAAAAAAGAAGGTTTTAAATAAATCAAATCACTTTCCTGTTTGATGCTGTAGTGTATATATGCTGTTGAATTTCATGTGTTTTAGAAAGAAATAACATGATACTAAAGTATGTCTAGGTGACATCTGTTACTGAAACTTTCTTTACTGTTTTGTTTGTTGCATACCTTAATCTTCAATATTTTATACTATTATGTACTTTTGTTTTGCTTTGTTGCTTTAATGTTCACATATTCTGCTTGAATGTTTGAAAGCCTACCTCCTGATAGATGAAAGGTCTGGAGCCACCGGGGAACCACTGGGTGTTAAGGTTGTTCAGACGACCATAGACAGCACTCAGATCACCAAGCCACATGTGTTTGCAGCCATCCACTCTGAATCCAGCCACACCCATGTTAATCAGCTTATTCATGTACTTGGCCACTTTGCCCCTAACATAGTCTTTCTCCAGGGCAAGATCCACCAGACGGCAGCAGACCCACGTACCTGCACATATAATACAGTTTGAGATATTATCCATAGAATTTTTACTTTGTTTTTGTTAAAGTTTCTAATTAAAAAAATAAATAAATTAGACATTGCTGAAAAGTTTAACCACCAGAGACACATATCTGGAGTCACTCTAAATGGATATATTTTCAAGAAAAATGAAAACAATAAATGAATAGTTGAAGGAAATATCTGTTATCCAGCTAAAAATAAATTCCTCTACTTCCCCATGTTTAGAAAGATTGTAGAAACTATAGACTATGCAAGTAGTTTAGTAGTATTAGAGGTACATTTTACATAAATGTAAAATCTTTTAGTATCTACAAAAAAATAAAGATTTCTCATGAAGTAATCCAGAATTCCTGTTACTTTGTCATTTTTATTTATTTATCTATTTGATTACACAAATTCATGGTTCATTGGTCATGAATTCATTGATGATGAATTTTGACAAAATGATAGTCAAGGATTTGTAATATTTGGTAACAGAGATAAAGTCAAAATCTTGATTAGTGCTGTACTAGAGTATATTAAAGTTTATGGGCTATTGCAGTGTTGCATGAAACTAAAGATATCTCACTGCCTACTTTGTGGTAGTATAATGAAACGCATACACAACGCACAGTAATCCAGTTTATGTGATTCCAAAGTGTGGGCTAAGGCCCCCTGGTGGGCCATTAAGATACTACAGGCACAGTACTAATAGAAATTCAGTTTGAAATTACTCACTCCCAGTCAAAAGTTTGGACACACCTTCTCATTTAATGGATTTTCTTTATGTTTACTACTTTCTACATTGTAGATACTGAAGGCATCAAATTTATGAAGCAAGGTATATGGAATTATGTAGCAAAGAAAAAACTGATAAATAACTCCAAATATGTCTTATATTTTAGAATCCTGCAAGTAGACACCCTTTGCTTTGTTGATAGCACTGCAAACCCATCTCTCAATGAGCTTCATGATGTAGTCACCTGAAATGGTTTTCACTTCACATGTGTGCCTTCATTTGTGTTCATTTGTGCAATTTCTTGTCTTTTTAATGGAGTTGGGACCAGTTGTGTTGTGCAGAAATCAGGTTGATACACAGCTGACAACCCTATTTGACAATTGTAAGAATTCATACTATGGCAAGAATGCCAATCAGCAAAGTAAAGAGAAATGACAGTTCACCATTACTTTAAGAACTGCCAGAACATCCTGCAGTGGCATGCCATCCCATCCGGTTTGCATTTAGTCGGACCATCATTTATTTTTCAACAGGACAATGACCCCAAACACGCCTCCAGGTTGTGTAAGGGCTATTTGACTCAGAAGGAATTTAATGGAGGCTGGACTACTCCGGGTAGAGTGCCCACTCTGGGTCAGGAATGAGACCCTGCCCCAAGTGGAGGAGTTTAAGTATCTCGGGGTCTTGTTCACTCAATATAAAGATTGATGGCTCCGGCTATGAATTTCAGACAGATCGGGCCTTAACTTAACAAAAAAGTTATCAATAGTTCTTGTCATCTTTTCTCATTACCCACAGTTACATCCACTTCTGTCGGGCCTAGGCTACTCACTCAATTTTGCCTCAGACAGTCAGAAATTTATCATGTACTGATACATGTGAGACTTCATTTTCATTTTCATTTTCCTGGCCTGGCTTTTTATAGCAGATAACCTTAAAAATATTCTGCAATATAAAGTTTAAATTTCTTCAGTATTGAATAGCAGAAATTAGGCTTTCCTGTCCGAGGTCATTTAACCTCCTAAGACCCGAACTCTTCCACGGCATGCATTTTTAATTTCTCTTTGATATTTGGTCACATTGGGACCCGATGAATGTAAAAACAAAGAATTACCAGATTTTTTTTAACCTTATTTTTGTTTCTAAGAAAAATGAGAGCCACATATGAGGATATTCGTTTAAAATTTTGATAGAACAGTGGCAGTATAATGTCCTCGTAGGTGGATATCAGGCCCATTTAGATCAAAATTGAGTATTTTAGTCTAAATAACCCAAAATGTGATGTCAACATATGTGGGCACCAGGTCCTAGGAGGTTAAGTAAAAAAAAAAAGAAAAAGAAAAAGAAAAAAGACAACGGGCGATAGCGCTGCAAACAACGGTAGACTGGTGGGTAATAAGCAAATGAATAATGCAGAAACAGAGATGTCAGACAGGAAACTGTTCTTGAAGTACACACACACACACACACACAGAGCAGTGCATGAAGTGTGATTTTTATCGTGGTGGAAGCAAAACAGCAAAAGTAAGGGAATTCATGACGACATTTATCAAATGTGAAGCGTAGTTTGCTGCTTCTTTTGCTGCTGGTTCAGTGAATTTTGGTTGGAGAGAGACAAGAGCTGCTCAGAATCTAGGGCAAAAAAGACGTTAACACAGCGCGGAATTTATGTACATGGGAGATTGTTGCTAAACAGGTTATATTGATTGTACTGTTGAGGGACATAACACGAAACTTCGTAAAGTTTGAAGTGATAACCCTGGGCATGTCACTTAATCTGAGGTCCATGTGTGAGCTACAAAGTTATGTTTAAAGATACAAATTGTTATTATTATCTTCTTTTTTCATGTGATAATGCATATGTTTTAAGACAAAATATGTCAATAGCAACAAGCAAGACAAACATTAAAAAAGTGACTGTAAGCGAACTAAGAAAATGAAATTGTTTGTAATGTGATGTGGGATTTGAAACTGTAGCCTTTCAAGTTATTCCCATGAATCATGTCACATTGCTAACATTATATACTTGTTATATATATGTTTTATTGTTTTATCTTAAAGCATTGTGAGCATATATTGCCTGCATTATTCTCCTTAGCAGAAGCTACATAAGACATTCAGCTAAACATACCTGAACACCACCAAAGCCTTTAGGACCCAAGAAACGATGCAAGCAATGTCAGCCCAACGCTATTCAAACAGGTGGACGATGGATGTCCTTCCATACTTAAAGGGAGGGTTGTGTTGGGTAAGGAGAAGCCCAAACAGAGCCACTAGGATGAACAACTTCATGCTCTCAATCAATGAGAAAACAAAAAACAGGCACACTCTGCCAGTTTGGTGTACAATATTTATATGTAGTTTTTCTTCTTACAAGTCAATGAGAGACTGACATATATCAGCGTGGAAACCAAACAGGTGCACTTTAATCACAGTTTTGTGCCTTTTCTTTTTATCAAACCTTTTATCAAAGGTTCACATCATTTCTTAATCATAAAAACACACTCAAATGTGCCATAATGATTGCAATGTGTTGCAATAAATTCAAATTTCTTTGCAATACAGTAAAAACATAAGACTTGTGTGGTGTTCAAGCCTGTTGCAGCCATTTTCAGTGTTTATCAAAAGAATAATTGTAATGTTTGTCATTATTTCAACCTCAGATTCCTTGCTTTTAAGTCATTTTCTAGGAGCAACATATGAATTTATATAACACTTTTACTGTTTGGGTCCATTCATGGTTAACAAAAGTACTGATCTTCTGTGTCACTTTACTCCGTCTTTAACCAGATTTAACTCTGTGTGTGTCTGAGAGGTAGTGAGGGGGAATGAAGTTCAGTTTAGAGTCTTTAGCAGCAAGCCGGGGAGAACTATGGATTTCAAAAAAATGTGAAATTGATTGGCCTTCTTGCCCAAGGAATGAGGCGCTCTGCATGGCTGTTTTATGGCACAGTTATTCCCGTGCAGGACATCAAATCTTCTCATCCATTAATTGTGATATTTGAGTTTATATGCCTGGATTATGAGTTCTGAAAACATAATTTCTGGATTATTTTGACTATAAGAAATAATATGATGAAGCATAGTATACTGTTTATTACAGACTACTTAGGGCCAAAGTCACCATGAACATTTGTTTTCAAGCAATTTAAAATTTTTAGACAGTCCACATAACTTAAGTTTTTGTGTTCCTCGTCAAAACTGGCCTGGAATATTTTATCTGTGTAAAGAGGAAATTATTCCAAAACTACTCTTGTTTCTGGCACAACTCCTGACCAAGAGTGTTGAAGATAAAGAACTTATCTCCTTATGTCCCTGAGACTTCACCATCAATCTCCAGAACCACAAACTTTGCTTGGTTCTTTTTAGGAACACCGTCTGCAGGTTTCCCAGTATAAACCTGAATGTTCCAGGCAGAACTTGTCCTGGGATCACATGTTGCCCATATCTTTATGCTATATTTAGACTGCTTGCTTGGGATATACTATCTGAACGGACAGTATCTCTTAAGGCAACCAGGTGCTCATCCATTGATCACTGATCAATTTGGCTTGTTGACAATGGCATTGTCTTGTATTACAGTTGTTAAAGCGAATCACCTGTAACAACATATAACATTTCTGGAGTGAAACGACGGCCCAAAAAATCAGCTGACCAGACTGCATCCCATGAACTGATTTGGTAAATCCATTTCTGGAACTGTACACACCACTTAAATCAAAAGACTCATGTATGCTTTGATGTCTTTCTCAGTTAGCTCCTTCCAATTGTCTTTGTAAGTCTCCCCTCCAAGTGGGTCAAGTTTACCACTATGGTTTTGATTGACTCAGTCAACAACAGTTCAAAGCAGGATTTGATGTCATCAGTCCAGGACAGGGAACATTTTGTAGGCCCCATGATCATCCTGATAGTAGTTTCAGCTGAAAGCCTACCTAGATTCTCAGGTGGGAATAGGTTTCCATGTTTTGACTAGAATTCAAGAGCAGCCTCAGATTGGCCATACTCTTCATCACTGGATTCCTCTTCATCAGTCATATCTTGGTCTGGATTATTTTCTATGCCATCTTGAGCTTCTGACACTTCCTCATCTAGTCCAGTTTCCTGGCCTCTCTCCTCTTCATCAGAGTGGTGATCAAATACATAATCAAGAGGCACACTTAGGGTATATTGACCTGCTATTATGCTGCCACACAGTGGCCTGTGAGCAAGGCCTCAAAAAAGCATAATACACAAAAGCTACAAGAAAAGTTTAAATTCACTGAAACAATGTTGCAGCTGTCTGTGAGAACTGCCAACACATACATATATACTAACATCAACTGATTTAAGGTTAAAGTATCATAGAAGGAAGAGAATCATCATCAAAAACACACGTTTTGTACACATTTGCACATCTAGTTACTGTATTAGATTCAGCTGCAGAAGAGAGCAGTGAGTGTGTATCCATAAAGTTTAGCCCCTAAATCCAAATAAAATGTGTGTACCTATTACACAGCAGGTGCTTTTCATTAAAAAAAAAGGAAGTTAGGCATTATTGTGTGTTAAAGCTTTTGTAAATAAGGCATGCTTCTCTTTTCCTCATCGCACCTGCTTACTGTCTGACCCAGCTCCTGGCCTTTCTGCCCCCACCTGCAGAGAGTGTGTCAAACAGACATCTGAGTTTCGTTCTGGGTCACTCCTCCCGACGAGACTGTGGGTCACAGGCATGTAAAAATGAAAAGGCCCTAGCATGTGTGTGGTGTAAACGCACCCTAATAACTCATTTTGCTGACACATAAGGACTTGAGTATGAAGATCAAATTTTTCAGTGCATATTTTAGTTCTCATACTGTGATGACCTCTGTTTGTATTTTTCTGGTATTAGCCAAAACTGCAGTAATTGCAGAGAAATTGAATGGATTTGTTATACTATTAATCTTATTGAGCTGCACCTCTGTGAATCATTAAATATAAAATATAGGAATGTCTTTATATGTGTGGTGAGGTAAAGCTGTTTGTTTATAGCCTAAATAAGAGCTCTTTGTTTCTCTTAATTAATTAATTTAATACCTTTCAAATTAGTTTGTTTATTGATTTATTTATTTTCAGCTGTTTGGGTCAAAATTAAAACCAGCCACTTGAGGGCAGTAAAAAGAAAAATGTCACACAACATCGTCAGAACTTGTCATGAAACAGTTTGAAAACAGATGTATGACCAGATGAAACACCAGTCTTAACCAGCTCCTGGGTTTGACTGTTTAGTTTCTAATTTTTTAAAATATTTCCACAGGCTTGACACTCCCCTTGTATGTCTCTTGTTTAGTATTGTAGCTCTTTAGCTTCAGCTTTAGGCTTCAGGTTAGATAAAAACATGGGTTTACTGTGCCAGTAATCTTCATCCTTTTGTTGTTGGATATGTTATCATAAAAATTAAAGCCACATTTTCTTTGAATTACTACCATGTGGTTGTACCTTATACTCAGAGGGAGGAGATTTCAGAGGGCTGGTTAAGGCCCAAAGTCACTCACATTTTCCCATGAGCCCCCAAAATTCCATCAAGACCAAAATACTTTTCCTGTATAGACAACACAGGACATACCTCTGGAGAGGATGAAGGGTTTGGTGGACAAAGCTTTCTTTCAGTGCTCAAGCTGAGAAACCAGGTGAAGGGAGAGAAGTTGGTCATTTGATTCCCACCCTTGGTTTTGTCATGGGAAAGTGGAAGAAATGAACGGTGTTGCCAAGACTTAGACAAAGAAAGAGGGAGGGAATGGTGTCAACAGGTTACGTGAGAAAGGGAAAAAGAGAGCGATAAGTGAAAGGTGGTTGCGTGGTCTTGAAATCAACGATAAATGAACAAAGAAAGAGGAGTGAGAGTGTATGAGACAGTGAAGGGGCTGCCGCTGCGGTTCGGGGCAAATGAGGAAAAATGCAGAGGGGGTGAGTGGAAAAAGAGAAGGGAAGCATAAAGCACAAAAAAGTTGAGGAAAGGGTAAGATGTATTTGTCTCATCTTCTTACACTTCAAGTTTCTCTTTTAGCTAGACAGCTCAGTTTAACAGCCATGGCGTTGGTAAATGCATACCACATAGCTTATTGGTTGAAATAGTCCAGTCCACTGATTCAAATAATTCTGCGAGATTACATTTAAAACAAAACTTGTGGGCAGCATTCGCTGATGTTAGAAGCATAAAAAACTCCACCATGCTGGATGAAGAGGTGTCAGATGACATTTTAACCACATTTATAGCGCAGTATTCTGATTCAAGATTCAAGATTCAAAGCGTTTATTGCCATGTGTACAAAGAAAATTATTTCTCTGTACAATGAAATTCTTTCTCTGATGTCCACACGCAGATGCTGGTTGATATGTTGTTACATCCCCACGAGGAGTGTCTGTGGGGACTGGTAACAAATAGGTCCAGAACGGAATGAAAGGAAAACAGACGGAGGTATTTAGTAAATAAAATAGTTTTTATTATAGATAATCTTAACATAAAGAGCCAGCAACTGCGTTTTTCCAATAACACTAGAAAAAGAAAAAGGTCGCAACAACAAACAAAAAACTCCACACCACGAGGAGGCACTTCCAGGGGCCCACAGGCCAACCCTGTCACTAGCAGCAGCTAGCTTTACTGCTGCTGAGTCCCACAAGCCCACACTACTCACATGAAGCAGCTCCCCACTGCTTCCACAACTCCACACCATAGGACCTCTTCCGACATCTAGCACACAATCTGGAGACACCAGAGAAAACCACCCTCTCAGTTCATCCCTAGCTTATATGACCTCAGAGAGGTTATTGCTGACTGGGCCCAGGTGGTAAATGAGGCCAATGAACAGCATTGTGTCCCCTGTGTCCTGGGGAGAGAAAAGAGTGAGAGAGAGACAGAGGGGTGGAGCAAGAGAGGAGGAGGTGGAGAGAGACCACACCCCCACAAGGGCAATTTCAAGAAGAGGCCCTGCTAGGGCCGTAACATATGTACACATAGATAAGTATTCTGATGGAAAGCATCTACGGGCCATGCCTTACTGTACATGGTTTCTTAATTATCCACCAATGCCATCATGTGTTACAACAAGCGTTTCTGCTCTGACAAGATATATGTCACCGCATTGTCCCGCATTATCGCTTAAATTTTTTCAGTGAATGAAATGTAGGTGTCCTCAACTAGAAGTGCACATTCCATAAAGGAAAAAGCCCTATAAATTAAAAATCCACATGTTCTTCCAATGGAAACTTTCAGTCTAGTATCCTTTTTTCCCCATGATGATATGTTGTGCAGATGTTGAGAAAATCTCTTTCCATCAAAGAATAACAGCAGCGACGGAAGTCCCCCAGGAGAGATTCACGTACTAAAACTTGCTAAAATGCACAGACACCCAAACACGTCAGCACCTTAATGTGAGTGTGCATACAAGCACAAAACTTATTTCTTTATGTTTCAGAACATTGTGCCAACATAACAAGATTTCAAGGTTGAACTAATGATTCTTTTAAAGCATTCTTTAGCTGTTGTTGTGGAAAAAAACAACGGGGACAATGCTTCAGACCAAGTTTACAAATTTACCAAAAAGTTCATCAAATTGAAACAGTGAGCAGTGACTGACTTTTTAGCAATTTCAGCCACATGTTGGGTCTTACATTTCCCATAACAACCACCAGCATCCTGTCTTCAGATCCTCCCTGCCCCCCTGCCTGTATGTTCATGTCCTTTAAACACAACACCTCCAATGTGTATCCAATGTGTCTCCATGCTGCCAGTTAACTCTTACATAACTGTATTAGGGTTTCAGTTAATATATAATATACATTTTATATTAGAGAGGAAATGTTATTTTACTCTAGATGCACAAAGGACAAACTGTTTTCACACAGTGAGTAGTGTTCTTCTTCATATATAATTAATTAACACTTAATTAATTAATTAACACTTATTTGTTTTATGCATAGATTAGGAAGATTGGTTAAACGCAGCAATCATGGTGAAGTGAATTCAGATCTCACGTATACCATGGTTTTACATATATCCCTCCACCTTTGTCCAATGTGGCCAAACTGACTCCTTTAAAACTTCCAAAAAATCGCATATATGAGACTATTCATGAAAAGCTTCTCAGTGGTATGCTATGCAATGCATGCCTTTAAGTGAATTTTAATAGAACTTAATCTTCTCGAGCTGCCGGTGACTGGAAAGTTCACCATAAAAATTACAGATGGAGTCAATTTTAGGATCCTCTTTTCCAGTAGTCAGCAGGAAATCAGAGCTTTGCTTTCATGCTCATAAGCTGAGCAACAGTTTTACTGAGAAGAAAATTCCTGAGCTTCCCTTTAGTCACTTTGTTGAAATGTTTGTAGTTTACCCTCAATAGACATTTGTTACCTTTTATACTACAATAACAGGGAATTTAGGTGTGCAAACTTTCAGGTCCATGGTTTTTGGGAAACACTTGAATGCTCTTTTGCCTTCATTTCTGTGATTTTTATTTTTTTCGTCTGGTATTTAATGACATCTTAAGAAATGCAATACCTGGGCAATACAACACTGTGATGAAACAAGGTTATTGATTTTATGAACAATTTATCAGGGAAAGATACAGAGAGAATTTTATATGAATTCACCCTTAAGATATATCAGTATTGGTAAAACTCCAGGAATTCTAATAGCTGCAGGAATCCCTTTGAGTGTTTTCCACTCTTGGCTAACGTTCAAGCTTTTCCATGATGTCACTGCAGGCTTTAAGATATAGAGAGGATCCTTTGTTTTCTAAAGACCTGCTCTCCTAAAGCAAGAAGAGAAAAATATGTGAGGAGACTTAGTGGGGGAGTAGAAAAGGCAAGCATCTATCAAAGAACATAGTATCACACTTTCATTTTTTTCCTTTTTTTATCAGACCTGTGCTGAATAAATCCTCAAATATGTCTTCGTTCTTTCGCTGTTGCTTATCTGTTTATTTGTTTTTTGCCAGTTTAATTTTATCAGACAGCGAAATTGATTTAAATTAGGTTGAGAGCAAAGCGGCACTGCTGTGATATTTGCAAACATTTAGGTGAATGGAAATAAAAGGTGCTGGCAACTAGGAAGCACCTCTAAATGCTCACCACGTGATGAACGCCTTTGCAACAATGTGTGGGACAGATGTCCTTCTGTGGCACGGGACGCGGATTAGAGCACCGCAATGATCTTTTTTAAACACTTCAATCCTTTCCCTCAAAAATAGTAACAAGTCTTAAAAGGAAAAGATGCTGTGCTGTAGGTCTCAGGCACATATTTACAGAGGAATAATCACAGGCTGTGTTGCTGGCATGAAGCTGGCTGTAAATCTCAACCCGATCTAATGCTAATGAGGTTTTGTATAAAGACACCAAGCACCGGTTATTTGTTATGTACAGCCTTTAATTGTTTTCAGTTGTAAACTTTGGATCCGGGTTTACAAGATCTGTCCAAGTTCCTGTCTTCACCTGGCTGCTTTTGTACGCACTGCCATAACAGTAGCAAAGTATTACCTCTATGCAAGGCACTGGCATAGATAGACTGACTGTGGAGTGGGAGATTGCAGGTAGATGGTGTGGGTCTGATATTTCACAAAGGTATCGCTTTCAAACATCACACAGGAACAGAGAGATAGATAGATAGCATTTTCATTATTTCCCCTCTTAGATCCATATTAACCCATGTGTTAACTGAGTATTCTTCAAAAGTGACTATATAACCATCTACTTCACACAGAACACCCCTGGATATTTTCAAAGTGTAAATACTTGTAATTAATGTCCTATGTGGGGGATATCTTCAGATATTAATCTTCCCTACACTGCACCTCCTTTAGTCGTCTGTGCTCTGAACACATGGTGTATTAATCACTCAATGCCCTCCTTTTCAGAGAGAGGAGGTTGATAGAAAGAGGGTGGAGTATTAAAGTGATAAAGCACATCGTTGCTTCATATTGTAATGTCGTCAAACACTGTTTGAATGAGTATGGTACACTTAAAACTGCAAGTGAATAAATGTATGTGCTTCCACAAAGAACAAAGTTTAATCAGTATGAAAATTCAATGAACATCTTTTCATGGCCTTGGCAATCACTAACTCTCAACTCAACTGAACACCAGCGGGAGGTTTTGGAAGGATGTCAGCTCTCTCCACCACCATAATCAAAACCTTAAAAATATGGGAATGTATCTTAGAAGAATGGTGAAGAACTGCATAGCAATGGGAATTTATGACAAGAAAAATTGAAGCTGTTCTGTTTTTTAAGACACTAAATTTAGCTTTTTTCTTTTCGTACGTTATATATTTAATTGATCAGCCTGCTTGTATTTTAAAGTGAAAACCCAATGACTTTCTCTTGGGTGTTTAAATGGCGTTTGTTAAGTTAAAGAAAGGTAATTATAAGGCAACTACTTGTTTAAAACTGCTTGTGGACCAGTTTTCAATCATTTAAATGTATTAAGGCAGCGGTCCCCAACCCCCGGGCCTCGGACCGGTACCGGTCCGTGAGTCGTTTGGTACCGGGCCGCGAGAGTTGAGGCTCAGGTGTGAAATGTATAGTTTTCAGGGTTTTTATCGGTTTTCAGCGTTATTTTGTTATCGTTTTTATCGTTTACTCGGTTTTCCTTGGTCTTTTCACGTGTGTTATGAATAAATTTTCTTTTTTTCGGTACTGGTACTAGTTTTATTTTGTTGTATTTATCCGCGACACCTTAAAGGCCGGTCCATGAAAATATTGTCGGGCATAAACCGGTCCGTTGCACAAAAAAGGTTGGGGACCGCTGTATTAAGGTATGCATTTAAATACGCTCTATCCTGAATTTCCTATCATTCAGTGTTAGCCACATATACAGCTTTTCAAATTTGAGGATCATTTGATGCTTCTGGTAAATTCATTATAAACTGAGGAAATACTATAGTTTTTTTCTTCTGCACACAAAGTATTATAAAACCCGTTGGACTTTGTAAAAACAAAACAAAACATAATTACAAGGCTGAAAACAAGGCTATTTTTCTCAAACAAGTTTGCAGAAAGTTAACAGTTTAGGCACTAACAGTGTGTGCATGTACTGGTTCACAAGAGTTTGGGCTTATGCATTTCTAAAAAGTATACGTTTGTACGTAGGACCACTTGTCATGGTTTGCTTATACTGATTTGCTTTTCTTGCTTTTCTCTTCATACACGTTTGGAGTCATGGAGAAGTACTTTACAAGATAAACTACAGTTCAGAGAAATCCCCAAAAAACACAAGTTTAATTTTTAGTCTCAGAAATGTGCTTTTTACATACTTTTGTGCATATTTCACATCTTGCAACTCCCACAGTTTTTGTTACTTCTAACATGTTACCCGGTTGCTACCTTATTGTTAATACATGCTTTCTAATCCCCCTTTTCTGTTTTCAACATGGATTTCTCTTTCTCTTTTTTCTAAAAACTGGGACAAATATCTTTCCACACAGAGCCATCATAAAGTTGGCCCAGGTACTATTCTGGTATGAGAATAGCTATAGACACAGAGGTTGTGTAGATCATTCAGGAAGTTAATTTTGGAGAACTTCCATGAGGCGTTCTGGAAAGATTCACCACCAGTCAAATCAAATTAGAAGCTCCAGATTTGTGAGTGTTTACAGCTGAATGAGATTCACCCCGTATGACTTGTCTCTTGGTGTGCATTAGAACAGTTTCAGTAAAAGGAGATCATCATGTCTGAGTGTACATAGAAGTTTCTAACACTAGGGGTCTGTCTTAGGATTTGCTGAATGAGAGCGAAATTGCTCAGTAAACAAACCCACAATTAGAAAACCCCTTGGTTCCAAATTAAGCTCACCTCATCAAGCACTGGCAGGGCAAGTAGCTAATCTAGCACCCATGACTCCATCAGTGCAGCTTGGAAGTGGGAAGCAGATTTAATGACTCTTTAAACTTACAATGGAGACTTACATTGAGATTATCCCTTTTCTCTCTTCTTTCTCCTTGCTCTGTTTCTGTTGTTTGTTTGTTTTTTGCCAGCTTATATTTTGAAAAATGGTGCAAACATGTATTAAGGAAATATAAAGGCTACTAAAAAAGAAAATAAATAACAAGAAAAATTCTAAAGATTAGTGGGAATGTATTTGATCAGGACTCACACCTGATCTATATACACTTTTCAGCTACACTTCACTTTGTTTCAAAATGAAATACTGAACTATATTTACTTTGTAATTTACAATTCACTTTAATATTTCCCATACAAAAGATAAAATATGTACTATAAATTATGTGAGCAAAGGCTTTGGAATTCTGCAGGTCAAATTTTCATTATTTTCACTGATTTGGTTTATGACCCAAGCAGATAAATCAATTCCATCATCATCAGCTGGTCATTGTTGCTTGGTGCTAAAAGCAAATGATATCAGGCTAAATTAGGCCTTAACACCAGCAGCCTGACTTGACATTGGCAAATATGTAGCTGCTCAAAGCTAACAGCTGTAGACTTTTGGTCTTATTAGAGCATCCAGGATATAGAGAGTATAAGTGACATTTTGACCTGCTGACACTATTATGGAAACTGAATTTGAAGACTGCACATTTATAGCTGCACCTAATTTCATGACTATGAACCAATATTTAACGAAACATTTCATCCAAAAAATTTAAATCCAACCTTTTGATACTGTAGAGAAGATAGATGGAGTTATAACTAAGTTTTGTGTGGTGGTAAATTGCGAACACTGCTGGCCCAAAATGCTGAATTTCACAGTGCTTTGCTTTAAACCTACATAGCATACTTCTTCCACCACAGCAATTCTTGTGTCAAAGATTAAAAGCACCAGAATTAATGCTGGCACAATCAAAGCCTCATGAATACTTCAATAGGTCAAGCCAAAACACAAAACTTTACAGAACCTTTTTATGAGAGAGCTCATTTCGCGCTGAGGTTGTTGTGCAAAACTTCACAGTCACTTATCAATGTTCAACTCATCATAACTTCCGTGTTGTTAGAAGCGCAATAAAACATTGCAATAAAAGCGGTCTGTCAGTTAGTTGTATTTGCTGCTTTATTGAGTGTGATCAAGCTTCAGCCAAATGTCTGGAGCCAAACTTAAGCCCGGACGATTATTAAGTGTATGTGTAGCACACATCTAGAGCTTGTCAAACAAAACCACCCAATATAAGGAAATGTGGGTGACAGCAACTTCTGTTAAACAGCTGCAGCTATAAGACACTGATGTGACGTGAAGTTTTCAATTTTACTGACAATATGAGGGGCTGAAGAGTCCACTTGTCACATTTTTCAAAGCAGTAAGAGCTTTCTATGAAACTATTTTTTCCTTGCTGGCAAACAGAACATTATTTATTTGATATGTCCTATATATAAAAGCAGAGGATTCTTTGTATGTACATCACTTTTTTGTGTGTGCAAGTGCCCTTTTCCGTCATTTCAATGTTTTAGAAAGCCCTCAATCTTCGAATCTTATTTTAGCTTTTTCTCCTCACAAACTTTTCTTAGAGACTGAACAAAGTGCCCACATTTCTCACCCACTTACACCTAAACAGGAACTTTGAAAGTATAGCCTGTAACTTTGTGTGTATATGTATGTGTGTCACGTGTGCATCTCCCTCCGCAAATGTAGTAGCACATGGGTGTGCTTCATAGTTTACGCGTATATGTGATTTTCTATGTTATATTTGTTCCAAAGTATCAATTTGGTGAGCAGGGCTTGACTTGGTGGCCAGCAATAAGCTTCTATTCCCGTGCTGCCTGTGCAGTGGTGTTCACCACAGGCAACTATGTGGCTAGCCGCCCATGGCACCACAAGGGGAGCCATGGATTTGACTGGTATGAATCAACTGCAACTCTCAGACACAGGGCCACAAAGGGGTGCATCAGGTTGTCAAGCTTCAAAGCAAATTTGGGTTTTAAGTGGAGGTGGTTTTAAGTTAAAGCCATATCTTTCACAAACCTTAATAATATAATATGATGTTACTGAACAGAGATCCATAGGGTTCATAGAGGGCAAGTCTAGTGTAATATCATCCTCGATTAGATCAGACACTGAATAAGTTAGGAATTTAGATTTTGTTTTTCAAAGCTTCTTTAGAGTAAGTAATATATTTAAGTGGTGAGGGAAACATAGGCAGAAAGATAAGTAATGTAGATAGGAGTATTGGGAGGCTATGCATATGGCAAAGAGAGAGGTGTCAGAGACAAAGGCTTATAGTGAGTCGTATGTGAGGCTGGACGTTAAAAACTTGTATCTATTGGCTAGGGAGAGAGATTGAGCTTGAACTTTTGTGCAGCAAGTTAGAGTGATTAAGAATTGAGATGGAAATGTGCTAATGAGTGAAGAAAGTGCGTTGAGAAGGTGGAAAGAGTACATTGAGGAGCTAATAAATAAAGAAAATGAGAGAGATGACAGTTAGTGAGTCAGGAAGTGCAGAGAACTAATAAGAGGAAGAAGGGAACTGTCAAGATGACCTGTGGAGGTATGGAAATGTCTATAAGAGGGCAGTGGATGTTTTAAAGGTATTGTTTAATACAGTCTTGGAGAGTGAGAGGAGGCCTGAAGAATGAAGAAATGTAGTGGTACCGATTTTTAAGAACAAGGGTGATGTGCAGAGTTGAAGTAACTACTGGGAGATAAAGTTGATGAGCCATACCACAAAGATATGGAAAATAGCTGTTGAAACTATATTAGGAAAAGAGGTGATAATCAATGAGCAGCAGTATGATTTCAAGGAGAGAAAGAGCACTACAGATGCACAAAAGCCATGAAAAAGAGAGTGTAGTCAGGGTAGAGTGGGTGGAGATGAGTGTCAGGGGTGATTTGTGACAGAAGGATAGGAACAAGAGTCAAAATAGAAGGTTTATAAGATTGTAGTAATATCGAATATGATGTGTGGTTTGGAGATGGTGATGCTGAAAAAATATCAGAGGCAGAAGTGGAAGTGGCAGAGCTGAAGATGTTAAGGTTTTTTTTTTTTACTTGGAGTAGCCAGAATGGACAGGATTAGAAATGAGTACAACAGAGGGACAGCTCAGGTTGGCGTTTTGGAGACAATGTTGAAGAGCCAAGGCTGACATAGTTTGAATATGTGCAGAGTAGGGATAGTGGATACACTGGACAAAAGATGTTGAATATGCAGCTGCCAGGCAGGAGGAAATGTATACGATCACAGAGATGATTCATGGATGTAGTGAAAGGGAACCTGCAGAGGCTGGTGTGACAGGGGAAGCTGCTGGGTGTAGGGTAAAATAGAGGCTGATGATTTGTTGTGGCAACCCATTAAAGGGACCAGCCAAAAGAATAAGATGAACCAAGTATGTTTTCCTTGCCGAAAAACAGAACATTATTTCTTCGATATGTCCTATATATATAAAAGCAGAGGATTCGTTTGTATGCACATGCATGTTACTGAGCTTTGACTGTCTGAAGATAGATTGAAAGTAGTCCTGATATTGGAATATTGAACATGGTATTAGTCTTTTTATGAATAAGAGAAATATACTAACTATGACATGATCCTACCAACATGGATCATTTCTGCTGATAGTTATTGGCAGTTCCCAGTGAACCAGAGTGAGAGGAAACCTGAGGAATGAAGAAGTGTACTGATCCCAATTTTTAGGAGAGAGTACAATGCTGTACTGAATGACAGATTTGTTACAATAAACACATGCGGTTTACTTCAAGTCAGATACACATACATATCCTGGAGTTGTAAATGCTCACTAGAACATCAAATCCATCACCAAAAGTACTGTTAGACAAATTCACACATTATTGCAAAACTTTTTAGGATTAAAATATTGAACTAAAAAAAAAGGATCCTCAAAGGAAATCTAGCATTGGTTGATAAGGTGTTCAGAGGTTCTGACATGGGATGTTTTTTATGAGTAACAAAATGAAAAGTGATCTAATAATTCAGAAAATATCAGCATTCATTGTTGTATTGTTGTATGGGGGTGGCTGTAGCTCAGGTGGCAGAGCAGGTCAGCCACTAATCAGAAAGTCGGTGGTTCGATCCCAGGCTGCCTCCTGGCTGCATGCCCAATATCCTTGGGTAAGATACTAACCCCATGTTTGCCTACTGGTGGTGGTCAGAGGGCCCGGTGGCGCCAGTGTCCGGCAGCCTCGCCTCTGTCAGTGCGCCCCAGGGCAGCTATGGCTACAGTGTAGCTTGCCATCGCCTGTGTGTGAATGGGTGAATGACTGAATATAGTGTGAAGCGCTTTGGGGTCCTTAGGGACTAGAAAAGCACTATACAAATGCAGGCCATTTACCATTTATTGATCAGTTGCAGAGCTGTTGCTTAAATTTTATCTGTTTATTAAACTGTGTCATGTTATCAAAATTTCTATTAACCTACAAAACATTGGATTATGTTTTTCTTTCTCAGTTTCATCAAACTGGGTCATCACAATAGTTATATCTTCAACGTGGATCCTATCCTTGCATTTTTGTGGCCTGCATAACTGATAGGAAGTATGAAAACAGTGAAAAAATGCTACCTGAATCATAGTGGAAGAAGGCTTTGGAAACAATGACAGTCCTGTTGGAAGGAGTGATTCCACATGTGGGAGTGAGTTCTCGCTCTGGTTAAATGATTCCAGACATGTTGCTTTTCTTATCAGATTGACTTGGATGCACAGGGAGCAAGCAAGCACGTGCAGGAGTATATCAAAAAATATACAGAAGCATGAATGCTCCCATCTCACCCACCCTCTACACAGAAAGATACATCAGATATAGCATACGAATAATCAAACAAACACCCAGCTGTTCTGTCCCTTCTGCTCAAAGTATAAGTACCTCCTCTGGAAAAGCGCTGGATCAGCATCACTCAAATATCTTCATACTGGTCTTTTATGTCATTGTATGTCCACCCAGCAGCCTCCTGCTCTTAAACCAATGAGTTGGCATTCTTAGACAGCCAGATGTTGTTGATGTGTTGAATAAAAACATGAAAAATCGTATTTGAAGTGGCTTAAAGTCAAACAGAGTTTTTGCATATAACTGAGTACATGACAGCGGTTAGTGGTAGCAACAAATCCAGTGAGAATTATGTCTAAAACCTGCAGTTTGCCTTAGCTCTGGGATATTTTAGCATTTTTGTGCTCGTTCTGGTATTTCCACTAGCTAATTTCCAAGGACTAAACAGGAGGTAGACGAAGTTACTAAAGTATTTAGTAGTTAAATTAGAACTGGTTTAGAGCGTACGTATACAGAACCATGCGGTTTTAAGAGTTTCTGTATTAGAGTAGCTGTCTGTACTGTACATCCACCATCATGGTTTGAGATTGCTCTGTACTCTTTACTCATTTTCATAAACTTATAAAATACTTATATTCAAGTTTTGCATTAATTAGTTTCAGGTTTTGTATTCTCTAGTGCATCTGAGTTTGTTATTTCTGGTTTTTATGTTAGTTCCCTTTCATGTCCAGTATGTTCCTAGTCTCGTCTCTATGTCTTGTCATCAGAGATCATCCCTGTGTTTTTCAAGCTCTTGTGTCTAAGTCGCTCAGTGTGTGTGTGTGTTACTTCCTGTTTTATTTTGATAGTCTCCTGTCTCAAGCCAAGTCGAGTTAAGTCAAGTGGCTTTATTGTCATTTCAACCATGTGCAGTGGTACACTACACAGTGAAGCAAGACAGCGTTCCTCCAAGACCATGATGCTACATATAACAGACAATCAACACAGGACTACATAAAGTGCAAGAACAACAACAGCAACAGAACAATGCAGACACAAGGCAGTGCAGACACAGTGCAATAAAAAAGTATCTGTGTTATTATGCAGTTATTCAGTTTGTATTATGTCCTGTTATTGTTTAGTTTTGTATTTACCTTCTAGTTTTTTATGCCTTCCTTCAGTTGTGAATTTGAGTTTAGTTCCATTTTGCTAAATCCTGCAGTCCACACCCTTTTTACCAAACACCTGCTTACATGACAATACCAAACTGTAGTACAGTATAGTTTTATTTGAGCTGCTTTGTAAAAAATTTGAAATAACAGTTGTTCAATTTCTGAATTATGAGAAATGAAGCTAATGCACAAGTTCAAGAAGCAAGATGTATAAATACTCACCTGCCTGCTTTCCTGGGTGTTAGGGTGCATGAAACCATCTTCCCATGCTGTCAGTCTTCATGCTGACATCATTACTCTAGTCCAATCGTCTTCTTGCCTGTATTCTTTGAGCCAATCACACTTTCTGTGTTTTAAAGAAACTTAGAACATAAATAGCCAACATTACAACAAAGAAAAACTACATTTAAATACTAACAGAGGTTAAGGCTTAGACATTATGTCCAAAACATAATCCAAATGAATGCTGGGTCTACGTGTGTAAGGAGACTGCTTTTTGTTAACTAGTTCACTGCTTTACTTGTAAAAGTGATGCCAGCATTTACTCATATATTGGCAACATCCCCTTATTGGAAACATTTAGCAATAAACGTGTAAATGTTAATTACTTAAGTTCAGTTATTTTTTTTGACTGCAATTTTAATAATGAGTAATATGTATAAAATAAATACTGTATCAGCAATATAGAGTTATGCTCAAGTGAAATAAAAACTAAATTTTTAATAAACTGATGGAAAACTCGTATGGTTCCTCTGCTCCCCACTCTTCCACTCCAGTTTTTAAGAATACAGAATTTTGATTGGCTTGTTAAAGAAGCTTGTGGATGGACGCACAATATTCAGCAGATTACAGGCACTGTGGAAACAGAGCTACATCCAGCTGGCAAGTTCTTTAACCCAAAACCACTATGCTGGAAATCACCCAATGAATACACTGTGGGAGGTGACCGTGGAAAGTAGAAAGCTACTGCCGCTACTGCTTTTACCTTTTCCACTATAACTGTCTCTCTAAATATAATTAACAATCAGGATGGAGGAAATATATTAATAAAAAAAAATATTGCTGTAAAGATGGATGACTTTGATGAAGGCTATCTTCCAAAATTACTCATCGACCAAATTTTATGGTATTTTCCTCCAGCCATGTATTGTTATAGTGCCATCAGTGGAAGATGTAGTCAGTGGAAACAAATGGCCCATTCATATTTTCAGCATTGTGGATGATATGAGTGCTCTACTCTATAATCTAATTCATTTGTTTTTCCATAATTGTAACCACAGTTGTCTCTTCGGCCCTCAGTGGAAGTATACACTGGTGAAGGCAAGGGCTTAGGCCAGTGTGGTTTGCACTTTAGCCACTTCTTGCTTTGAGGTAGAGTGACATTGTATCTTGGCCACAGAGTTCATTCACTGTTTCATATTTGAATCTTTTTGGTTTGATGGTGCAGCATTTTAGCTATCTATGTGTATGACAAGGTTTTTTTCATCAAAAAGGCCAAGAATAAAAGAACACCACTCAACTGATTCCAGAAACAGTAAGATTAGTAAAAAAATCCTCGCAAAAAATGGGAGCATTATTTCAGCAATTTAATCCTTAATTTGCAACATTTTCCTAACACAATTATAGTTGGACAACCCTTCAAAATTTGACTAAGCAGAAAGAAATGCAGTCCAGTGTGTGCAACTTGGAAGCCAAAATCCCAATTTAAATTCTTGATACTTAAATTGCTCGTTTAGAGGTCAGATTCGAGTCTTGACTTCTGCTGTAATCCACATTTTTTGTACTTTTTTATTCATATTCAACTTCTTTTTCACATGTACTTGTATTTTGGGTGCTCAAGTGTGTACTGGCAAAGATATCAACATGACTTACATGTAAAAATAAATAAAACAGCATGTGACAATTACATTTATTAGTCATGACAATAATAATTAGGCAGTGTTTAAAGTTGCATAAAAGATAATTAAAGAGACTAGTGAGAATGCCAGCCGGAGCTGCAAATACGTAATTACAACACAAATCTCCTTAAGAGTCACTCAATTACAAGTTTATTGTATTACCTTTTATGTTACTCTCCATTTAGTGAATAATCTAAGCACCTGGAACCTTGATCAAATCCTGAAGTTGTTTGATAAATAGACCATATTTTGAGACAGTTTAAATGCTGTTAATTTAGCAGACAAAGCTCTATAACTTATTTCTGTGCTTTCTTCTTATTTATTTAGACAATAAAAATTATTCAGTCATAAGAAAAAACATACGAAGCTAGGGAAAGTGTTCAGCTTTATTTGAGAACACACTGGAACCCCAGTTGTTACTGGTTTCATTCCCAGCGTTGAGTCCTGTAATGTCAAATTATTTTCTAAGAACTTATGAGCATGCATCCAGAAACCTGCGACTGCTAAAAACCAAGTTAAAATGAATCATCAAGATGCAGTTCAGCACACAGCTGGGTTCAGTAAATGCCTATATGTATTTGAGTGCAAGTTTTATCTTAAAAAGTTGATGGCTGGTTGGAAAAGGAGTTTCCCTAGCGTCTGATTTTATGACTGGAAACCTACGTATGTACTCACTCATTAAGATGTCAGAGGGGATATACCTGTTGCAATAAAAAGCCAGCAGGCAAGCTTAGTCACTAATCTGTGAGAAACAAACTCTAACTCCAGCATTAAGTAGTATAAGAGCAGCTTTCAGCCAAACAATAGATAGAGTAGACCTCTAACACTTGCTTTGGGCTATCATACTGTTTTTTTTTGTTGTTGTTTTTGAAGGGGAGGGTCAAGTGCATAACAGAAAAGAATTGATATTTCTGGGCACTTTTGCATTTTCTTTTGGTGCTGTTTGGAATTGGCCACTTATATTTTCAGGGTTGGACCAATCTTTATCTTTCTAGGTGTAGGAATAACTGTGATGTTTAATATTAGCAATTATGCTACAGTAAACACCTTAATGCAAATATACAGAATTGGTGAATATATATACACATGTGATATGTACAACAGATTTGTAATGAATTATAAAGAGAGCACAAATAAACTGAAAACTATAAACAAAAACATTACAGTGCATTGACGCTGTTTTTTATAAATGTACCAAATACTTATTAGTATAAGTTTAAAGAATGCTGAATGTTGCTGATCTGCTGTTATATGCTTTGAAAGATTTATAGTGTATTCCCAGACCCCATCCCTCTCTAAAGACTGATCTACAATTGCAGACTGTTTATGAGAATAGTCTCAATCAAAACAGCTGCTATTGTAGAAATGTCAGAGTGAAACTGAATTCTGTAAATAAAAGTTTTAAGCAAAGGATCAAAGATGACTCGGAGATTTATGTTTGACCACAACAAACAAAAGTAATGAGAAACATTCATGGCCTATGAAAACAGCGACTCTAAGTGCTCTAAATCCAAAGAGATTCATGATTTCAAGCGTCTTCGTTGCACAAGCCATGTATGCACATGTGCCAAGTTCCCAGCATTGTCATTATTTTTGGCTCTTCTTATTTCTTTTACTTTATTTCTCTTGTCTTTTCTCATCTTTTTACAGCATCGTTTCAGTTATTTTTGAGTGTGTTATTGGTTGTAATGGCTTAGAAGTCTAAAAAGCCAAAAGTCAGTTGTTGCTAAATAAACTAAGCGTTCATATTTTTATTTTTTTTCCCTTGAAGTATAATAAAAAGACATGACTTAGCAGTACAGTAGAGTTTTTTTTTCATTGCCAAGCTACGATTATCAGCCTCTACATTCAGTGTCAGCCAGTTCCTCTCCTCTATCGCTTTTTACTGCTGTCAGCCAGAGAAAGGCCTCCAGGAGACTTTTACTCATGAAATGTGAGCCACTTCAGGCATGTTTAGATTATTGCAGACCTCTCCACTTAACTAGCCATAACACTCTGTTGACTGCTGAAAGCAGCAAAAGCATTCATCACATTTAGTTGACAAGAAACATGAAAATAGGATGGCCTCTGTAAATATCGAGTAAACTTGTAGGTTGACTTCTGCAATAACTGGATAAGTCTAGAGTGCAACCCTTTTATCATGGTTTTTCCCTTTATACAGTAGATTATGATGCACATTTAATATGAGCTGCAAAAGGGTCAGTTTTACCGTCTCAGCAACTATGACTGATATTTTGCACAGTCTGTTTGTGGTGCCCGGTGGGTGATTAGATTTTTTGCATAACACAACCAGCATTGTCTTATCTAGTAAAATGTCCTACATTCACTAGATTGGTACAAAAATGCACTTACACACATGAAAGCAAATATGTAAATGACACTGGTGTCCCACAGAGAATTCCTCTTTGCTAACAGAGAAACTGTTATTCTAGCCGTTCTTCTGTATGGTAATCATCCAGAAATCTGAAGATTTATTTTTAAGCATCATGTTTCTTCTCACAGTACTGCTGTACATTATCACCATGCAACTACAGCATAAAATTGCAACCTCAGCGTTTCTGCAGTAGACTTTTAAAATATTATTTTCGATTTGTACAGATGTTATGATCAGTATTGATGATCTCCTTTTTAAAAGGTTTGCAGTAAGAGACACTATTAGCCTGTAATGACTTTGCAGTTTAAAATAGGTAACTTTACAACATTGGAAACTGAAAGTACACCTTCCCACAACTTGACAATCTCCCACTAGGTGAAGCGATCTGAATGCCACATGAAATTATAATAAACATGCTCAGACAAACATACATTCCACTGAGTGGTTATGTGGTTTTCAGCATCTAGCATGCCTCCCCCTCCACCCCCATCCAGCCACAGAGGGCTTTCTAGCTGGATAATTTGTAGCAATGAGAGGCTTGACGTTACATCGACTTAGTCTGGTAGAGAAAATCTAAGATAGCTTCGTTCTTATTGCAGGTTTTGGCTTACTTATGAAGGCAACTGTGATTCAAAGCCTCCTTGTCACTCCAGGTGAAGTAACTCTGGGTACTCACTGAAGTTCTCCATGAACCAGGGTTGCTGACTGCAGAAGAAAATTAGAAGAGATTTCATTAGAAAATGTAGATGTATTTTTCAATCAGACATTTCCAGGACAGCACAAGATGTTTCATGCCTCCAAAGTGAAATTTGACTGTATGAAAGTATGTTAGGCCCTATTTAAATTGCTTTGTCATTAGATAGCTGTATGTTTATAATCAAATGAACAGTAAGAAAAAAGTAGGTCATGGGGGTCATTTGTGAGAAGGATTCCTTGGCCACGTTGGCTAGAAGTTACAGACTAGAGCTTTCATAAGAAAATAGTTCCAGAGAAAACTATAAACACTGCAATGTGTGAATTTGCTGTGCTACAAACTAAATTCCTTTCACAGGCATTGTTTTTGTAAAATTTCAGTTATATATCTTCTATTAAATCTACCTGTAGCTTTACAATGGTTCCAGTAACTTATAGGCTCTATATGATGTCTTACATCTTATCTAATTTTTTATTGACCCAAATTACCTTGTAAGTTCCATCAACCTAGTGGCTGCAAATATTTTTGTGATTAGTTAACAAAATTGTGAAATTACATCTAATAATCTACTGTATTTGACATGCGACTTAATGTGATTCTGTAGAGGTAACAATAAAAATAAAGTGCTCTGATTTAGGCTAAAATTATACATAAAATCACAATGGCATGTCAGAACACACTGTGATGCACATAGAACAGCATGTGGAATGTAGAAATGTTTGAGTTGAATTTGGAGAAAATGTATGCCATATCAAACTGCTAATGGTCATTTTATTGCAGTGTGTCATGGAGAGAACTTTGGCCCACGCCTTGGTTTCCTCACTCTGGGTATTTTCTTCAGGCTGAGAGCCCATGAAAAAGGAGCTATTTTCCAGCAGTGCAGGAGCCTTTGCAAATCACGTGTCCTGATCCTTCAGTGTGTGGGTCTACAGTTTTATACTTTATTAGTGAAGGTGTTGACAAACTTTGTGTTACCATAACTGGTACCACCTCATTTTGCATCATTTAAAAAGCGCATCTCGCATGACTGTTTTTGTGGTCTTCATTATCTGCAAACCAATTATGTGGAAATAACATTTTCCATCTTTAGTGTATGTTAGAGAATCCCCTCTAGTGCTCACTGCCAGTGTTGGTTCACCGATTTTTCCAACATTACAGAGATGGTTTGATCTGTGTCTCTAATATTCCAAACATCTCTAACAAAAGTGATGTTAATTTTTTTTGCAGTGTATTTTGCAGTCACTGAAATGTACATTTCTTCAAAAACATCTAAAATGAACACACTGTGTATTTGAAATAGCTTTGATTCTTAGACTAGAACTCACTGGCTGAATATCTACTCAGAGTGGCGTCTTTCCAATCCTATCTGTTTCTGGAAAGCAGAAAGAATAATTTGAGTTTGAAACTTGAAAGTACTCTGATTAAAAGCTGCTTTTGATAGAAAAACAAAGCCACAGGGGAACATTTTCAAGACATTTTTGTTTTTATAGCTGCGTTGGGCTGAACCATGCATAGAGTAGAGACTTATTATAGAATAATTATACAATGTCATCTTGGTACACACTGGTAGCAAATGCATCAGTTGTAATAATATGGTTCCAGCTACAAAGAGGCAGCTCTAAGGCTAGGCCTTTCTGAAAATTGTAGACTGCCCCAGAAACTAGGACATATAAGGAGCAACTGGACGTCTCTCAGTACATTTTGTCAGCTGGCCGAGCCAGTCTGTTTGAAAAGCGAAGCTGAAGACATTAGTTTTGGTTGTACATGTTTTCAGTTCCAGTGGAGGGCTACACGAATTAAACCAAACATTTTGGGCTAGAGTCCCAGGAAGCAACATGAACAAGAGGTTATAACATTCTCCACCAAACAAGTTGAAAGAAAAAAGCAAGAGGAAAAAAAGGGCCAGCCATCTGCCTGAAACAAATATGCATAGTTTAGCAGGCTGCTTTCAAATAGGTTTTCCACTGCTGAGCAAGCACAAGGTCACAAGGCTATCAAGCTGGGTTATATTAAAATACAGTTAGGTTCATATATATATATATATATACATGTATATATGGACACTGAAGTAAGGTTTTTTTTGGGGTTTCTTTTTTACCTGCTTACTTAAACAAATTCCAATTATAGTTATATAAAGGACATGGAAATTATGTGTAGTCTCTCAGCTTTCATTTTCTACAGTATCCACATTTAAACTGGATGAAGGGTTTAGCAGTTTCACCTCCCTAACATGTGCCACCCTCTTTTTAAAGGGACCAAAAGTAAATAACTCAGAGGCTATTTCCTGGGCAGGTGTGGGCAATTCCTCCATTATGTCATTATCAATTAAGCAGATAAAAGGCCTGTAGTTAATTTGAGGTTTGGTAGTTGCATTTGGATTATTTTTCCATAAACAGACAACATGCAGTCTAAAAGGCTCCCCTTGCAGGTGAAACAAGCCATCCTTAAGCTGTAAAAACAGAAAAAGCCCATCCGAGAAATTTCTACAATAGTAAGAATGGCAAAATTTACAGATTGTTACATCCTGAGAAAGAAAGAAAGCACTGGTGAACTCAGCAACACAAAAAAAGACTAGATGTCAATGGAAGACAACAGTGGTGGATGATCGCAGAATAATTTCAATGGCGACCCCCCTTCAACACAGCCAACCCAGTGAACAACACTCTCCATATCGATATCCAAGTCTACCATAAAGTGAAGACTGCATGAACGTAAATACAGAGCATTCACTGCAAGTTGCAGTCTACTGATAAGCTTTGAGAATAAAAAAGTCTACATTTGACTTTGGTAAAGAGTAAATAAATCAATAAAATAAAAAATAAAAAACAGGTCTGGAAAAAACATGCTTTGGACAGATGAAACCAATATCAACTTCTACCAAAATGATGGCAAGAAAAAAATGTGGAGAAGATGTGGAACAGCTCATGATCCAAAGCATATCACTTCATATATGGCCTCTGCTGTGTTTTACAAGCACTAGTGTTTGTTGATGATATGGCACAGCACAGAAGAGGTCGAATTAATTCTGAGGTGTTCAGAGACATACTGTCTGCTCAAATCCAGCTAAATGCTGCCAAATTGATTGGGTGGCATTTCATAATCTAGATGGACACTGACCCAAAACATACATAGAAAGCAATCCATGAGTTTATTAAAGCAAAGAAGTGGAATATTCTTGAATGGTCAAGTATTAATCCAACTGATGATGCATTTCACTTGTTGAAGACTAAACTTTGGAGTGAAAGGCCCACAAACATACAGCAGCTGAAAGCTGCTGCAGTAAAGGCCTAAAAAAAAGTAAAAACCCAGAATCTGACGCTGTCCATGAGTTCAAGACTTCAGGCAAGATGTCATTTCCCGCAAAGGATTTTCAAGTATTAGAAATGAACATTTTATTTTCAGTTATTTCATTTGTCCAATCCATTTTATGCTATCTTTTTGGCCAACCCACTAAATTAAAGTGAAAGTCTGCACTTCAACTGCATCTGAGGCGTTTCATTTAAAATTCATTGTGGTACAAAACCAAAATATAAAAAAGTTGTCTCTGTCCAAATGTTTATTTACTTATCTGTACCTACCACAAACAATTCAGACAGCATCTCATCACAAAATTAGCCACAGACCTAATTCAGTCAAATGTGACTGAATTAGGTATGTGGCTGTTTATATTTCTTTACTGCTTATATTTCATTCTTGTAGGATAAGATTTACATTTTATGAAGGCTGTTTCTAAGAATTTTCTTATTTTTTCATTCTTTAATTAATGGTTTATTTTCTAAATGTATACTTTCTTGTACATCGTGCATTGGCACTTTGTTGCAATGTGCTTCTGACGGCTTGACTAAGATATGGCAGAGTGATTTATCATGAAGTTTGTTATTACTGTTCAGAACTACATCAGGTGCATGTTTGATACATACTTTTAATATTAAATTCTGTCTCATATTTCCCAGAGCTTAATGACACTGTTGATTTTTTGACTTTCAGAGAAGTCAGCAAGGCTTTTTTCTTTTTTCATAAAATATTTCAGCATCAACTAGGCAGGCATGAAAATTTAACTGAACCTTTAGGTACCTCCATGGATTTGATATTTTTTATCCCAGTTTATTGTTTTGGTAATTGAAGGATTGCCATGGAATTTGGCACAGTAATTCCTGGGAACGTGAGGAAGAACTGGAATGATGTTACTAACCTTCCCAGTTTTTAATTGTGCCTTTTAAAAAAACTACAATGGTGGTAGTGTTGGCTTAGGGAACATCTTAAATGCAATGCACATTCAAACACAGGATCCAGAAGGCCATTCCATGTATGGATAGATGAATACTTTTTTAGGATCCAGAAGACAGGGGTCAGTGTAGAGTGGACAGGTATGTGAGTAACCCACAATTCCTTTTTTGCAAGAACAAAAAAGGCAGATGAGTCTGATCCAGAGGGAAAGCTCTTTGGCTGATAGGATGAAACTACTTGAAACCGAAAGAGATGATGTTGGCACAGGCAGCTTGCAAAATAACACAGACAAGCGCATTAGAGAGCCTGATTAGTGCAACCATAGACAACAAACTGGCAGAGAATAGTTGTTTGAGATGGTCTTTAAGTGCTGTTGAGTTATGATTAGATGAAAAACAGGTGCATCAGCTAAAGAGCAGAAAAACAGGTGGATCCAACAGCAGGCATAATCCAGGGTGGAGCCTGCCCACTCCCACCTGAGAGGAAAGGAAAGATCAAATATATGAGCAGAGAGGGCTCTTTGCCTTGATCGAGGTTAAAACAAGGTTGAACATTCTCGCCGATAGCTCTACTTCCTACATTGTGATAAGTAAATATTTGTGCTGACAAATGTTATAAAATGTGGTTTCTTCAAGAATGGTTTCCATTGTACTGTTAAATCTGTCTGGCACACAAGAAAAAACAAATCAGGAGGGAAACTATAGTTTCCACCTGTGCTCCCATTCCTTGTTCCAGTCATCGTTTGCCATTAATTATCAGGCAGCAGGAAAAAAAAAACCCCGAAAGAAAATCTAAGTGCTCCGGAGGAAACTCCTGGAGTCTGGAAAATATTCCATTTTGGCCACTGAAGCTTTTATATTAACCATTGGCCCATGCTGGAGCTATTCATACTCTTTTCACATTCTTTTGCTTTCAGGAAACGTCTAAAATAACAGCTCCACCCCACAGCTTCATTTGCATTTAGTGCATCCACTTCTGTATCTCCTACTCCTCTATCATTAATATAAACTCTTTTCTTTCAGGTTAAAATTTAGGAAATGAGGGAATTCTCCTTATTTGCCGCTTTTTCCCCCTTCTTTTTTTTCCATAACTCCATAAAGTACAGTGTTTAAGGATGGATGCTACTAAGACGGTCGGGCTGTAGTATCTCTAGGGCATGTACTGTCTCCTATAATTAGTTTGCACTGGGATGTAGTGATGCTCTACGTGCTGCTGTTTAGACCTCATCCAAAGCACAAGGGGCGGGCCCCGAGACAACTTTCCCAACTGGTGATTTGATGAAGGAAGGATTTTCCAATGTCAGTATCTCAGAGCCGGTTCAGGTTCAGTGTTGCGGCGTTAGTCCAGCCTCCTCACGGTGCACAACTCTCAGGGAACGAAGTGGCTTGCGCTTTTTTCATGAAAGCCCTTTGCCACCAGTGCGAGAGCTGGGCTAAAGGGGAATCGGATCTGAAGGGCCCAGTCTGGCTGTAAGAAGCATCCTTGTACTTTCCCACATGGCGCTGTAGTATAAGCACATTTTTGTGGACTGTCGACGGGATCAAATTGTAAAGAAAGTCGCCCGTTTTCCGTATAGCTGGGGGCGCTCACCATGGAGATGCAAAGATGGACCACCAGGTGGAAAACGAAAAGGTGGCTATGGGATTCAACGCTAATCGTTACGGTCACAGTTATTTTAATTCTCCAGGCTGCCAATGTCAGAGCAGGTAAGATGCTGTTCCTATACACCTCAGTCACTGTGCCGGGTCTAGGGCATCCCTGACAGTTTGAAAGCGCCTCATGCTGGCAGGCAGCCCAGATGCCAGTAGGCTTAGTCGGTAGCTATAAACGGTCTCAGCTTTCATTTCAATTAATGCCCGGGCGCCATCACTTAAACTCACCTTAACTCAGTTTATATACATTTTTAGTTGCCAAGTAAACATTTTCCATCTCGTTGCCTGTTTTGTTATTTGTTTGTTTTTGTCAAAGATATTATTTAAAAAACGTAAATACATTTGTCAGAAGTATCATAAGAATTCCAAAGATTCTTCTTTTCATAAGCATGCTGACACCAAAATGAAGCTGTATCATGTGACTTTCCAACATATTCAAGATTTCAGAATCTTTAAGGTGGTCTTCCCGGTCACATGTGTCTGAACTTTGTATAATTATCTAAAGCTACATATAGAGAGTTATATAGTTTTAGTGAAACGACTTTAAAGTCATCAACAAAGCTATATATCATTCAAGAGCGCAAGTGGTATAGAGTGGATTCTTGGCACAAATAGGCGAAGATGTCCCTTTCCTCTGAGTATGTGAGTGAGTGATGGATGCCATCCAGGTGTGGTCAGAGAGGGCTCTTAAATCCTTCTTCAGACAAAATAAACTGCAGGTTTTACGCAGAAATTTTACGCTCGACTTTAGGTAGTAATGACCAGGAGCCCACGGATAATGCTTTAAGTTTTTACAGCATAAATATGTAGCAAGAGTCCAATGCTTTAATCAAATCCACAAAATGGTTTAAATGTGTGAAAACTTTGGTTCTTTTGATTGATAAGCTGTAGCCTACCATGTTTATTTCACAGTCTGACCGCTGTCAACGGAGTTTACAGTAGCACAGTATAATTTTAAACATATAGGTTTTGTGATGGGTTTTGTAAGTTTATATAATAACTGGGCACGAGACTGTGGAAATCTGGGAGGGAGACTCATATTCTGGCCTGAAGGATCACCATCTTTCCACATTATCTGGGCTCCTAGTCCAAGGAGGGGGAAAAAGAAGAGGGAGGGGAGGGAGGTGGAAAAAAGAAAGGAGTATTTTTCTTTGTTTTGAAAATACATATGTGGGTCATAAAAACGATGAAATTGAAGATCAAATGAAATCACATAGGTATTCATAGTGAACTGTGGCTTTTGCCAAGATAAATTTGTGTGTGTTTCAGAACTATGCATCTGTTTGGGTAGACTTATTTAAACACTTGTATTATTTTGATACCAGATATGTGATTATTGATCCTTTCAGATGGCGACAGAAAATAAAAATGTGTCTTAAGTGGCTATATAAAAATGCTAATCAGAAGATGATATATTGTAACACGTAATTTTGGCTAATTTATGCTAACTGGACAAGCCCACCACTGTCTAAATCCATCATCATTCATCATTGTTTTTGTGTACTGTGATACACAACAAAGTGATTCAGCAGAGGGAAAATTGCAGAGAAGCAAAATGAAAAGATTATGAAAGCAAATATCTAAGTGGCACAGCTTTCGCACTGCCCATCTTCCTTCATTCTGACAGATATTTAAACTCACCATAATTGCATGATGTGCTAGCAAACATTTACAGGGTTTCCAGTGTACACTAATTGCTGCCTATGCTGCCAACTCTCAGTAGATGGCAGTGACACGAAAAAGACCGACAAGTCATCCCAAGATGCCGCTGCATGACCACAGAGCCACAAAAGACATTAAGTCAGAATGTCACAGATTAAGTTAATCACAAGTCTAAACTTAAACATCAAAATGTATTGCTCTGAGAAGTTTTGGGATGAGGAGAGTTGGACATTTTGCCAAAAAAATGTATTTCATAGTGTTAGAGTCTGCTGGTTAAAATGCTTTAATGAATGTAACAGAGGTTTTTCATGTTACTGCACGCTTTATTGCCTGAGGAAGAATCACCAAAGTTTGTTATGTTAGTAGATCGTTAACATGACAGATAGTATATCACAGGTCCCAGACAGCAAATAAGAAGATCTGTCATTAAAAATCATAGAGACCGACAAATTACCCCTCAGACTAGACTGTGGAGAGTCTGAAACTGCGTTGGTACCTTTAGCACGAGAGAACTGTCTTCTCTCTCTTGTGGTTTTACATCCTTATCATTAGAATATGGTTTATTTCTTTTTAGGGTGGAAAGATGGGAATCTTTTTTCAGTATACGCTATGTTGGCTCGACCTCCTTGGTAGGATGAAGCTGTGCCCACTCATTTGGGATCTTTAAGGGTTTTGGGATATTGCCCGTTTTTCAGGGCTTCTGTGAAAGAATGGTTGTGGAAGGAAAGGAGCTGAAAAGTTTGGGGGAGGACAGGGGGGTGATGGGATGCTGGTGGGTGGGTCTGTGGGGGGTTCCTGGCCAATTCAGCACATCTGGAATATATGAGGCCTTGAGGTATGCAGTAATGCAGAAAGGCATTCTGAAACTCACAAAGAGACCTTTAGTCCAAGCTTTACTTTTTTCAAGAACCAGTAGCTCTGTACTTGGGACAATACTCAGAAGAGCCACAGACTGTATTGCTTTTTATGAGGCATTTTTTGTGAGGTTTAAAACCTGGCAGTCAGTTCCTCTTTTTTTTTTTTTTTAAGTATGTCTGTGTTTGAGTCAGAAGTCGCTCTGTCTGTTAAAGTGCTTTTTGTGCAGTGTCAGCAAAAATAAAAAAAACTTAAAAAAAAATAGATTTTCAGTAGAGCAGCTTGCCTAACACATGCTCAACAAATGAAATTCAAGAATTGTGCACTATGGCACCAGATTATCTGGAGCAATATCAGCATAAATGCCTCGAGGAGCAGATCTGGAAAGCTTCGCGTGATCTAAAATTTCAGACCCGACCCCTGAGCATGAGCGAGTTGATTCTCCACTCAAGTTGTTATTTTTCTGGTCACGGGAGAAGTAGCTACAGGGATGGGGCCTTCTCACTTTAGTCTCGTGTATGTTTTAGTTAGGGGGGGCTACAGGGAGTGGTGCCAGTATAAAAAGCCATAATGGTTTCAGCATGTCGACTTATAGCACCACCCATTAGACCTTTTCTTGGTTCCTAAAAGTGAACAGGAGCTGCTACATCAGCACTTCCTGTCTTTTTGTGCCACATGACTAAAAAAATGGAAAATGTACAGCTGAATATTTATATAATAATTCCTTCAGCATTATGTTTTTATGTTTTGAGAAAAGCCACAATCTAAAGGTATGGTGAAAGGCCAATTCAAATTAGGCTGTGGTTTGCCTAAAAAATAATAAAAAAACAACAACAAATGGTTGTTTTTATGAAACTTTACATTAAAGTTATTGAAATATGATGTATGTGCTATTTTGAGCTTTACTTCATATGTTTTAACCAAATTTCCCTCCCATGTCATAGAGTTTAGCTGAGTAGTGTAAGTTCAATGAGGAGACTTTCGGCACTGTAAACTTCATGAAAGGCTTTTGTCTGATCCCCTTTAATAATTTTCCCACAAAGTTTTCTTGCCAGTATCAAACACATTAATCTAGGCTTTTTTCCTGGCAAGGGAGAGTTCCCTTTAAGCCTATTATCTCCCTTTCTTTAAAGTCCTTCTGGTCCCTGTGAGATTTTAAGCTGACCATTCAGACATTGTTTATCATTACTGGGCCTTTGAAGAGGACACATCCGTCTCCTTCACTCATTCAAAAGACAAATGTGTTGTGTGATATCTGGACACAGTTGTCCTGGTTTTTATTTCTGTGGTTTCTGTAGCTGTTAAAGGAAAGTGTATATACTTGGTTTGTAATGACCATTCAACTGTGCTGAACCTAAGTTTAAAGGGGACCTATTTTGCTTATTTCAACCTATGCGCTTTTATTCATAGAGTCTACCAACTATCAGTGCATGTTTCACAATTTGCTTAGTTTATTCAGTATCTGAAACAATCTGTTTGAGCTCCTAAATACTTCCTTAGACCAGCTATTCTTCGTCTGATTGGTTGGCCCTTCCAAGGTGTGTTCAGCAGAGGTTTGGGGCATCTGTGCTTACAGCAAAAAACTGTGCACCTGAAATGACCATATTAGGCAAATCTGCCCGGAGTAGAAAGAAAACCATATGAAATGGAGCTCCTGGAAGGTTGTGCTTTTGGCTCATAGGGATTACTTGCAAATACCTCATTGTAACACCCACTATAACAACACATACAAGACAGAAAATAAGCAAAAGCACGATAGTCCCCTTTGAAAATTAAATATCCACTTTTAATGTTTCATTAAGATTTGGTTAAAAACATGTTTCTCGCCAATACTGCAGAACATTTGTAGCGCTCAAGTTTTAATTTGTCTCAGCAAACTAACAATTACTGTGCAGAGATTATATAACATTTGGTGTGTGTCATTAAAAAAAGCTAAATTATGGGAAGTGTTTGATATTTAAATTTTTGTGAAATGCTTGCATATTATTAGCAACTAAAACTTCAAACGTAGCGCTAGCAAACATATGTTAAAAAATCAATCATAGCTTTATTACTGACTTCTTATATAAAGCCAGGCTATGTAACTTTTGAAAGAAAACAACATATTTAGGACTGAAACATTAAAGCTGTTCCACTACTTTCGGGGGTTTTGTTGTTGCTGGTATGGTATTACCAGTAGCTAATGTTAGCTAATATTACCTTCAAATAGCTTCTGTGTAACTGGTTGGCACCTGCATTTGAAATTTGAGCTGTCCATTACCAGCACAAGATTGATGAAGTCAGGGTGTGATGGTAAGGGTAATATTAGCTTTTTGTAGATACGTCTTGAGTTTTGTGTGTCAGTCTAAAATACACTATGTAAGCCAGCCTTAAAAACACATATCGTTGTTTTAATACGGTCAGAAAGTAATGTTGCAGTATTGAATGTCTGTAAAATGAATGGACTGCATTGGTGCTGATAGGCCTACACATTTCTTCCATTTACTTTCCCATGCAAGACAGCACTCATAATTATCTTTGAATGCTGACTTATTCTTACTGTATATTTTTCAGCAAATGCAGCCTCGGGCAGATATGCATTAATCCACAAATTACGTTCTTCTGGACGTCAACCCTTCCGTTTATACACAAACCTTAAAGATAGACTATTAGGCTACCTAAATCCCCTGTAATTACAGTGTAACTAATAATGTACCTCAAGATAGGGTTTTAAGAAGAAAAACAGTTTGAGAAGGAGACATGCGAAAAAAAAAGACTAGGCTGGAGTAAGCGTTTGATAATTGGAGGAGAGAGAGCAAATGGGAAATAGTTTTTATAGCTGTTCTGTGCAGTTTCACCTCTGACTTTCAGATCCATTGATAGAAAAGAGCTTAGTAGTGTTAAGAAGCTTGTAAAGCTACCCCTTGCTGTGTTCTCCTTATTCCAAAGACCCTGTGATCAGCAGCAATGATTTTTATCATCCCATAGATGCTGTGGCTTTTAGCTGTGGGGGTAACCGGGGAGGTAAGGAGGGGGGCAATTATGTCTGCTGGTTCCTAACATTTTTATTGCTCCTCTGCCAAGGCAGCTCATAAAGCAACAACTGGTTGAACTGACAGGTTTGGCCAAGAGTACTTGAAAAAGCAAGGGGTGTAATGGGTGTAAATGCTGATTTATCATCAAAATGCCAAGTTGAATTAGACTTTCTGTTAACTATGCTTATAGTGTACTGTAAAGTTACATGCAACATAGACACTAAAAACATAATAAAATAAAAATTCAATTAATCAATAAATCAGCTCAGCTTTCATTTTGTTCAACTGGTATTTTATGTAACTACTTATATTTACATAGCAGCAGCACTTAGTATAGGTTTAGCAATTGGCGATATGGTCATTCAGACTGGGGACTCACTTATTCACTCAACTTTTAAGAGTTGCAACTTTGTAACAGTATCTCATTTACAGGGTAGCTTCTCATCATGGAAGTAGTTTTATTTACAACTACTAAAATTTACAACTGTACATGAAAATCTGACATAGATTTTGAGTTTTATTTTCACATTGACATTTTAGAGTCTTAATAAAGTAATGATTTTATTTTTTGTGGTTGCAAAAATTGTGTTTTAGTGCATTACTAATTGTTGTATAAGAAAAATTGTTGATGATTTTTTATCAATTCATTGTTCTCTCTCTCTACAGCTGAACCAGTGGATGTACTGAAGGTGCTGGACTTTCAGAGCTCTCCTGAAGGAATAAGGAAAACAGCAGGCTTCTGCACAGTGCGGAGAGGATCCAAACCCGACGTAGCTTATCGAGTGGGAAAAAGGGCTCAGCTCAGTGCTCCGACTAAGCAGCTTTTCCCAGGTAAACTCCTCACTTCTCAGCATTTACACTGAAACTGAAACAGTAGTACAATAGTAGGTCTTCCATAAAGCAGATAAACAAACAAACACTCCCAATTTTAAATGCTAGAGACCATAGAATGATTATAAAATGAATCTTGAGGATTACACAAGTTGTTGAGAACTTTATTTTATTGATCATATATGTTTGTGGTAGTGTGGAATATACACTTTAATTTGACTGTTTTTACATAATTTGACCAGTTCATTTCAGATATTAGTAATGGAAATTGCCATCATATTGCATAAAACCTTTTAACAGAAACTTGTACAGAGAGGCACTTAAAATAGCCTTCCTGTCAGATAAGCTACAACTAACATTGTACAACAATACTAGATACTTTGTGAGGCTTTCTAGACAACTGCTAATATTTGCATTGTAAAATTATTGCAATTGAAGGCATCAGGTGATGTAAAGTGTAATGTAAAGTGTAATGTTAAGTAAGTAAGGTTGAGTAAGTAAGGTTGATTTAAAAAGTTTTGGTGCTTTTAGGTCAAAGGCATTGTAATTCTGACCCAATTTGGGGGTGAAATGTTGCCAAATTAGCAGTTTTTAGAATTCATCCAACGTGGAAAATAAATGAATGTATCATGGAATTTCATCCAATGCTGGCATAGAGATTTTAGCCGAGAAAAAAGTGTTAGGGTGGCAGATATCTGTGAAGCTATGGTGCTTGCATGGCTGCTCAAGGCAATTGTTGTTTTGATTAAACTATGATGATTAAGTTTTATTTTCTTGAACCACTGAATAACAAAGTTTTAAAAAAAGAGTTAAAGATGATTGTATTTCACAAAGAAATAACAAAGAATGATTTGATAAATGACTCATAAAACCCTTTAGTGTTAAAGTCTGTCATTTAAAATCCAGTGCAGACTTTCCAGAATCATTTTCTAGAGGATGCCAATGAATTTCAGTTTGCTCCAAGAACCCATAGGGGATGGTAATCTACAATGGTGTGTGTAAACACATGGCTAAAGTAAGTGGAGCAGCACCAGATTTTTGTTATTTGATATTTTGGTAAAACTGACAAATCTGTTACAAAAAAACCCAACAAAAGCATGTCTATTGTTTTGTACACTGATCTTGTCCAACAAAGTGTCTTTCCTCAAGTTTGATTGCTGGCAGATGCGGATGCTCAGTCTGTGGTTAAGGTAGTGAAATTTAGAAGGGTTTTTCATATTGTATGTGCATTTGGAGTGTGTTGCCCTTCTGTTTTTGAGAGGCCACATTTATTTTATTAGGAAGTAGATTTTAAACAAAAGTCGGCAAATCCCAATTTCAGTAATCAATTGCAGAGAACAAAACCTTTTGTCTACTACCAGAAGCAAATTTGCCAAATGTCAAATTTTTAGTTGATTTTTTAAGTCTGAAATATTAGAAAATCATGGTGTTCCTGTAAAACATAGGACAACCTATGGGAGAGAGAAGACAAAATGTATTCACATGCAGGAGTGACTTATAAAAGTATGGAGAGTGATAAGGGGAAGCGGAAATGCTCAGTGTATCATAGGAAGTTCCCCAGCAGCCTGAGCTTATAGCAGCAAAACTAATACGTGTGTTCTAGTTTCCCCATCTGCAGGTTTACTAGGCCTCTCTTGGGTCTGAGTGGCATAAATTTTGTCATCAGTTGGTGAACAGGAAGCTCTAAGCAGACATCCATGTGCCTGCCACTTTTTTGTAACCATATGGACTTGTTCAAAGAGACTTTACAATGCACCAACCTACACCCTGTCACAGGGAAGTGAAAGGAGTCAAATAGGAATGAATCTGGGCTAGGGCCACAGTGTCTGTTTCCACAATAGAGTATCTCCAATGAAGGGATCGTTCACTTGATTTAGACTTAACTATATCCTTTATCAAAAAGCAAAATTTAAACTGACTTTCAGAAGTAGGAAGTCTGTTTTTCAAACCCAAACTGGAAGCTTGGTGCAGGAGAACCATATGTTGAAGCATCTGCCTCCCAATCTACCTTTGCAAGCTTGAGGAACCACAAGTAGAGCTGCACACTGAGACCTCTGGATTTAACAGGGAGGCAGTGAGGAGAAGCTAATCTGGAAAAAAATATGAGATCTCTTTCTAGTCCCCCAAATTATAATATACCACTGCTGCTTGCATGGCTGCTCAAACAAATCATGCCTCCCTTTGCGGCCTGTTATTCATTTACTACTAGGGCAAAGTTTAGAAATGGTCCCCAGTTGCTTACTTACTCAAAATGGACTTCCAGCAAAGTGAGAGAAATTTATTAGGGATTCATTGCTGTGAAATGAAATGTCCCAGTCAGTGCAGTGTGTGTTACTCTTTTTGAATCTGGCTACATTTCAAAGAGCAAAAAGAAAGACTAAAATGCAGTAATTGAAGGAATTAGAAAATAAGCCTGTGTAATTTTTGGCTTAACTGGACAGCATGCTCATGTTCACTAATGGAAACTTGAGTAATATAAGTGAGCCTGAGAGGTGAGGTGTTGGAGGTGTCATGAAGTAAAGTGTCAAAATGTCCTCAGTCAGAATAATTGGACTTTTATTTGGCTAGTATTAGTTATTTTTTCATTGAACCAAACTATTATGTTCACAAAAAATATGACATTTGTTTGAGTTGCTGTATTTATAGCCCTTGTAAAGTTAATACGGCTGCATCACCACTACCAAGGCCTTTCAGGACATGCCAAGGTTTCGTTTAACTTCCCCAGTAAAACGGACTCGCGTCCAGTGGTCTAGACTCTGTGGGTTAATCTGAGGAGAGAAAGTTGGAGCAAAAGCAGTTCTCTCTACTCATTACAATACAATTGCCCTAGTTATAACATCAGAAGAAGGTTTGTAAGACAGGGCACAAGGTAAAAGGAAGTCTCCAGTAGCACAAATGCTTCTTAAGGGAGGACAGTTTGAAAGTTTTTAATTATTACTAGCAAAATACACACTCTTTGCCCATGAGCAAGTAAAAACACTGACATGTTTGTTAATTTATCATGTCCTTCTGTTTATGTTCATTATATCATTGTACACAGTGAGATGGCAAAAAGAAGTGTTGATAAACACCAAACAAATGAAATAATAAAGACATATATTGTTCTTCTTTGCCAGCTAGTCACTACACTTCATTTGATTCAGAAATGAAGAAAACCCTCCTGGCCAAAAGTTCCATAAGAGATATTTTTTATTAAACTATTAAAACTATCTTAGTTCTGCTATGTAGCTTTCATGTCTGCTGTTTTATCGTTACATTGCTCTTAATCAGAATATTGGTGTAAAACATGTTCATTTCAACAATTTTAGGACTATATAAACTCTATATTCATCTTTACTAATGTGACAGCCCACTATTTCTCTTACGTGTTCCACCTTTAGGGGGGGTATTCCCAGAGGATTTCTCTATAGTGTTTACCATCAAGCCCAAGGCTGGCCTCCAGTCCTTCCTGCTTTCTGTGTACAACCAGCAAGGCGTGCAGCAGCTTGGAGTAGAGGTGGGCCGTTCCCCTATCTTCCAATATGAGGACCAGCATGGCAAGCCTGTCCCAGACGAGTACCCTTTGTTCCGTTCTGTCAAACTTTCTGATGGCAAGTAAGTGACGGAGCGCTTTAACACACTAGAAGAGAAAATGTAGATGAAAGACTTTTGTGTCCCCTAAATAGTACCTTTTCTATGCCACGTGCAGTTATCCCATTATCTCAGCGATATCTCAGAATCTGGAGTTTGTTTGTTATGGAAATTGTGAGGTTAGCTCACAAGCAGTACATTTAGGGTAATTTTTTCTATTTTAAAAGATTCAGGTTATATTTTGTGCTAAGCAGAACCGCTCTGTTAAAACTATTTTCTCAGGCACTCTTGCATACTTAACTCTTCCAGCCTGGTAAACTGACACGCAGCTCTGCACATTTATTATCATCATATGTTGTTCAGTCATTAACACCATATGGAACAACTCAGACAGTAATGGCAAATAAATTGCTGGCAACAATTTAATGACAGCCTTTCTAAATTATTTACAGCTACACTGCTATACACTGATATGCAGCAAAGGACAGGATTCTCATAGCTGTCCAATGAAGCTGAAACAAATCATTGTTAAAAGTTGCCAGCAATCTTTCATATAAATGCCAACAGAAATGCCTTGCAGCGATTTCATGAGTTGTTCTTTGTTGATGATAAATAGTGAAAATATACAGCTCAATCAATGTGGATCAATTCGTAGGACTAGTCCAACTAGTTTGAAAATACTCACATGCTCTTCTGGCAAAAACTGAAGAATACTTTCATAGTTAACCAAAATCAACTTTTGCATGTACTTCTTGGAAATTTATGCATAGCTCTCCAGATGCCACAGGGCAAATAGCACTGTGCCAGTGCAAGCTGGTACATTGATGCCAGGCTAGCTGTTTTATCCTTCTACACATTAGACTAAGTTAAGCTAAGCTACATACGGTCATCGGCCACTTTGTTCAGTGGACCAGCTCAACTGCTTTTGAACTTCAGCTAATCCTGATAAGCTGTTGAAGTTTAAAATAAGCATAAGAATGGAGACGAAAGGCAGTGTGGTTGTAGGTACCAGATGGGCTGGTTTGAATATTTTAGCAACTGTTGATCTAGTGGTATTTCCCTATATACAATAATCTATAGGGTTTAGAGAGAATGGCCTGCTTTGATCTGATTGGAAGCAGCAGCATCATTTACAAGTGTTGTTGCTGACCATTAGTATCCCTTTATGATCAATGTGTATGCATCTTCTGATGGCTGCTTCTAGCAGGATAGTGTGTCACATCACAAAGTTCAAATAATCTCAAATGAGTTTCTTGAACAAGTGAATAAGTTCACTGTACTGACCTAAAGATCTTAGTCCGATAGAGCATGTTTGGGATGTAGTGAAATGTGAGATACATATGATGGATGCTGTCCTAGCAATATGGACCAAAATCTCTGTTTTCAGCACCTTGTCAAATTTGTGCCTCAAAAGAATTAAGGCAGTTTTGAAGGCAAACAGAGGTCTAAACCAGTACTAGCTTGATCTAGCTAATAAGTCCTGTGACTGTATTTACCAGTATAATCATATAGAGCTTCAAATCCAACTCCAGATGTGATAGCAAATACTGGTAAGCGTTCCCACTTCCTAAACTAAATGTTAACTATTCCCTTAGCCGTGGACTGAAGCAGTTTTCCTAAAACTCAGAGGGTCATTGTTGTATTTCTGATGTCCTTCTTTGTTAAACAGATGGCATCGCGTAGCTATCAGTGTGGAGAAGAAGAGCGTTACCATCATTGTGGACTGTAAGAAAAAGGTGACAAGACCACTCGCCAGAAGTGACCATGCCATTATCAGCACAGAGGGCATCACAGTCTTTGGCACCCGAATCCTAGATGAAGAGGTCTTTGAGGTATGACGGCCATATTGAATATCTTCTCACCTGAAGTATTTTCTCTGTGTGGTTGGTGGTGTTTATGTTGTGAAATGATTTAAAAGACCGTTGTCAAATTTGGGACTAATTTGTTTTACAGCAAGCTAGACGATAAGACAAGAGAAACTTATACCATGTGGTGTGTGAATAGCTGCAAGCCTGTTGCAGTCATATTGTTGCTTTAATGCTTTCCTAGGCTGGATCTGGGCAGAAGACTTGAGTACAGTTTTTTTTTATAGAGTATGATCATTTTTATCGAGTTATGGGTGTACAAAGTTTGCAAAAATTCAGTGCTATACAGGTAAAAACCTGCTTACACATAATTCCAACAGGAATGTCTTACATATGTGTAATGTAGACATTCACCAATAGATTGCATTCATTATGCCTTGAAACTATTACAGAAAACTGACCTAGATGCCAACAATTTCTCTTTTCTGTTTAAGCTTAATTGCACGCACATTGTGAGTATTATTCTCAATGATTTCCATTTAACGCTGTGACAATTTTAGTTTGTAATACTTAGAGTCCAAAAGCTTTAAGGCCAGACATTTTATTTGCCTTTCATTCTGTGTGCATATATATAATAGGGAATTTTATTGGCCAGAACAACAATATTGGCTTTGTATACTTGGCAAGAGCCATAGGCAATGTAATTGTGAAGGCTACTCGCACAGTGTGCTACTCAATGTGTTTTTTTTTCTCTCAGCACTAATTTGATTTGGATATTTAACTACAAAGGAAATAAAGGGGTCTGTTCGATGTCGACTGCCTAAATTATATTATGCTTTTTTATGAATTAATTGTGTCACAACTGATCAGTAACTGTGAGAAGCAGAATCAAAATTAAGAGGACAGTGATAAAATGGTTCTGGGAACTGGTAACTTTGTGCTCAGCAGCAGATGTGAAATAAATGATGGCATGAAACGCATTAGGCTTGCTTGAAGGCTAGCTGAATGTAGAATGCTTGCTAAGTTGGGCAGTCAGCAAAAAGTTTGCTTCTAGGTCAGAGATGCCTTTCCACAGTGAAACCACTTGAAATTGTGATGTTGCTTCTCTTCACTTATATTTTTTTCCCCATGTCAATTTACAGCTTTATTTTTATGCATATGTCATTAACTATAATGAAATAAATTAGTTTTAGGTCATAATGAATGAATGAATTCCAGAGTGATTTCTGGTTAATATAATTAAGGTGAATAAGATTAAAGGGGATAAAGTGAAAACTTACCACAGTCATTCTTTTCTGTTTTTAAGTCTGATTTAATAGTTCTCATTTGGCTTGTGTGAGTGTTCTTTGTTTCAAAATACAATAAGCTAAATGATATTAAATTACAGAGCAATTTAGGATGCGCTCTTTGTAAAACCTAGAAAGAAGAAAATGATTCCTTGTGTTCCAAGACGTTTTTTATGATTTGCAAGGTGTTTTTGATCAGTGCATCACACAGTAAGCTCCAGCTAGAATTGTATCTTAAGCTGTAATTATTTCCACTTCAAGTGTAATAACATAAGACGTGTTGATTTTAAAATTGCTACTTGTGGGCAAGCTGCACTGTTTTTGGAAAAAATTCTTACTGGCCACAAAGATGTTTGTTAGCATATTCCTATAGATAAAAGCGTGTTTGAAAGTATATGAAAGCCATGTGCTATGTTTAGAGTTTGCTCATTAAGTTGTGCATTGGGATTCTTTGTAAATTTACAGTTGTTATAGGCATATCACAGAATACCTTGTAGGCTGCGGAAACTTTAAGAAGACTTTCCGGACTATCTCGATAAATGTATTGTGAAAATTTGAAACAGCTTTGCAATCAGCAGACCAGTTCTTTCATAGTCTTTTATATATAAAATGTATTCATGTTAAAAATTTGTGGAGGTACACCAAATATGATGTTTTCACTCTAAAATGTTGAATTCATTTCAGTTGGATTTCTATCTGACTTGATTACATAGCTGGTGGAGAAGACGTGTTTTTTAAAAAATGCTTTCACTCTAAGAGGTGCCTGATAACATTCATGCCTGTATACTGAATACAGAGCTATGAGTCATTCACCTTAGTGTAGCGTGACGGCTGGGAGTAAGAGTTACGCCTGACTTGCTTTGAAGTTTTAAAGGATGCCTACCAAATCCTCTAAAGCTTCAGATATAGATAAATTCATTAATTAACTTTCTCGAAGTTGCTCCACGTGTTTTAAATAGATAATTTGTTCATAAAGAAACAGAATGTAATTTGTTTCCATTTATTTAAAGTTCTATTAAGCTATGGTGTCCACGTTTTGGTCTCACACTCACAAAAAGTGGACACCATAGACTCACACTTAGTTTACCTGCAGCAAACCTTCAGATAGGTTAACAGATTTGATAATGTGCAATTCTAAGAAACAATCTTCTTAGACTGAACAGTCTTCTTCAATCTAAAATACTAATTGTGGCTGTTGAGCAAAAAACGCTTGTGTTTATGTGTAATTACACTGGTGATGCTTTCTCATTCCAGTTACTGTGAGTAGGTTACCTTACTGCAGTAGATTGCATAAGCAGGTGTCAAAGCTGGAAGCGCACCGAAGAGTGAACGCTAGGGGAAAATATGATCAGTGTGTGCTTATTCTTGGCTAGGATTGCACAGCTGTTTAAGAGATATGCTCACTGACCGGGTCTCCAAATGCCTTTTCCCCCTCTCTCTTCTTTGAAATAAAAGCCACAAGATATTCAAAGTAAAATCATCTCCTCTTCTTGTTTTTACGCAAATCGACTTTTCAGACTTTAAAGGATTCTTTGTTTGTGCCAGATGTCTGTCTCCGTGTTTACGTTTGTGTTGTTTTGTGCGAAAAAGTGTGAGCGTTCATGTGTGTATGTCGGAGAGAGAGAGGCGGAGAGAGGTGGAGATGGTTTGTGTATGTGTCTGTCATTGCTGCACAGGGACAGTGTTTCATTCCAAAACACTGTCCCTCAAGCAGGACAGTCCTTGGCAGGGGAATATAACAAGAGTCTGATGTGCTCTTAGGCTTAAAGTGAATCATTGTTTATGACTGGCTTGAGAGAAGTTGAGCGCTGTGAGTGTTTCTCATCTACCTCAGTCATTTTCACCCTCTAATATCTGTCACAAAATGTTTTGGTAAAGATTGTGTAATAGGAATGTTCATATTTAATGTCAGGGTTGATGAGAATGTCATCAGTCACTGCTTATGTTTTTTGTTCACTGTGATTTGTAAATGAGAACATTTTTGTTCTGTAGCATTTTCCCTATAAATTAGCCCTAGTTACATATATAATTGCATATAGTTCAGTCCCACCATTTGTTACCTTTGTATTTTGAGCAAAGTAAAAAAAAAGAACTGCCTGATAGAAAAGAGCAGATCAAGGAAAAAGTGACAGAGAAAGAAGTGAGGAAAGTGTGGGCAGAAAGGCAAACAGATGGTTCAAATAGTTCAACAGTTTTGTGAGCTACTGGCAGGCAAAATGTTTTAATATTTGACGGGTGCAAGACATTTGTATGCCCCCAGTGCTTGAGAAGAAACATTATCCCTGCGCTGACCACAGTGGCTGCATTTGATGAAATACTGGAAGAAATCTGGAGAGTATTATACACTTTTCCTCCTTTGTGCTACTTGGTTAATTGTTGTACTTGTACAGTTTTGAAATTCCATTTGTGTATTTGCTCTTTCAAGATGTATTCCCTCCCCAGAGTTTGGAAAAATAGGCGTTGCATATGATCAGTATGTCAAGCTTGTTCCGAGGTATGTGTGAGAAGTTAAGTAAAGAAAATACTCGAGTGAATTACTGTGAGAAAAAATAAAATAATTATATGCAGTGTCTATTTAAAAAGCTTTTTTTAATTTAAAAAGATAAAACATCTGTAATAACACCTATGCACGATGGACATGGTGCCCTCAGAGGTTCAGCTGCTGTTTTATTGAAGTTTTATTTATTTTATTCTACAAAGTAATTCCAGTGAAAAGTTTTATTGGCTCAGTGAAATATTTGGAGCACCCCAAATGTTATGTTAAGTAAGGCTAGCTGTTAGCTTACATAGTGTTTTCATAACTATGTGTTCTCTGTGTATTAATTTTTCCTCCACAAGTCAAAACTACCTGGTATACCTGTCCACAGGCAGTAACATTTAGTGTCATATTTACCTACTTAGTTGCTGTCATAGAGGAAACTATGGATCATGTCTTAGCACGCTTACAAGGTCAAGTCTTTTTGTGTAAGTGATTGAGCATATGGTGGTAAACTCAATCCCAAAGACAAAGAAAAATAGCCTGTCGTTATATTGACTAATCAGAACAGATACCAGACTACATCACACTACATTCACATCTTTATAGGACAGGTCTTTTTCTCTGGCAATAACTCATAAATTAAGTTGAATTAAGTCTATGTTTTAGGATTGCAGTTCATTCTAGTTTTCATATTTTTAAATACTTTAAATACAAACAGATTTCTCTTAGAAACTGTGGACATCCACCTTGAATTTAATATCCTGCACAGCCTGACTCAATGTCATTTTATTTAACCAATTGCGGATATACACAGTCTGCAGGAACAAAAATCAAGGCAGTATTACGGTTAAGAGTAAAAGTCTTCACAGTCTTAAAAATATATGTGAAATGAGAAGGAATAATGTCTAAAAGGATGCACAATGAAATTAAATAAATAATGAATGTTGAGACTTATGGATGAAGAAATGCGTGCTAATTATCAAATATCATCAGAATCAACACCATACCTGTGTTAAAAACAACGTGCTTTATGAAAAAAGAGAAGATATTATACAAAAGAGTAACAGTTTAAAACTTCAAAGCAGGGTAAAACATTAACATAAACAATTAAAAAAAAAAAGATTTCTGAAGCAACGTAAAAGGGGCACACTGATTAAAAACATTTTAAATAATGCAGCTAATATTACAACTAATTGATACAAACCCATACAATAAATCTGAGGTTTAAAAGGGACTGGAAAGAGGCCAATCTTTAGCAGGAGATAATTCAAGATGTATCTGTAGCACCAAACTTTATGGGGAAATATAGGTGGGTGTCATCTGCATAGAAAAGAAAGTCAGTTTTAAGGGCTAACATTTCTAGGAAAAGTAAATATTTCATAACAAAAAAAAGTAAGGATGGGTTTTATAGATAAGAAACAAACCGTCCGCCTGCCTGTAATTTTCCATGTGCAGTTCTTTTTCCTTGTTAGCAAGGGCGACTACTTGAAGCAGATGTTAGAATTCCCTGGTCATAGACCCAAGGACATCTTAGAGTGTCTGTCTGCTGTTTTATCCCTCTTTGCTTAAAATCAAATGTGAAATGTGCACATTTAAGAAACAAAACAGCCCACATTTATTTTCCTTACTCTTGTGTAAATATTTAGTGAATTAAATGGTTTTCCTGTGCATTAAAGATAAATTTGCAGAGCTTTTCTTTGATTAGTGGCTCATCCTTTTTTAGTTTTCTTAGTGTCTTGTTATGTCCTGCTCTTTGGTTAAAGTTTGCTGTGAAAGCAGGAGATGACAGTTAACATGTGTCGATGCCGTTGTTTTACACACACATGCACATTGTCCGCGGATCCATTCATTGATTTATTCTAGTGTGGCTTAGACAGATGATTCATCCCATTATGTCCATGCCAACTCTGAGGAGATCCACACCATTGCTGTGGATCATTCCTATAACTCTGAGGAAGAACTAAAAAATGCCAGAGAGCTGTGCAATGCAATACAGACACTAACATCAACAAATGCACCAAGATGAAGACAAGGAATAAATCCAGGGTGGAGTAGAGCAGGAGGGCAAGGAATGAGAAGCTGATTGTGGAATTTGGGGGTGACTGAATCACTGTCAGGCTTCATAAATGGGCCAAGTGTGTGTGGTCTTTTGAAAATCCCTGGGTGACATTTTTGGACTCGTGCATATTTTCTTGTTATAGTAAATATATTGTTGCCTTGTCCAGTGCCATTTATTTTCCTTGTGATTAAACATACAAACTATGCTTAAGTGAAGGAACTGGGAAAGCATCAAATTGAAAAGTTGCTGTCTACTCATAGAAGAAAGAGAAAATAAGAAAGAAGTTCTGCTAAAATCAGTATGTCTGTGTTATTAACTGATTTTCTACCATTGAGTTTGGATACATTTGTAGTAAATTATAAAAAGAACAAGCGAGCAGCTAGAGTATTAGTTTGAGGGGGGACTTGTCATTGTAGCTTTTGTTGTTCCTTTCAGTCAGTGTTACAGCAGGTGCAGGTAAACTCTTTCTTTCCTATTGCTTTACCAACATTTACCACCAGCACCTTCTTTCTCTAGACAGGTTATCAGTCTTTACATGGGAAATCTATGTATGCATATGGAAAGATGGATTTTCAAATGAGTCATAGGCAAACATAATTATGATAATTGTAGAATAAATGGCACATATGCCATTAACATCCTTTCATTAAGCCATATGTCAAATTTATTTACGTATGTTAGTTGTTGTTTTGGTTGTTTAATAGGCTGTTGAAATATACTGGTCACATATGATGGGAGCACAGGGCGGATAGTCTCTAATGTGTTCCAGAGATCTAAGCTTATACAGATGTTGCCTCTTGTAATTTAATGCAATGTGCATGTATGTGCTTCCTCTTTAGGGGCCACCCTGTTTGTGGCCTCTCTTCACCTTCATGCAGCACTCAGGTTATGTTCCTTGTTTGTTTGTCCACTGTATTTCTTAGTCCATGTGGATTCTGAAAAAGTCAGCTGAGGTGCCCATATGGTAGATGGGTATAGATAGAATACTTCATATCAGTAGTAAAGCAGTTCCTGGTTTAGAAATTCCTTCGGAGACGATCATGGAAAAAGAGCCTTTGGCTGATGAAACAGTTGGGAGCGGGGATCTAATTTCCTTTTCCAAAAGCTCATGAAAAACAGACAGCCTTAGATAAGTACAGACCTTGGTTATTTATCTGCTGTGTAAGGGGACTTGCCGTCCCTCACGGCTGAGTTGGGGGGGAACTGTACAATAGCTCTTTTTAAAAGCTTACAGACTCCCCTAAAGCCTTGATTCATTCCATAAAGTTGCAGTTAATTAATAGTCAAGAGACTACTGCCTCTGGTACTGCACAACATCTGCCTTGTTGTTTTATTGTCACATTTTATTATCACTGTGCTGGTGTAAAGCTGAAGAAATAGGTGTATGCTACATGGGCGTTAACATTTGGTTTCTATTTGTAAATGTGGGGAAAAAAAGACAAGAGAAAGAAACGTTAGTGGTGTCTGCAAAGAAAACTCTCTGAAAGATTTGACATTAAATTTGTTTTTCTTTCCTTTTTTTCAATAAGCTTTATGTGATTGACAAAAACAAATGATTGAAAGAAAAGGGATTATTGATTGAAAAGGTCCAAGATGTAATCCTGCAATGGGAAACGTGTGAAAAGCAAAATCTTAAATGCAAACCCCATGGAACATTAATTTATTTAAATTCTCTTCTGTACTGTTTAGAGACCTGGACAATACAGTTAAACTTAGTGGGCTGGATTCTGGATTAAATGATGATAGAATAGGCTACTGTGCTAGGGCTTTTTGTTTCCAGCTGCAGATGGGAAGTGGTCTGTTCAGCTCTTTTTCATGCCCCTGACTAGCTTCTACTCAGCAGTGTCTGAGGCTTCCTGGTATTGGAGCAATTTGCCAAACCAAACTAGAAAAAAGCTGCTTTCGCAGAAACTACACTGAACTAAATAGCACTACTGGCCAACTCATATAGTATTGTGAATTATTCAACAGAACGTTTATGTTGAGGGACACACAGAATAAAACAAAAGTCTGGTAATTGAATTTGCAGCAGGGAAACGTGCATCCTAATTCGTGACTCTGTCGTCTTAAAACTTTGTTGACTTGTCTTTCGCTGAAAGTCTTCTTCTCCTTTATTTCCAGGGTGACATCCAGCAGCTGCTGATAGTGGCAGACCCCAGGGCAGCCTATGACTACTGTGAACACTACAGCCCCGACTGTGAAACCCCCAACCATCAAGACACCCCACAGGCTCAGGAACCTGAGTATGAGGTCAGTACTGGGGTAGCTTTAGAAACAGAGATCAGGTGGGAGCACTATCTCTTGCTTAACTGAAGCAAAAAAGAAAAAGAAAGCTGGGAGAGAAGAGGGGGAAGTAGGGAGGATTTTATAGAGAAGAGGCAGGCAGAGAGAAATATTTGTGGTAAGTGAAAGAATTAAGGAAACAGGAAGGGAGCAAATATGTTAGTAGTAGCAGGAATTTAGAAACAGGGTTTTATTCTTTGATGTTTTTAATAAGAGAGTCAAAGATGAGTTAAAAGGACAAAAAAGGAGACTGGGATAAATGACATTTAAATTTGTAAAATGGGAAGAATTGAAAGGCTGGGTGTAAGGTGTAATTACATACCAGGTGTCTGTGCAGTTTTGCATACTTGCCCTGGTTTAATGTAGCTCAGTTTCAGTCTCTGAGAAATAAACCAAAAAAAAAAATAATAATAATAATTTCAGCAATTTGTGTGGAAACTTTTTACAAACAGTCCTCCATGAATAAGAACGTACGTGCACGGGTTTCTGTGTCAACTCTAAATCTGTCATTTTCTCCACTTTGTGTTTTACTAGTGGAAACATGCTGACATATCAAAATACATGGTTTAGTTTGAAATGCAAGTTTTATTACCACTGGCTCCCAAATACCACTTGTTGTTTCTTTAGCCAGATTTCTTAATTGAAATACAGTGCTTTGTGTCAGGACTTCTTTTTTTTCCATATTCATTTTTTTGTTATTTTGCTAGTTCAAGCTGTTCTGCCGGCTGACATTTTCCTTCAGTATTTCACTAAATAACTGATGAGCTCACACTGGAAACCTTTCTTTTTTCTCTGCCACAAAGTCTGAGCCCACTTTGGAGTGGCCCCGTGATTTATATCACTAACGAGTTCTGCAGGCTCTGCCCAAACTCCCAGGGAAATTTAAGCTATCCCTTCCCCAGCTAGACTTCCAGTACCTGGAAAAGTCGACTTTAGATTCTTGGTTTTTAAGAAAAAAAAATCAGGAGCTGATTCTCTATTCAGAAATATTGGGTCTTGGGTCTTGGAAAATGTTGCTTCATCATCAGGTTAGTTCTCAGCAGCAACACAAGGAGCTTGTCAATTCAAATAGACAGCAGGGAATGTTTTGGCTTTAAGAACCTTGTAAATCTGGTTTATTCATTGTTGGTTTCTGTACAGTTATAACAAGAATGTTCTTCGTTCATTCCAGATCAGTATTTAAAAAAAGTTATGTACTCATGCACAACTGAAAAACATTTCCTGAAAATGACAAATCACTGTTGAAAAGGATATTTTTGTGATCTTTTAGCCCAAACTGTTACATTTACCTTTGTTAGGTGAAATGATTTTGTCCTGAAGCAAGTGGTCATGAACCACATGTTACCAGCTTGGTTAAAAGAGCAAGCGGAGTGATGGAGAAGGAAGCTGGGGGGAGTGCTCTTTTTTTATAAGCACCCCTTAGTATTTATGTCTTTCATCCATGCCTGTGGTGAAGGCCTTCAGCTCAGCCAAGCACTTCAACACCATAAATCTTTATAAATTATTTCTTCATTCTCTATCTCTATCTCTCCCTCTTTCTCTCTCTCCCTATTTCCATCTAACCCTGTGCTCTCTCTCTCTCTCTCTCTCTCTCTCTCTCTCTCTCTCTCTCTCTCTCTCTCTCTCTCTCTCTCTCTCTTTCTCTGTCATTTCAGTCAGTCTGGCCAGAACTTCTCTCTTCTGTGACCTCTCCCTCTCTGGGCCGCTGAACGGACGCCAGGCCAGCCTTGCAGCAGGCCGTGGCTCTTTTATTGTTTTTATGAGCTTAGCAGTTGTCCAGGGACTAATATTTATTCCTGCGCATAGAGTGTAGCATTAGGGGCTGGTCTGGTAACTTAATCTACCTTGCCTCTGTTTTGACAGTGTTAGGACAACTAAAAGTTTTCTTTTTTTTTCTTTTAAAGGACTACAGTGACTAATTTGCACAACACTTTGTTGGTTATGGGCAGTATCACAATAAATGCCCATTAAATGGTGATTTTAAGTATTTAAACATATAATACACATCTGCTTTCTTTTGTCTAGCGTTAGATGAGAAGAAGCTAGAAGTAGATAGAAGTCTGCTGTTTTTACTGTAAATATGAAGTTAAAGCCAAAAGATGATGAGCATAATACATTTTAACGATAATTTAGACCATATGATTTATTGATTTGTCTTAAGTCGGCCAAGATAAAATGTTTCCTTGTTCCTTTAGTGTTTCTCCTAAGCTAAGGCAATTTTCTCCAGGCTGCAGCTTGATATTTAATGACAAGCTGTAAGAGTGGCGCTCATCTGCTCCTCTACCTCATCTTAAGGAGAATAAGATAAATTTGACTCAGTCTTGCAGAGTGTATATTATGATATTTCCTCAGGTTCAGGTCAGGGCAGGTTGAATTAATGTTTAAAATGTATATAAACAGCAACATAATGCACACATCACCATTATCACCATCTGAAGTTGATGAGTACACATTGTTCAGATAAATGCATTGTTTTCACGTGGACTATTCCAATACCCCAGTGGGTGTGTGAGTGTTTTTCTTTTTATAGGAGTCAGGTTTTAAAATAGAGGAACAATGGTTTTATCCCCTGCTGCTCTATCCTGTATGCTCCCCATAATTTACCGTCTTGCGGTGATTCTGTACAGCTTGAGTTTTGTCTTTTAAAGAGCCACTAATGAAAGCCGCCAGCAATTGTTGGCATTCAAATTAAGCAGCAGAAACAGATACGTTTTCACTGGCATTGCATTAACCCATTAACCTCCTGTCAGCAGCAAACAGGAATTTTAATTGTTGTTTGCTTGGTTATGTGCAGGAGGGTCTCTCAGAGGAAGGGGAAGGATAAAGGAATGTTCCATTCATCCATGTGCTAAAGGATTTCATTTCCTCATATGGATGTAAAATCTCCCCCAACATCAACCAGCCATTGCTATTTTTAAAATAGCAAGAAGCTATATATTTAATGTTTTGTGTGGTTTAAGTTTGGATTTTAACCAGTTTTGAGAAGCATGAACGCTTACTTGCCATGTAAATGAAGTACATTGTCTGTAAATGAAGACATCGTGCTGCTTTATTTACATGATCACACCAACTAATTGATTGTGGATGCCTCTTCTTTTTCCTTTTTTTTTTTTTTACAGTACCCTAACTATGATGTCTATGACTACAGTGAGGGAGAGATAACCACTGACCCTTCCCCTACTGAAGCAGCCAAAACTCAGGTAAAACTTGACGAGCAGTTATTATGGGTGTCACCAAGAACGACATATATGTATGGTTTCCTTTTTTCCCTTATTTTTAGTTTTTCAGTCTCTGTTGGTCGTATTTCTTGGCTACATTTCTTTTATTGGAGCAATTGTTAGTTGCTTTTATTGCTCATTATGACACATATTCTGGATATACTTAATTCTGTAACAATAATTTCCACGAGTCTATTACAATCATAATTATAAAATTAGCTCTCTTTGTGTTTCTTTGTTTGAGAAAGGATGTGCTAGAGGCAGATGAAGACATCTACATCATCAAGATTGGCGATAATTACTGTATTTTACCCGTTACAAACCTTCCCTGTGTTGTTCTTGCTCCAATTTCAGACAAATGTGGGTGGAGACTATTATACAGGTGAGTATGACTACACCGTAGTGGATGGAAGTCAACCTGAAAATCCCACTGATACTGCAGGACAAGGCGAGGTAACTTTTTAAAACTGCTTATTTTTAAAATCCTGAGATTTTAACAATAATGTTTGATAACTAAGCTACGGGAAAAAGTCCTGAGGTCTATATCTTATAAAATTACTTTAATTCTATAACCATGTTTGATCACCATCAGGAGGTACAGGCACAGTGAAAGTTATTTCTGGTTACACACATGTCAAATATGGTCATTCCACACAATATGATGCTAGTTATGCAAAATGTTTATTGTGCTGTACTTTTTGCTTTTAAGAGCAATCAGCAGGTTTTAATGAGGAACCTTGGAAAGATTACCATAGATTGTGGTGAAGAGCTATTAGAAACTTCTGGGAACTATCACAGATTTCTACGTAAACTTGTTTGTGACTGTACATAATTAGTGGTTGGTTGATAATCTCATTAGGATATTAAATTTAGTATTACCTTAAATTTTGGTTTTATTAAATTAGATCAATTTCATAACCATGAAAGTGTTTGTTAAAATAAGCCCTGCAGGATAAACTTCCTCTGAATGTAGAAAATTATCTGTGTGTCATTGATTTGAAATTTAACATCTGGATTCCAGTTTTGTTTCAGTTCCTGGTAAATGGGTTTAAAATGAAACGTTAGTAAAACCGTAAGGCATCACTGGCAACAAGACAGATTTTTATGATCGTCTTTGGAGGTCACGATCCAACACGGCATCATTAACATCAAACAGCCTACTCCACTACTTGATTTCCATGAGAAACAGCCTCCATCAAACAGAGTTTGAATAAAGACAAAAGCAGGAGAAGTTTGTCATTTAATGAACCGTAACCAATGGAAAATCACTACACAGGCACATCCCCTATATTTCTTCCATAGTCTGAATTTGGCAGATCCTGTTTTAATTTGTGCTAAACCATCACACAAAACACAAGATAATGAGGAACATTTGGGGGTTCAACCAAAACAATATGATACTGTTCTCTGGCAGCCAAATGATCGCTGATTGCTTTGTGTGTACCTTAACATAGACAATGCAGCTTCAATTCGCTCAGGACTCAGGTTAATTTAAAATGATGGGATAGTGGAGTATCCGAGGGAAAAAAAAATATTTTGTAGGAATGCATGCCTAAATACTGAGGACAGCGGTGTAGTCGACAGACAATGCTAAAGTACGAAAGAGTATTGGTGGAAACTCCTGTGCTTATGAGATGCTTGGATATTTTCCCATTGTGTTTGACTGTGACTGACATCAGTGCAGTGCTTCAGTTTCTGCGCTTACATTACTTTTTACTGTTTTAGTCCTGAGTTATTCTTCATCGGACCAAAGTTCTTCAAAATATTTGTATATACGCATTTGCATTATTATTATTGGATTAAATTATTGTTGTTGTTGTCTAAATTACCCCCTTTTTTCACGATGTTTCAGCTTTTAGTTTGAATCATACGGTGCCTATTTTAAGTGATTGGTTTTTAAAAAAATATATCAGTTTGAAATTACTCCAGCTGTTTTGCAAGGAATAAATAATTGCTATATTGATGATATATAATGTAAAATATTGGTATATTGATGTGATTACAGATGTTAATCTTAGTAACATTGCTTACTAACAATACACATGTGGATTTGTACATTTAGCTGTACCAAATTAGACATGTGTGTAGAACTAACTAGAAAATTAGTTGCCATATAGTACTTTTGCATAAACAGAGTGCTTATTACTACTGTTTTGACTTTGTAAAACACATGAATCATTGTCATTGGTCACATGGTTTAATTTCACTAACCAAACCTTGTTGTTCCTTCTGTTTACATTGCCTTGAATGATCCCAGGCGTACGTAGAGGAAATAGTGGATGATTACATCACTGGTGTGGAACAGGTCGGGGTGGATCCCACTACTGGTGTGGAAACTGCTGCCCCAGTGGACACCCAGGAGAAGGTGGATCCAGGGACTGACGTGTATGAGTTTAAGGAATACGACCTGAATGCATATGGCGACAAAGAGTTTACAGAGAAGCAATATAATTATGAAAGCTATGATGAATTCGACTACAACGCCAAGCCTACATCTGTACCACATGAGGAACATGTTGGCCCTGGTGCTCCAGCTGAAACAGATATCAAAGAGAGCAGTGTAAGTGCTGGACTGCTTGGGAGTCACGCTGAGAGGGATGGGGGTCGGGCATGGAGGGGGTAGAGGTGGTGTTCAGGAATGTGGAAAGATGGAGAACATGTTGATAGCATTTGTTTGATGGAGTATTCTCGGTGCCCTTTGTGTTTGTTGTTTCTAATGTTAGCTTGGATCGTTCTGCCTACTCAGGGACAAAACTCAAATACACAAGTAGAGCACAAACACACACCTTGTCTTCTACACATAAGCAGATGTTGACCTTCTATGACCTCTTGAACTCAGTGACCTTGAATGTTTACCAAAGATACTTTACACTAGTTGTCACACCAATTTTGATTTTGGATCATACTGTGTAGTCAGTCAAAATCTACAAATACGTCTTTTCTTCATTAAATCCGTCTAGTTCAAACTATAAAGCCAGACAGAAATTGCTGACCTAGTGTCTATTGTTACTTGTTTCCAGCCCTCTACTTTGCCTCAGGATTCTCAGTATCAGGAAGTGACACAGGCTCTGTCTGGATCTTGGCTTGAGAGCTGTCTCCTTAGGTTCAGTCTTAACTGCTCAGTTTGTGCTTTCCACTGCACAGTCTCAGCCTTTCTCTATGACTTTCTCATTAAGTACTGGTTTCCTCTTTAGGTTAAACTGTACAATCTTGTGGGTTTTGGAAACACTGTGGTTGTTTCTTTGTGAATTCTTCTCATGTTAAGTCATTGTATGGATAGTGTCAGTTAACGACCTCTACATTCATGCTCAGTAGGGTCTTTTTTGGCAGTTCCTGGCTTTTGGGATAACTAATAAGTAGTAGTCAGACCATATCCTAAATTATAGCTTCTTGCAAAATGACATTTGATATTTTTTTTCCAGTAGAAAAAACACCTTTTTTTGCCATGAAAAATATGCAGGACACTAGTCATCATTTTGGTAAAGTTTTACTTTTTATGGGCAATTTTGTCACTATTTTAAGTATAGGAGGCTTCAGGCAAGACATCTGCTGTTCATTGATATCACAATTTGCATTTTTGTTCTTTAAACCACTGATGGTCGGTCTTTAGAAACAAAAAGTCAAGCTTTTGTTTCTATTTTGTAAAGAAATTGACCTGGTATGTCCTATATCTTTAGGTGCATGGAGGTCAAAGGTACCTGGGAGAAAAAGGAGAGAAGGGCGAACCTGCTGTCATAGAGCCCGTAAGTGAAAATTCTTTCTCATCTTTCTCTTATTGAGAATAAACCTTTCCATTAAAGGTTCAAGTTAAATAAATAGGTACATACTAACTGAGTAAAATATTTAAGAAACAAACATATTGCTAAGAATAATTTAATTGTAGAGATCCTAATACTCTAATTCTCTACTCTGGTATGTGTCTGGTACACTATATTTTCTTTGTTATTCTAACCAACATATTTTTCAGACAAGTAGCACATTTTCATAGTTATTCTCAGCCCACTTTCATATCTATTCACTATGTTACTTGCACGCAGTGATTTATATGTCACAATCAAATTCTTTTGCATATTTTTTTAATTGTTTTAGAGGAATTTCATCAGATCACAAACACCTTTCAGACTTGATTTACTCTTGTCTGTGTCTTAATTTACTTCAGTGCAAAGTAACTTTAGCTGTTTGATTTTACTTAGGGCAGTGGCAGCCATGGGTAGCTTGCCTTCTGGAGAGATTCAACTTTTATTTTACATATAGGCTGTATACACAACCACAGTCTTCACATAAAGAAGTCCCTCAACCTATACAGTTTGCCACTACAGGCTAAACAGTGTCCAAAATAGCAGCAGTAGTTAACATCTCTCTTCCCATACTGTTTGTACCACCACAGGCTCCCATTCAAGTATTTTGACCACACACACACATTTAGAAGTATCAGATAACTAGAGCACTGGTCATTTAGCTATGAGTAAGATCCTCAACATCAAACAAGCATGTCTCTTATTTTTTGCTTCACTCTCCATTGCCTGTGGGCAACAACTTACAAGATGCTTTTTCCTTTTTCAGGGGATGCTTGTAGAAGGACCCCCAGGAGCCCCTGGCCCAGCAGTGAGTATCACATTCTCCCACACTCCTGTCTGGCTTCCACAGATGGAGAACAGCTAAAGAAGGAAAAAATGTCTTTATGGAAAGAGCGTCAGTCCTGATCGCCAGTGAAGCTTGAGCTGGGAGAGACTGTCAGAATGTGTACTTGTGCATGAATGTGTGTATGTCTGTGTCTGTGAAATGCAAGGGGAGGAAGGGGGTATGAGGCTGTTTCATTTTGAGGCTTATGTCTTTCAAACCAGTGTCTTTGCTTCTGTCTTTGTTGGCTTATACATATAAAGTGTTGGATAGACTGACTGTGGTGGGAATGCTGGTTAGCAGTAGCTTGGATAAAATGCTAAGTGTATCCACGTCTGGTTTCAGGGTGTTACTGGTAACCCAGGATTGCAAGGTTCCCCAGGTCCACCAGGAGACCCTGGTCAGAGGGTGAGTGAAGGTTGCAATAATTGTACAACTAATTAAAGATGTATTTGAAAAGCTTTTGTTTTCTCCTTGTTATAAAAGCTTAAAATACACTTGTTTTTAAATTAAAGATAACATATCTGCACCTTTGACTAGTTATTTACAGAGATGTTGTTATAAAATATTTAAATTTATTACTTTATGTATGTTAAATTGTGATAATATGGTAATCTAAGCTCTAGATAGCCATTAATTCTTCATGCGGGATAATTGTTCAGTAAAATAAAAAATGTCCCTGTCCTTCTCTGTTCTTCTCTACTGGAAAGCTGTGGAGCATAGTTTCAGTGCCATGGAATGAATAATACAATTGGACACAGCTTGCTACTGCGGCAGTAGGAGGGATTAGTGAGGAGTGGTGCAGGGAAATGAGATGCCCATAAACTGTCAATATAGCAACAAAGAAAGGTTCTGAGAAGTAGGCCCGGTATGCTTAAGGATTGGTGAGAAATGCAAGGAATTGGCTGTAAAATATGTAGAAGCATAAATTGTCCCCAAACATTTCTTTTCTCAGCCATATGGCTCATTTATTTGATTGATTGGCTGCAACATAATAAGTGTCCGTCCCCTCCAGAAAGCTGGAGCTCAGCTTGCATTTTTCCAAATGTGATGATTGCTCTGCAGCCCCCCTTTCATCTGCCTTTTAGCACATCTACTCTCTCACTAGAGATTAACCATATAATTGTCAACATAAAAATACACCAACACGCCTCCGTCAGTATGGCCAGTACAAAAAGGCCTTTTGTTCCATTGACTAACAGTGATCAAAAATATTTTGTTAGTCCAGAAGTCCTGTCCCCCTCCCTTAACAACCCCATGAGAAACGGTCTTGCTTAAGATTGACGGGGGCATTAAAAGTGACTTGTTTCTTAAGTCTGGTGGTTTTCCGTTGCGTAGGATCTGCCTGCACTCAGCGTTTGATCTGCTCATTTTTTTCATGATCACCACCTCCCTAATTTCCACTGAAACATTTTCCCAGCCATATAGGACTTTCATTAACACTAGAGGCCACTATGCTTACAATAATGGTAATGGATGAAGCATATTCACAGGAACTGAGAAAATGCAGATCAGAGCACGGGGAACACATGGCATCAATTTAAGTAGTCTGAGATTGTCGTGCATGACTAGACTGCAAAGTCGATGCTGGTTTCCTGAGAAGCAGGAGATACTATTTAGGCTTGATCTTATTTTAGATTATGTCTTTGTTTTTGTTTTTCTTTCATCAAAAATATGTAAAAAATTGACACTTCTGTTCATACTGTTATCTTTTATGCCGATATTTTTATTTTTACATATTGTGTTTGCAATGCAGAAAAATTTGGCACAGATGCTGACAAATCTTAATCAAATTTATAGTGACAATAGTAGTGATTTTGCAAGCTTACACCATAACTTTCCATGCTTGTCGATGGCATCTGAATATAGCAAGGTAGGAGTATTACAATGCAAAGCTGAAGTGTGCATGTTGGTGCCTAAGCTGAAGCAGACAGTATGTGGATATGAAAGAGATGGAGCTAAAGGCTGACCAAACTCAGTCTTAAATTAACAATGTCCGTTTGGCCAATGGCATTAAAAGAATCTATCCCTTTCGAATTATGTATTTCCTCAGATCCTACCCGTTGGCCACAAATATTCTTTCTCTCTTGGGGTGAACTTTAAGATTAGCAAAACACTCTCCATTTTTCATTCAATGAAGGAATTTTAAATCCCTCTAATTTAATGAGCCTTATTTCCTCTCAAGGCCACGACTGTGGATATTTAGTCTTGGTAAAGTCATATAATAATAGTAAATAAATACTTTAGGTGTGGTTGAATTAATCTTAGTAGGATTAGTCAGTTTTTGTTTTCAGAATAAAGAACAACAATACAGAAAAAAGACTTTGGCTTTGAAGTGATTGTTGGAGATAAACAGGGGTTTACTGTGAACAGAGATTGCTTTAGTTTCTGCCTTGTAATTATTGCAGATGTTATTTATTAGGAGTTTTCTCTTATTGTTGTTTGGACTTTGCTTCAGCCCCTTCAGGATATGGGATTAACTTTGGGATAAGTAAAGTACTGTATATCTTATCTTAACCATATATTAATTATTCATAACAATGTTACATGCTTGCTTACAAGTTAACTGAAGCACTGGCTGATTTGAATTCAATAATTTGGGGGGTGTTAGTTAACTGGACTCCTGTATATTAAAATCTTTTGAATTACAGTTTTGCAGTTAATTGGTATTCTGTTACTTTAGCTTGATTGTTGATTTCTCCTCTCTCGTGTGGTTCTCCAGGGCTCTCCTGGGCGTCCTGGTATTCCTGGTTCAGATGGTGTTCCTGGGCCTCCAGGGACAATTCTGATGCTTCCAGTAAGTCTTCCTGCTTTCAGAGCTGGTCATATTGCACTCCTTTCATCTCAGGCACTAGCCTGTGAACTTGCTCCATTTAGTAAGTTTACCTCATTGCATCACCAGTAGGCCAAAGGATTGCAGCCTTATTTTCTTTGGGTTACAAATCACCTACCTTGTAAATGTCAGCCAGTGCAATGGAGTAGAACCAGTGACTGAGGCCATAAAGGCTAGGCGACAGATATTTGACTGTGGTGTGTGTAAGAAGTTTTACCAGAACACAGTGCAGATTTGAACACACTCACCGGGGATGACCATTGGACGTGTCACACTGTAAAAACAACATAAGTCAGTTTGTTTTTAATCATGTTGCTTTCTTCCTTTTGTGGCTAACAGTTCCGCGCAGGTGGTGAAGCACACAAAGGACCTGTGATTACAGCCCAGGAAGCTCAGGCTCAAGCCATTCTGTCTCAGGCTAGGGTGAGTATCATTGGTAAATATGAGCCCAGAGTTACTAAAATTAACTTGAAAAAAATATTTAGAAGGAAAGGAAAAACTTATGAGCTGTGATATACTGCACCATCTAGCCAACATGATGGAGACAAAGTTATAGCAAACTTTGCCGCGGCTGCCACTGCTTCTTGGCTAGTAGTGATTTTTGATGATGTCACTGCTGATAGAAGTAGTAAGATGAATACTGAAATGTACAGGGCTAAAGCCTCTGCACAGACCAAATATGACCCAAAGTATCCTGCAAAAGCAGTCCAAGAGTTTCTCTAAGCAAAGAAATGAAGTATTCTTCATTTACTAAGTCAGTCACCTGATCTCAGCACAATACAGCATCATTCGTAGTTACTAAAAAGAGAATTGGAGGCAGAAAGACCCATAAACAAGGAGCAGCTGCAGTGAAGACCTAGCAGAGTTGCAGAGTATCTCAAGGGTGAAGTATTTAGTGATGTCCATGCCGTCTAGACTTTACTGACTTGCTTCACTGATTCTAGACTTTGGACTTGAATGAAGGATTTTCATTCAACAATTAAAAACAATCCTTGTATTTATAATCATTTTATTATGTTTAGTTATTTTTGAGCATCTGAAAATAGGGCACTATGTATAAAAATGGCTGTAATAGCTAAACAGTTAGTCCAATAATTTTGTTAAATGTGAAAGTCTGCACTCCAATCACACCTTGATTGGTTGATATTGTGAATGAAGTAGCTTATAGGTGTATGTATGGGTCAACTGGAAGGGCACTGACTGTTGTGGCAAACGGTATGTTTTCAAGGATGACAGAAGTAGGTTACATAGAACTGATACAGTAACGTCATGTAGACCATCATATTTTTATAGTTATGTATCTGTTTATGGGGATGAGTTTTGACATTAGGCAGATGTAGTTTAGAGCGTTGGGAGTTTGGGTCAGGCTTAACCTGATCTCATCTGATTTTAAGCCTTTAGACCTATTCTAGTAGAATCCCTAATATGAAATCACTAACCTGAAAATGACCATTAAATAACAGAAATTATAGTAAAAAATACCAGAAGGAATCATTATTCATAAATCTTGAACTCCAAGATATGGACCTGTGTCATGTTTGGTAGTATATAAATCCAGCACAGATGTTCACACCCACTCAGGGATCCAGACAACCATAACACTGTTGAAAAACAGGTTGAACACATGGAGTTCATTAAGTATTGCACAAATACTATATATTAACACATTCTGTGGAGTTGGAGGGCTACCAACACTGGAGTTTAGTAATGTCTAGAAGGCACTTGTCACCTTTCTATATTTGTCTATTATGCCAAAGGTTTGGTCTGATGGAGGAAATAAACAAAAAGGCACAGAATGTTCTGAGCGTGAATTATTTTCACAAATTTTAATTATTCAGGGCCGATTCTTAACCCTCTCAGGCTCAAATTAAGTTTTTTGTTGCTAATGCGCAACCAAGTCCTGCAGTGGTACTTCTGAGTAAAAAAAACTCATAAAATATGTATGTGGGGTAATCAGGTTGTTAGTTTTTAACTGTTGCAAATCGGCAACGTCTCCCTTGAGAGGGTTAAACGTGAAGTGCTCTTCAGTGCTTCTGTATTTAGTTGTTTTCCTGAAAATACACATAAGTTAACAAATTTCGATGATTCAGTCTTGGTATAGCATGCTAGTATAGCTAGCATTCTTTAAATTAGCAATTTATTTCATTCAGTAGTCACACTGCAAATAAACTCCAGACATCATTTTTGGCAGTACAATGCTGTGGTCAACCATGAGCAGAGTGGCAAACCATGAATGAGAATAAAGTAAAGTTTGCACTCTGTAAGGTTCCATGTCCGACAGAGGCTAAAAGAAAGAGTTCTTATTAGCGTTTTCTTTAATAGTTGCAGAACTGTTATGGTGCCAAGATAAATTCACTAGTACAGGTATTTTTTTGCATGCAAAGCCGATTCAATATAAATATTTGAAACAAAGCACTTCAAGCTCTTCTAGATAGATAAATAGACAGATGTGGATGCAAGAGTGCCTCTGCAGTTGGTGACAAGCTGTTTATAGGTTGCTTCTGTCTGATCCACAGCTGACAATGAGAGGTCCTCCAGGGCCAGTGGGCATGGCAGGAAGATCTGGGCCTGTGGTAAGTGCTGTTTAACACACATTTGCACATTTTAAGCTTGAAAAATACAATCAATAATTTGAACTTCTTATTGTCTACCATTCTCCTTAAATCCTTTATTGCTTCCTTCCACACTCGCCGATAATGTATCCACTCACTCATACCCACACACTACCACCAGTTTTGATTTGATTTCATTGATCTTTATCCATTTTAAATTATTGCAAATGACTTGCTTGTGATTTTTTTTATGTCTTGGTTGTGTCTCGGATACGACCAGTGCTGTCATCCAGATGTTACATTTTGTGTGTACATCCACATTAGTTTCCATTCCAACCTGGATTATACTGATTTCCCAGTGAAATAATGAAATGACAAAATGTCTGGCGTCACTGAAGATGTGTTCATTCACTAAAACAATCTTGGTGTGTGTTTTTGTATCTGTATTTTTTATTTTTCATTCTAAATAGGGTGGACCTGGTGCTCCTGGACTTAAAGGTGACAGTGGTGATACTGGGCCACAGGTAGGATGAAAATGCTTTGTTATATTATCTTTTCTTTAATTTTGTTATTGCTTGATTGAAATATTTATATATCTTTTCCATAGGGACCCAGAGGTCTACAAGGCTCAACTGGTCCACCAGGAAAATCAGGAAAAAGGGTAAGAGTACTTTTCCTAAGGTCTTAGGTCTCTATACTGTCAAGTTTTTAATGGTTGATCTCCTCCAGAACAATGTTGCTTTACAATAGAAGAATATTTATTATTTAAATTCCTCATATTTAATAAAATATGAACAGCACATACAGTTTCCAGAGAGAAAAGTCTGTTTCGTTTCAGGCATGGCTCCATTTCAAATAATTCAGCTGCACCCAATAATTGTCTGTGTTTAAACTCAAAGTTGTGTTTATTTAAGCATGAAGTAGTTAAAAAATTTAAAGCATCATCACTTTGTTTATTTTCAGCAAATATCTGCAGTAACTGAATATTTTTCGAATAAGATTTCTGTAGAACTTTACGTGATATCTGCATGTTCTCCAGGGTCGAAATGGAGCTGATGGTGCACGAGGAATGCCAGGAGAAGCGGGAGGCAAGGTAAACTGGCTACGTTTGAAGCATTGTTTGGGGTTCGCTGTGTCTTCAAAGTGATACCTGTCATACTGATTGATACGCATTACCAATTCTTGCCGTGCCTTTTCAGGGCGATCGAGGTTTTGATGGTCTCCCTGGTCTTCCCGGAGAGAAGGGACATAGAGTAAGTATCAAAGGAGCAAATCTGTCTCTTGTTAAATGCATAAAGTCAGAGGACAGACATCACAGAAGACTTATATCTGGCTCCAAAAACAAAAATCCCAGAGTCCTAAAGTCATCTTTAGGCCCAAACACTTATTGCCCTTGAACGACACATCAGTGCTGATTTGTCATTTAATGGCCACTCCATCCAAGTCATGTGCACCCCAGTGCTGACAGACATAACTTCTGAACCAGTGGAACTCATTAGGGCGTTTGACCCAGTTATGAAAGATGGGGTTAACTCAAAAACCACTTGGGCTGACTTTAACCCGGCCTGGTGGTAGATGAAGACTGCTGATTTTAGTGTTTGTGTAACGTGGGCTATATGGAGAGCGCCGAAAGAAAGGACAAAGATCACAGAGAGGTATTTCTAGACAGGGTTTCATGTCTTATCCTATACTAAGTAATTACAAGGCCAATCCCTTAACAGTATATAAATAGTGCAAACCATATAGGTCCATGCCAGTTGTGGTAACCGTGCTTACTGTAGATTAAAGGCAGTTTTGTTGCTGATTTTTTTTTTTTAGAGCATTTTCTGTGTTTTCTCAATTTTTGGCTCGTGTTACACCTTTTTAATTAAAGGATTGTATTTTTTTTTTTTTCTTAGTTACAGAGATTCTTTCTTGACCCTAACATCCTAATGTTTTTTGATATCTCTCTTCTGTGATTGTTTTCTCCAGGGAGAACAGGGCTCGACAGGTCCTCCAGGACCCCCAGGAGAAGATGGCCCAAGAGTAAGACTAGCACTTTATTCAAAATCTAGCTAGTCATGTTGACATTTTTCTTCAAAATTACATAACATCTGTTAATAATCTACTATTTTCTTTTCTGACAAAAGGGTGAAGATGGCCAGGTTGGACAGAGAGGTGTGGCTGGAGAGATGGTAAGTGCATTTATTAGCTGTTAAAACAAGATTAAACCACCATGTCAAACATCAGAATTTGCTGAAAATATAACCATGTGCTCAATTTTCATACTAACACAGGTCTCATTCATCAGCTTTCTTCTTTTCTTTTCTTTTTTTAACTGATATAAACCTATAGCTCTGCAATCCTCTCTTTACTCCAGCTATAATGACATTCTTCTCTGGGAAGGACCATTACCATTGTATTCTCGACCTTGCCAAGGCAGAAAGGCTTTGCATAACAGATCAGAAAATAGGACCATGAATGTGTTTTTCAGTCATTACTTTCCAGAAACTGACATATTCTGCCCAGTGCTCTTTAAATGGAGCATAGAGTTGCAATAGAAATAGTTTGCTCCCTGGTATACCCAAAAATAGCACAATCTTTTTAAAGGGCCAGTTGTGCAGAATTTCATCATCCACTGTCAATAAGATGAAAGACTAAGTGCGCTGATTCTAAGTGTATAATTTTAGGCTTTTGACATGAGAAATTGCTCTCGTGCGTATTCTGTGCAGTAGTTTTCATAGATGACCACATGAGGTCAGCATTTCACATGTGTGGGAAATCGTAGAACATTGATGCCATAATTCAAGCATTTAATCTGCACAGATACACCGGAAATGCAAAAGCAAACAAATAAACAATCAGTATAAGAACTTTGTGTTTATGCATTAGCTTATACAGTTTTCTTCAGCTTATATTTGTCTTAAAATACAGGGTCCTAGAGGTTTGCTTGGCCCCAGAGGGTCTTCTGGCCCCGCAGGACAGCGTGTAAGTATAGTAAATCCTCATCACTTAATCTTCAAACTGTTTATCGTGTCCTGTTTCTTCTTAAACAACATCAAAAACTGATCTCTTTAGGGTCTTCCTGGTCTTGATGGGCAACCTGGTCCTAAAGGAAATATGGTAAGAAATGTTTTCTTCATATTAAAGATCAATGAATATGTACAATATGTATGTTTTTTTTTTTCTTTTTCTGCTGTATAACACATCATTGGCTTTTAACCCCTGTTTACTCTAACAGGAATCAGTCCCTTTTAGTCATCAGATAATAGTCAAATCATGCTCCTCAGAGTTTCTGCCGTACTTTCTGTGCACTCAAGGGTTTAAATGGAAAAGTCTGTATGTCAATGGTCCCATCATGGATTTATCTTCCTGTAGGGTCTCAGTGGGATGTGTGAGTGAGGTTTGCAGATCAATGGTCAAGACAGTGAAACAAGCCCACATACTGTCTGTGGTCACTGAGTCAGCAAGGCAAAGAAACAACCAGCTGAAGAGGAGTATAGAACAATAGGCATTCAGTGTGTTTCTCATTAACGTCTTGAAAGTTGGTGTTGAGCTCAACATTCCAAAAAACAAGAAACCTGAAATTACCACTACGATAGGACTTCCAGGAGGGTTTCTAAACAATTATGGCACACACAAAATTCTCCACCATATGGGTGTTTTTAGAGCACCTTTTACTGGAGGAACATAAGAACAGTGGGTGAATCTATTTAAATGCCCTGTCAGGGAACCTGGAACACTGTGAATAGAGCCTCTTTATTGTGTTTGTTGTAACAGCTGGAGTAGATTTCACATGGGTCTCTTCTTTTGTTTTTTATGTATTTGCGTTGTGACATACTGAATCCCAACAGAAATGCCAAACAACTCATCACCATTCCGATTAGTCTTATACCTCATCACTCTGTCTCGTACTTTGAGTGAATCAGATTGTTGTTTGACTGTTTTTAATCTGAAGTATCCAATTTCCCCTGGAGTAATGTTATTCTTCCATTGATAGTCGTGCATAAAAAAGGATACAGTTGGAAAAAAAAATGCATTCATTGCAATCACTGGAGATATTTGCAACTTCATTTTTGTTTTCTTTCTTAAATGCAGGGTCCACAAGGAGAGGCAGGGCCTCCTGGGCAACAGGGTATGCCTGGTCCAAATGTAAGTTTTTTTTCTTTGCTTTCTTGTTTTCTGTATCTGCCTTTATTTAAAACTTTACTGATCAGTCAGTCTCTCTGACTGCTTCTCCAACTGTCTCCTTTTTTCTCTCTCATCCTCCTTTTGCTCCCTTCCTTTTAATGCTCTATCCTCTCTCTGCCATATCCACTGTGCAGCAGGGAACCCGATGACCTCAAATGATCAGTTGCACCTCTGCTTTTTCAATCAAAAGTCCATAGATGTGTTTTTTTCTTTTCCTTCCTCTCGCTTCTCCCTATATGACGTTCATTTCTTTAGCTGCTGTAATTCTGTCAGAAAACTCGCACTGAGGAAGAGTGAAAGATTTCCAATAACACTGTTTTGTTATTTCCACAAAAAAGAGCATCTCTTGTGTCTAGTTAAGATTGGACATATTGTACTCATTTGACAGAACTTAACCTAATTACAATGTCCAGTTGGTGAAAAATATTCCATTATTGAGTCATATTTAATACAAAACAGTGCTCCTGGTATTTTATCCAGGGCTAAATGGCCACTGCCAGGTAAGATTTTCAGTCCTGCTGACACTTGCAGCCTGAAAAGGATGACGTCATTCTCTTGGAAAGTATTAGTAGGAACCTGTCCTGATGGTATACAGGTTGAATAAATAACTCTTTCTTTTTAGTTAATACCTGGCTAAAGTCAAACTGATGCCTTCCAGCCAAAGCATTGGCCCCTTGAAAAATAACACAGCTTGCTTCTAAGAAAAACTGCTATTAACATTTTATTCTTTGCTGGTTGAATTATCAAGAAGTCTCCAAGAAGTGTGGCTTTAAAATCACTGCAGAAAATAATAAACCATTTATAGAGCTGAATGAATAGGTCTGAACTTGTTGGAAAAGGTAAAATGATTGGAATAATGAAAGGGAAAAAAGCAAATCTGTTACAACCAAGCAAGTGACGCATAGCACACCATAAAATAGGGTATATGTTTCCCCAAATGGACATATCAGGTGTTTGTTTTTATTCAAAATGAATCACTTCTTTTCCCACATCATTTAAGCCTTCTTAAATATGATCTGCATTACCTTTCAGGGTCTTATTGGTCCTCAAGGTCCAATCGGGCCTCCTGGTGAAAAAGTAAGTAAAGCCAGTTCCCTCTTAGTCCTCCCCCACAACTGCAAATGTTTCAGTCAGGACCTCTTAAGTGATTTTGCAGACATACTGCTGAGCTATAGGCCATACTCGCCTCTCTGAAAGTAGCTATCTGTGTGTCTGTATCTCCCCCTCTATCTGTTTCTCTTTCTATCTGTTTCCTTTCTCTTTGCAGGGACCTCAAGGGAAGCAAGGTCTGCATGGCCTAGCTGGTGCCGATGGCCCTCCTGTGAGTAACACATCTGATTACTTTTTCATTTTTTCTGTCATCTTGACAAAATCCTAAAGACCAACTGTTGAAAATCTCTAAACATCCTTCCGTAGGGTCACCCAGGCAAAGAGGGTCCTCCAGGCGAGAAAGGAGCAGCTGTAAGTATGATGCAAGTTGGTGCTAATTTAGTGTTACAGAGAAGTGTCTCATTACAGCTGTTCCTAAAATGTATCAAAAGTAGCACAACAAAGGAAGGGGTGGGGGGGAGGTCTGGCAGTCTTGTCAGATGCAGTTTAGTCTGCATAGTGCGCCTCAAGGTTAAATGTAGGCAGGCAATTCAGATGCTATCAGGTAAATTGCCTCTGAAAATACCAGACCCACACATAGTGGCTTGTGATTAGTCACTTTATTCTGTGTTACAAACCACAGTAAGCTGGCATTAACATACTCAGAGTTTTTATTGAGTGAGTAAAGAGGTTTTACAATATTATTTCATGGATTTTTAAACACTAAATAATCTCATTTTAGATAGTATGATAAAAACTGAATAAAAGACTGAATAAAAGTTACAGTATTACTATTCTTTATTAGTATTGATAATAGTGTAATATGTTAATAATGCGGTATTATCAGTGTTAATATTGAAATTGTGCTATTATATGCAATTTGCAGTTTAACTTGTGAAATGTCTTTTCTTTCCTGTCCTGTCAAATTGGCATTGTTAGCTTTTATTTATTAACCTAAATATCTACAGAGTTACAGAATTTTCTCATTTTTTTCTGTTTTATTTCTTTAAATTGTTAGGGTCATCCAGGTCCTATGGGATCTATCGGCTACCCTGGGCCTCGCGGTGTGAAAGTACGTGCCATTGCAGACATACAATACCACTCTGCCATGAAAAGTTTCCCTAAAATTTTCCCTAAACTTCTTTTTTTTTTTCACTTTTTTCAGGGCGCTGAGGGAATTCGAGGCCTTAAAGGTGACAAAGGAGAAAAGGTAAACACTGCTCCAGCCTCTTTTTTACCCGCCCTTGTTGACAGATGTCATTCTTTTGAAAATGGACCCATCAGAGTAGTAATTTCTTCCCAAATGAGGCTTTCTTCGAATCCAGCAAGTGGAAAACTCTTAAAGGCCCATCACACTGGCAGTTAAACCCTCGTGCCACTGAGCTGTAATGGAGTGTGGAACATTAAACTAGAATGAGGCTGCTTTGTAGAGCGGTCTCAGTGCAGATGGATCTGTTTCCATTCTTTCCTGAGATTGCATTGGTTGAACTTATCCCATTGCTCGCTCTGTGTAAGTTTTAGGGTCTTTTGTCAGATTATTAAATCCCATTTTCACATCACTTTAAAATTCATAGCATGTTCTTAGAACATCATCTACTTTCATGCTTCTGCCTTAATAAAATCCAGTGGCATAGCTCTTTTTACCCATGCAAAGTTACGATTTGACTTAGTTGTGATTTATTAGTATTTGGTTTAGTGGTTTCATGCATCGTGATATCTGTGAATACTGACATCAGTAGCGGAAGCAAAAAATAAAACGACAAAATATTGAAAACTGCTTTCTCAACTTGAACCACCAGGTGTCAGCAAAATAACTTCAAAACTCCCTGTGTGAATGCTTCATTTAAATGACCACTAGATGTCACTATAAATCTTTCTTATAGAGCCCTGACACTCTTCAATATGTAACTTCCACAGTACACAAAGCCTTTTGTGGTAAACTGTCACTGTGATTTTGTCACTTAAATAACAATACAGCTAAGTGGGTTTTTTTCCACTATACATATCTTAGCTACTTATAGCTAACATATGATATATTATATTTGATCAATTTTGTCTCTTAAACTCTTAGTTTTAAACATCAGTGCTTGGCGTCTTTTGTCTTTAGGGAGAAGATGGATTTCCAGGATTTAAAGGTGACATGGGGCTCAAAGGAGACAAGGTAAACCATCATCTCCAAAATGACAGTTGAGGTTTGCAGTTAAAGAGTCTGACAGGACAATTAAAAAACATTTTTTACTTTTCTTTTGGCTGTCTTTAGGGTGAAAATGGCGTACTAGGGCTCAGAGGAGAGGATGGCCCTGAGGGTCCTAAGGGAAAGTCAGGACCCACTGGGGAGTCTGGCCCTATGGGGTCAGCTGGAGAGAAGGTAAAGAAGCAATACCTACAGGAACTGAAATATAAAATCTCAGATTCCTGTTTAATGTTTTTTGTTGTGCTGAAGTTGAAGTTCATCTATAACTGTGTAAGATAAAGTTGTGCGAGTGCAATTTTATAACTTTTCATTATAACACATATTACATAAATACTTTATTATCCAGTCTTCAGACTTTTAAAATTACTTTGCAGCCACCTGTCTTCAGCACTAGAACAGTCCTATCCATGTGTAGCTAACTTTCTTCATGGAGCTGTCATCTTTCTTACGTCATACTTTAGTCTAACACACTCTTATTGACATAACAAGTAAATAACACTATAACTAGACTATAACTATAACAAGATTTACATCACAGTTGTGTATCCTAAAGTAGGTGGGCAGTGATCACTCTTTTATTCTAGCCATATTCTAATGAAAAATACAGTAATAAACTTGATCAAGAGCTTATCTGTAAATATTAATATTAAGTTATCTTAACCTCCTAGGACCTGGCGTCCACATATGTGGACATCACATTTTGGGTTATTTAGACCAAAATACTCAATTTTGCACTACAAGGGCCTGATATCCACTTACGAGGACATTATACTGCTACTGCTATATTGAAATTTGAAACAAATATCCTCATATGTGGCTCTCACTTTTCTTAGAAACAAAAATTAGGTTAAAATTTTTTTTTAAAAGCATGTGGGATAGTTGCATCAGATTCTGTGTAAATCTTAATGACCATACACCATCCCAGATGGCCAAATTGGACCAAAGTGAATTCACAATTAGCAGAAAAGCCTCTGCATGGATGATGTCAGTTTCATAAATGTGGGATTGAAAACCTTCACACGCCAGAAATAAAATTTTATATTTTACAGTGCTTCTGTGAATTTCAATCAAGTTTACAGGTCTGACTGCCAGTGTCTGTTGTTTTTTCTTCTTTTTTTTAGGGAAAACTTGGAGTTCCTGGATTGCCTGGTTACCCTGGAAGACAAGGGCCAAAGGTGTGTGACATATATTTTCCCTTTTTATCCAATACTGAAGATAATTTCCAGCTGTAGGTGTTCAGTGTCTTGGTCAAGGGCAGTGTAGATGGTTGACAACACAGCATGACTGTCACTGTGTTTACTCACTATTCAGCTTCAGTATCAAGCTGTTTGTATTTGTGTATCTGTGCACAGACTCCATGTGTTTACATATATGAATGTACAGAAATCTATATTGATTTTCTCTATGACTTCACAACATTTTGTTGGCTGATCAGCACTGACCCATATCTAAACCTCTTACCACGTGCCTTTCAAAAACCTGATGACTCACACATTCATAAACACAGATCCAAGCAGACACCTACTGTACACTCTCCAGGCCTCTTTTAGAAGCCGTAACTGGCACGGTCACCTGCTGTAGTCATCAGCTGTCCTCCCTCCTTAAAATCCAGGAATACTCCAACAGCTGACCATTGTGCCACGGCATCACTATCACAATGTGCTGCTGCAGCTGGTTCCTCTCTGCTGCTGTCAGCACTGACACCCTCGCACTGATAAGATGGGTCAGATACAACTTGTCTTAGAGCATCCATTTAGGAACTGCTCTGTTAATGTCAGCAAAATGTGAGCTGTGGATATTCCTGAAATTGAGTAAGCTACAAAATACATTTGAAATGGTTACATTTCTAAACTGTATATTTCAGTAATTTGTATTTACTTTTTTAAATCATTTACTGCCTATGCTAACTAGAATGGAGCTTTTCAAGGTTTGACATTTTACAATTATGTAATAGACAGAGTACAGTAAAGGTTATTCAGTGCTAGTAATCATAGCAAAACCAACAAATATAGTCTTCAAAGGATAATAAAGACATCCTGACTTTTCAAATACATAGACTAAATATTTTTTAATATTTTTTTAATATATATTTGTCTGGAACCCAACCATCCTTTTTGGACTTCCATAGTTCCCAAAAAGTAAATTCTGTTCCCAAAATAGATCATGTGCTGTATGAGACAGAACCTGCTCGTCCCATGTTTCCATTGCAAAGTATCAACAGTGTTATAAAATGTCAAATCGTCCTCAGGAGTATGTTCAGGGTCAAAGTCTTGGCCCATTAACAGCCTTTATCCCCCTCAATCAGCCTGTGCATGAATCCCTCCAATGGCTGTGTTTTTGGCTGCTGCACCCCATCACTCTCTGTTAACAGCTTTCCCACACTGTTAATTCTGGATGCCATTTGCAAGAGCTTCAGTAGTCTTATCTCCATGGTGCAAGTCGTGCTTGTCCAGTACCAGCTCTCCTTTCAGTTTACCATAACTGCACCTCTGTGAAAAACAAATTAAGCAGCATAGATGTCCCTTTCCTGCTGTCTCCACAATGTTGAGCTGTTTACTTCTTGCGTTTCTGCCCACGCTGACCTGTTGTGGCACCCTTGCCTATACTGCACAGAATTATTCCTTGTATACATATGCATGTGTGCAATAATGAGCACTATGGATACCACATAGCGCATCATACTGTGCATCAGAGAGCGTTTTAAACTCAACACACCCATATATGCCCGTGACCTTGGAGCACAGCTGGGTCAGAGAAATGTTTAACTTAAATTGGTTGAACGTATAATTATGCTGCCTAATTCTGCATGAAGGGAAGCTATATTGGTAAGCTGCTTGGTACTCCTGTTAATTCATCCAACAGTGATTACCCTCCTAGTATTTGTTTGACTGGCACCATTCTCATTATCAGACAGCACAGCCTGCAAAAGTCCACTAACTAAATTGCTGATGGGTAACAAAGGGAATCCACCGTTTCCGTTTTCTTTGTCTTTATTTACTCACACTGCCAGTTTTATCTTCCTCCTCACTAGACACTTTGCTAACAACCTAACAACACCTTTGTCTGTCTGTCTGTGTGTCAGAAAGTGTCAAAGTGACCGGGTTCTTTTGATGCCTTAAAAAGAAGGTGTTCATTTTTCTAAGGGGATGACAAACTATAAACTGCACACCCACTGATATGAATCGGCTGGCAAGTTAGTCTTTTATGTGGAAGGACTGTACAGTTTCTTATTAATTAGCCCTGTTCAGTAAAGTGCTAAAGGACTGCTGCAGAGTGTTATTTTATGCTCTCGAATATGTGAATGTATTTCTCCTTTTGCTCACTCAGTCCTTCTCTCTGACTTTTTTTCTCTACTTGCCCTGCAGGGCTCCAATGGCTTTCCTGGATTCCCTGGGGCAAACGGCGAGAAAGGAACAAGGGTGAGGAAAAAAAATTATTAAATGCATGCATACAGAGTCACTCAGCTTTCCTAGTGATCAAGGGGCATCTTACATCTTAAAAGGAGACACATACGATTAAACTTTGACACTACAAGCTTGGATCTGGTTGAAAACAAATAAATAGATCTGCCTACTCTACTGTGTGTGTTAAAAAAAATCTCAACTTGATTCCAAACAGTATACTGTGATTGCATACATTCAAATTAACTCTGAAATTTGTACAAAAATATGTACATGACCATCGACTTCCAAAACAATGAATCTGCTGCTGTAAGAGACAGTACATTTGCACAATAACTGAACCTAGCCTACCAAAGGGTCTGATTTTGACCCTTATAGCAATTTACTTTCTTTTAGCCACAGGATCAGTGAGGACTGTCATCCTATTTTATAACAAAGCTGTTGGAATGTGTTTGAGGTCAAGGCTCAGTGCAGGCTTTCAACACTAACTCTGTCGCGCTACAAAGGCCGTACCCAGAAGGCTGCTGTAAAGATGTACTGTAGGTCTTCATGGAGGACTGACAACTATATTCAGCTGTGTGAATGAAACTAGTGAGTGTTTGAGCCAAAGGGATGAGAGTGAGGGTTTCAGAATGGAGCTGGTTATTATTGACAAGACAAACTGCGCTCGTACAGACATTGAGAAGCAGACATGCTCGGCCCCAGCCTGCTAGAACCGACAGCTAGTTCAAACTGTCGAGTGCCTATGGGTAACCACTTACAGCATCAATTTGATTATTTATTTTGTCCTTAAGTGCTGTTTCCCTGACTCAAACTCCCGGAACAGTTGCTTCTGTCTGATGATGGCTCAGCTAAAACTTCCCAAAAAGGATATTAAGAAGTATTAAATTAGGTGATGCGTGATTTTTGTCCTAAATCAAAACTTTTGTTTTTCTGTTTTCAGGGAATTGCTGGCAAATCTGGCCCTAGAGGGCAACGTGGCCCAACGGTAGGCAATTCATCTGTCTGCCAGCTCAGCCCGAGCTCTCCACATAAATGATGTATTGTGTTTAAATGAAAATCTCATCCTTTAAAGGGTTGTCTATGGGGTTTATGTGTTTTTTGTTTTCTGAAAAAGATATGCAGTAGGTAGAGAATTTTAGAGAGGGGCAGGGATGGCAATTGCCCTTAAATAAAATTATTCTTAGGATTTGCTTCTTATTGTTTTACGCTTTCTAAAACTGAACTTATTATTTCTGTAAATATATTTAATGAATTTAGGGTCCACGCGGTGGCCGTGGTGCTAGAGGACCAACAGGAAAGCCAGGTGCTAAGGTAAATGCCCATTTCAGGTTTTTAATGGCAGTTTGACTGATATAAAATATATCTTTATGTTTATATTTTTGTATGGAGCATGATTAAAATCAGTAGTTTGGTACAGCTGCTATGTGAAATACATGTTACTGTGCTCACGTATTATACATAAGTTATTATACATAGTACTGTATCTGTGTGTCTGTTGAAAGTCTTACATAAATATAGAGCTACCTAAATATAAAATTATAGTGTATCGATATTATAAAATGGTAAATGGCCTGCATTTGTGTAGCGCTTTACTCAGTCCCTAAGGACCCCAAAGCGCTTTACACTACATTCAGTCATTCACCCATTCACACACACATTCACACACTGGCAATGGTAAGCTAAAACATAGTTCCCCTTTGGTAAATCATGCAGGGAAATAAATGTGCATGCATGCACACCTTGACTTGGTGTGTAACCTCGGTATCAATGATTTGCATGAATTTGATTCATATTTCACACTACCTGTGTTGATGAAGTTCACAAAATTGCTCTGTACCCTGTCTATCTCCTCAGGGCAACTCAGGCAATGATGGACCTCCCGGCCTGCCAGGGGAGCGGGTTAGTATTGGGTTTTGTTTGATCAGCCACTCTTGTTTTGCACACAAACTCTGTGACACCAAAAGTATATCAGTTGGATTGAACTTAAACTTGAACTCAGAGTGAATTGTAGCTTTTTGTAATTTCAGTGAAGCACTTAGATTTTAAATCCTTTGGCTAGTTAATTTTAAATGAGCAACCTTATACTTATTTGTGTAACCTAATTTGTGTCACAAAAAGCCAGCAAATTCATAATGAACGAGGCAGTGCTATATATTTCTTAACTGCAACAGTGAAACAGCTAGGTTTCTCAGTGTGAATCTAATTATATTCCATTTACATGTTGTGGTTGTCATTCGCTATTCTGACTGCTTGATTTATTTTATTTTCATTTCAGGGACCTCAAGGACCACAGGGACCTGTCGGTTTCCCTGGACCCAAAGGACCTAATGTAAGTAGCTGCTGTCAAACTGTCAGTGAGCTGGCACCATTCACAACCATGTTGATGCTTTTCATGCAAGATTTTCAAATATTAATACACACCTGATATCTTGATCCTTATGAACTATCCACCTGTTCACCTCCAGGGCCCACCAGGGAAAGACGGGCTACCCGGTCATCCTGGACAGCGGGGAGAAACGGTTAGTGGGTAGTTTTGTACATTAACACCTTGTGTTGTGATGTTGTGAAGTCACGTATTGCGTCTTTCAGCCTCTCAAATAGCTACAGTTAGTGTATTTCAATGATGTTGAAGTAAAGATTGGGGTTTTTTTTACTTTTAATGAATACTTTTTTAAATGTTTTTTTTACAAAAGGTAAACAAGTAACATCGCTAGGAGTAGAAGAAATAGGATATAGGCATGACAACGAGCTGATTAAGTGCGTCATCTGTAATGCTGAAGTCTACTCATTATCTGTTCTTGCTTCTTTAGTGGTGTACAGTCCTATAATGTCTAATTGGTTTTGTGTTTACAGCTCCATAATTTGCTGTAAGCATTAAGCATTACATTTTGTATGCATAAGGACTTCTTCTGCTTCTGAAGAAAGAACAACCAAACTTGGATCGTGTTTACTGCACAGGTTTTACAGGCACTTCATACTGAAAAAGCAAGCGACTGTCTATGTGTGTTTTTTTTTTTTAATACCACTGTAAAAGTGCAAGCACTTTTACAGTGGTATTAAAAAGGTTTGAAAAACATTTAACTTGCTTATACCTGCAGGTGCCAGATTTAGGGTGTGAGAAATATTTTGTCAGCTTAACGATACATTACAGTGTAGTGTAGTTAAAACTGACTTTCTTTATGACCTAATGTTTACCTATTGTACAACACAAAGATGTCAGTAAATCAAATATCAAAATTTGTCCAGTAATATCTTTGATATCTCTGACATCTTCCTCAGGGCTTCCAAGGGAAGACTGGACCTCCGGGGCCTGGAGGAGTGGTTGGACCACAGGTAGATATTCAGCGAATGTCACCATTACCTCCTCTGTTGTGCACATATATTCTGTGTCTCTAGTTTAGGAGTTATGGAGTACAGAAATCTAGGTATATATCAGTAATAATAGCTTATCCTTAAAATAGTAATTAGAATGCATTAGATGGTTTTCAAATAATCAGTGTCGCTGATCATCAATTTGGAGTTACTATGAAGACCCCGGAATTATAGCAATTATATTTTATAGTTGATTAACCTTAATGTGTCGTGTTTGTCCTTGAAAGGGACCAACTGGAGAGACAGGACCAAGTGGAGAGCGAGGACACCCTGGCTCTCCTGGTCCACCTGGTGAACAAGGTCTACCTGGAGCTGCTGGAAAAGAGGGTGGAAAGGTAAATGACCATGCATTCAAATTCAGATAAATATAGGTCAAAACTTCTTTGATTATACAGAAAGCCTTGTTAAACAGTGCATCTGTCTACTTTAGTGTTATTTAAAATTATTGTTCTTTTAGCAACTTACAGAATTCATTTTTGTTCTTAACATGCTTTTTTCACCCCAGTTTAACAGCTTTGTAACCGACATATATTGGTATAATAGTGTGTAGGTAAACTGAAATACACTGATAAAAATATTTAACAACCACATGTTTCTTTTTTTGGGGTGGGGGGGGTGTTGTTCAATATCCAGTCTGTGCTAGTCTTAATTATTCTTTGGATAGCTCTATGTTTACTGGCCTACATTTTCTTTTTTTGCCATTACATTTTAATCACTTGCTATTGTTCCCGCATAATTACGTATAATTTTAGCTGTTATCACGAGATCAATCTTTTTTTTCTGTCATTCTCACAGATTGAGCTCTTCTTTGTTTTCACATAAAGGAACTCTGCCTTTCATGATTACCCAATGTCAGTTAACTGACTTATTCTCTTTCCCTCTGTAGGGTGATCCAGGTCTTCAGGGTCCTAGCGGCAAGCCAGGACCTGCTGGCCTGAGAGGTTTCCAAGGTGCAAGAGGTCTTCCAGGGGCCATGGTAACACAGAGACCTCCCACAGATTAATACATTAACGCAAACATACTTAACATGTCCACATGAAACTGTGCCATCCCACATCCTGAGCATCCACCCAGCTGAATTTAGCTCCAAACTCCAATTACCAGGCTAACAACCTGCTGTTAAACCAAATGTCACACTTGGCAGTGGACCTGACTGAACGTTACAGAATGGGCTTTCATAGAACTGAGAAGATTCAGTAATACACAGATTGATATATTTTATCATTACTGGTGTCAGCAATTTTAAAAATGTGTTTTGTTTTGTTTTTTTCCAATGTGGCTATGACATAAAGAATGTCCCTCTAATCAGCACTATGCTGCATGTCGTAGGCGTGAATTTCCTCATTTAGAATTGCACTAGTGGAGCCTATAAGGAATTCGTGTTTAGTTTTCTATCGAAGAATGAGTCAGATCCCTTTGATTCTGATTCAAACCCACAACTTACTGACTGCATCTCATGCACTCTAGCCTTCTGCATAACCTGAATTAATTCTCAATAAGAGTGGGTGTGAGTGAGAAAAAGTTCAAGGTCAGGGAGGATGCTGACTGAGGATCAACTTGGGGAACTGTGGTTGAAGCTCATTTCAAGGCTGACCATTAAGGGAGCACATGACAGCACTGCTCAGACTTATTGCAGCCGTTATGTTTGCCCCATGTGTGCTAAGGAATGGCTTTCCTTTTATAACGGGAGTACACATATACTGTGTGAAAAAAACTCACACAACCTCCCACTCTGTCAAAGTGATTTCATCCACACACAGAAACAGACACACATGGATATGTGCACTTCTTGTATTAGTGAAAATAAAAGCATAAATCTTCAATTCAGTTCAGTTTTATTTATATAGTGTTAAACCACATCAACAGTTGCCTCAAGGCACTTTATATTGTAAGGTAAAGATCCTACAATAATACACAGAAAACAGAGAAAACCCCAGCAATCATATGACCCCCTATTAGTTAGCATCAGTGGGAAGGAAAAACTCCCTTTTAACAGGAAGAAACCTCCAGAAGAACCAGGCTCAGGGATGGGCGGCATCATCCGCGACTGGTTGGAAGTGAGGGGAGGAAGACAGGAGAAAGGCATGCTGTGGAAGAGAGCCAGAGATTAATAATAACTAATAATTAAATGCAGAGAGGTGTATAAATGCATAGTGAGTCAAAAAGGTGACTGAAGAAGAAACACCCAGTGCATCATGGGAATCCCCCAGCAGCCTACACCTATTGGAGCACAAAAGGAAGGATTCAGGGTTACCTGATCCAACGCTAACTATATGATTTATCAAAAAGGAAAGTTTGAAGCCTAATATTAAAAGTAGAGAGGGTGTCTGTCTCTTGAATCCTAACTGGAAGCTGGTTCCACAGAAGAGGGGCCTGAAAGCTGAAAGCTTTGCCTCCCATTATACTTTTAAATACTCTAGGAACCCCAAGTAAGACTGCAGTCTGAAAGTGTAGTGCTCTAATGGGGTGATGCGGTACTATAAAGTCATTAAGATAAAATGGGGCCTGATTATTCAAAACCTTGTATTTGAGGAGCAGGATTTTAAATTTGATTCTGGATTTAATAGGGAGCCAATTAAGGGAAGCCAATATAGGAGCAATATGCTCTCTTTTTCTAGTCCCTGTCAGTACTCCTGCCACAGATAAACTCAAGGCTTTTCAGGAAGTTTTTTTTTAGGACATCCTAATAATAATGAATTACAGTAGTCCAGCCTAGAAGTAATAAATGCATGAACTAGTTTTTCAGCGTCATTCTGAGACATGACATATCATTTCTCAATATTGTACAATATTGTACAAAAGCAATCCTACATATTTATTTAATATGCACATTGAAGGACATATTCTTATCAAAAACGACTCCAAGGTTCCTCACAATGTTACAAGAGGCAAAGATAATGCCATCCAGAGTAAGCATCTGGTTAGATACCATATTTGTAAGACTTTTTGGACAGAGTACAATAACCTCAATTTTATCTGAATTTAGAAACATAAAATTAGAGGTAATCCAGGTCTTTATGTCCGTAAGAAATTCCAAGTTTACCTAATTGGTGTGTGTTATCTGGCTTAATAGGAAGATAAAGTTGTGTCATCTGCATAGTAGGGAAAATTATGCTATACCTTCTGATGCCTAAGAGAAGCATGTATAATGTAAACACAATTGGTCCTAGCACATAACCCTGTGGAACTCCAAAATTAACCTCAGCGTGTAAAGAGGACTCTCCATTTATATGAATAAATTGGAGCCTATTAGATAGATATGATTCAAACCACTGCAGTGCAGTACCTTTAATACCTACAGGATGCTCTAATGCTCTAAAATGTTATGGTCAACAATGCTGAACGGTGCACTGAGGTCTAGCAGGACAAGCACTGAGATGTGTCCACTGTGAGAGGCCATAAAAAGATCATATGTAACCTTCACATACTGTTTTACAGCTAGTTTTTCAAGAATTTTTGAGATAAAAGGAAGGTTGGAGATTGGCCTATAATTACCTAAGACAGCTGGGTGAAGCGATAGCTTTTTAAGTAACGGTTTAAGTATTGCCAGCTTGAAGGCCTCTGGTACATTAGAGATAGGTTGATCATTTTTAAGACTGAAACATTTGTTATTGGTAGGACCTCTTTGAAATGACTGAAATTAACTCAGAAAGATCCGTTTGAGAAAAAGAGTTTAAATCTTTTTCCTTTTGCAGAGTAAGTGTAGACAGACACACACCCACACACACGCGCACACACATACAAATATACATATTGCCACTGAGCACACACAGTTTATTTTTCTTTTTTTATGGGCATAGAGAGACACACACACACTCTTCATCACATCGCTCAGTCTTAAAGAAAGGCATAGTGACGATATATGAGCCAATAAATAACTTTTTGTCTGTCCAGCAAAGAAAGATCCTTCCAGTCTTCTAATGCACCGTGGTGAAATGTGGAAGTGGAGAGCCTGCTTGGCAGCCTCTGCACCCCCTGGCTCTGTTGAAGCTTGTAAATTAGTTATTATAATGAAAGTCTTTACAGCCTCTGGTGAACTGTGTTTTCCATAAGCAGTCTCAGCCTCCTGGCGCTGTGATTCAGCACAGGATTTGACATTCAAGGACCAAGATCTTGAAGAGATGACAAAATGCCAGAGATAAATGGACTATACCTGAACTTGTAGCCCACCTTGGGCTTCGTTTTTTTTCTCTTTTTCATTTTCTCTGATGCTTCTTGAAATTATTCCTGTTATATTAATAATGTAAATATGCCTACAGAAGAAGCTGTATCACGAATTATTAACTAAGAGATACATTTTCTCTGGTGGAGAACTGAACTTAAGTAAAAGTTTCGTGCTATAATGAATTAATTTAATCAGTTCCTTTTTTTAGCATGGATTTCAGGCAAATCTCCTCACTAACTGTTACTCCTTCCAAATAATCATTAACAGGATGTAAATTACCACCAGGCTGAAAATGCCCTTTCTGATTGAAGTTTCATACCACTTTTACTGAGTGATTAAGTTTTGTTTTTTCACGGGTATTCATTTGCTTTATTACAGCTTTTTAAAAGAAAACCTTTAAAAGACTTTAAAATTGAGGATTAAAAACATGCACAATTAGCCAAAACTGGCTACTATTTGGTAGTCAATTCAATCAAAGCATCCCATAACTAAAATGTACAAACAGATACTAAATTAGTAAATAGTTGTTTCATCCTTACTTGATTATTTATGATTCAATTTTTCTAATTGCCAGTTATGCTATGATTTTCTAGAGCCAAGCCCTCCTTATGTGCGTGCTCATACACAGTTCAAGCATGCGTATCTACTTACATGCATACATCCACACAGTAATGTTCAGAAGCCCATTTGACAGCTGTGATTACTGCTCTTTGAATAGCATTGAGTGGCAGCCTGCAGTGAGTGAGATCTAACCCTCTCCTGTCCTCTGCTTTCAGGGTCCAGGTGGCTTAAAGGGAGGAGAAGGGCCTCAGGGTCCTCCTGGCCCCATCGTAAGTAGCCTGTTACTATGGTTACCTCATCTCTCTTGCCACAGAGATTGCAGCGAAAAGTAGCTGGTGCTATTGGAGAATGGAGTCACACATGCTGTGCACAGCTCCGTACTTTGGTCATCCAGCAGCACGTGCTATATAAGCTGCAGTGTGGAGGGTGGTAGAACCAAGTGGGGTGGTACGATCGAATTCTGTGACATCATTGCTTAAATCATGGCGTTCAATATGAATATGTACTTCAATATTCAGGGCCAAATGGCATTTTTAATTTCTGTTTTCTTTGTTTAGTTTATTTTATGGCTAAGAAAGAAGTAAAGCTACTTCTTTTGTCATAAACTGGATGGTAAAAAGTCTCTGTCCTAAGTTACGCTATAGAGTATGCATGTCTTTGCTAATGCTGTTCTTTCTTCTCACTGCATTTCACGCCTCAGACTGGTGTTTATTGTTCAGTATAAAAATAATAATTTTCAGCTGTTAAATTTATGTAGCATATAAATGTCTGTACCACAGTTTGAGTAAAAAAAACTCTGCTTGATTTATAGTGCTTTGTCCAACACCTTTGCTTGAATAATGATCTAACCATTGCCTAATTGCTTAATCGAACAGCAAGTCATCCCTGTTACTCGATTGGTCACAAATGTCTCCCTCTAATACTTATTTGTTACTATAGCAACTGCCATTGCACAGTTTTCACTCAAATGACAATTCCAAGAAAAGAAACAAAGTTTATCTTTCTGTAATGAACTCATTGTTTCATTCAGCATCGATCACAGTAAAGAATCATATACACTATAGCAGGAATGTCATCACACTTGCTCATACATACTTTGTGGCCCTGAAAAGAAGCAAAATTGGGTGGGTAATCTAAAAAAAAAAGTAGGGCACTTTTACTCTGCCTTTGTCTCTAAGCCCCTCAGTTTGCGATATATGCAATGAAAAGCCTCAGGAGCTCCAGCGGTGATTTTGTACAGAAAGCTGACTGACAGGCTGCTTTGAACTGGCTGACATTTTGTTCAAGCGTTAAACGTGGGCTCCCGATAATTGCCCCTGCTCACCAGCGACAGAGCAACACCAGATTAGATGACAGCGGATATGCAGAGCACTGATGAAAAGATGATGAAAGTGAGAAGAGGGGCGTTCTCTGAAGGAGTGAAACCATTTCCACAGCGAAATGAGATAGTTTTCTTAAATTGGCTTGAAAGCAAGCCATTGGATGGAAACGTGTGATAGAGTGTTTTGGTAGATTTCAAAAAAACTCCTTAAAAGGAGTCCGGTGTGTAATGCCCACGCACACAAGAGATGTGATATTTTCCTTCATCGATTTCCTGCCAGAGTTTGAGCTGCTGTTGTTCTGTGGGAAAGTGTGTGAGTTCTGTGTGTGCGTTTCTTTTCTCGTCTGTGTATTTGAAAGAGACTGATCAGGAAAGAATAGCACAGGAAAAAAAGAAAGGATGAATGCGACAAGTCACAAACTTTACGAGAAAAACATGGGTGAAATGAAAGGGCGGGAAACGGACTGAAAAAGTATAAAGTTATTTGATTCAAAGGAATGTGTGTGTGCTTGTTTGCGCATGTGTGTCATCGTGGCCAAGTTGGCAGGCTGTGCATGACAGTTTGGAGCTTGGTGTGTGTCACCAGCAATGTCTGTCATGAAACGGGCCAGGCATATGAGTGCCAGGTGGCATCTCACATCAGCAGCTGAATCAGAGTGTGTGTTTTTCGTGTGAATCAGTCTGAAGCTTTGGCCTGTACACATGCACATTTCATTTTATTTGAAAGCGGCTCTACCCAGACCTTCCCTGGGTAAGGGAATGCCAAAAAGACCTCGTGATCAACAATGTAGTTGCAGTTCATGTGATCTGGGGTACCTACACAGTGATGAGCACCCACCTGGGAATAGTGAAGAGCAGGGTAATAAGGCATGCTGATGTGGGGGAAATGGTGAGACCTTCCAAAAGGCCTTGGCTGGGGAAAGCAGCTCCAGCCTATTAAATAGATAAGCGTGTTCATCAGTGACTCCTTTCATAGGTAAGCTTTGAGGCTGTCAGCAGGGTCAGTGTAATTTTAGAATGGTTATCAGTTAATGGCTATATTTCTAGCATGTCACAGCTTATAGTAATGCTGCGCTTAGTTACTGTGGTTAGTACTTCTAACAATGAAATATTTTGCATATATTTTATTTTGCACCAGACTGCAAATGCTACCATCGTCTTGAGGGAAAACTTAGTTGTTGTATGTGCACAGATAATAGGCTTTTATGTTTGTGATGTTTTTCATTCAAATCTACTTCACATTATCGTGACAATATTCTCCGGGAATCCTATTCCTTCAAAATTTCTTTAAAGTAAACTGACAGGCTAGAGCTAATCCAGTTAAAAAAAACATGGCGTTTAAATGTCTTGACTCTTTTTTGTCATTTGTGGGTCTCGTAATAGGGACAGAAAGCGACAATAATATAATCGGCAACTGTGAAATGGCTGTAACGTAATCTGACAGAGGAGTCCAGCAGGCTGAGATTGTTATTCTAAGTGTCTGAGATTGCTTTTTGACATTATCCTGTCATGCACGACATGCATGACATGCATGTCATGCATGTCGCATATACTGATGCCAGGTCAACAAAATAGCTTTAGCTAATAATATTATCTCTACTCTGTCTACAAAGGGTCTCTTTATTCTTAGAACCAAATGTGTTTTTGTTGGAGTTTTTTTATTTTACTTTTTTTCGCCTGTTTGACAGGTAGTAATCATTTCAGTCAAAATGGTCATAGTGGTCTACTAGTCCCAGGGTTGTCAGATAGGAATGTTTCCATCCATTTGTCCATCCACAAGTAGACACAAGTGAAAACCTTAAAATATATTGGGAATCAGTATATTGCCAACCACGCACAAACATGAACTGTGATTTAACATTTTTAATATCTATCTGTCACAACTGGGGCAGCAGTCGTGTGATGAATAAATGAGGACCCAAAATGCAGACGGTGATGGAGATGCGAGTGGAGGTTTATTTACAGTGAAAATAACGGAAGTGAGGGCAGGACTGAACATAAACCTAAACTGGGTGAAACTAACAAACAAACCTGGAACATAAGGTCGCGACAAGGAGCACAGGCAGACACGCAGTATAAATACACACGCAAGGTAATTAGGAAATGGCAGACAGGCGGGGACACAGCTGGAACTAATGGACATAACGAGACACAAACCTACAAAGTAAAACAGGAAACACACAGACTGTTTTACACAACCAACTGGGGACACGAACAGAACACAGAGGAGAGACACAACTCAAACCCTAAGAACAAATACAAAATCAGAATAAACTAGAAAAATTATAATAATAAACTTGAAGCGCTGGGTCACCGACCCAGGACCATGACACTATCTATCTCACATAACACACATAAGATTTCTTTTTGCTCTCTAACTCTATAACAGAACTCTAACTGTCTTATTTAGACAGCTCTCTCAAACTATCACTTGGGTTTACACCATTGTCTTCCTGTAGCAATTAGCCTCTTACAATATTTCTGATGCCTGACTCTGAAGGAGTCCCTTACATTCTGCTTTTAGAGAACAGTCTAAACATGTCTTATATGGAGCCAATCCAGTCAAAAGTATTGTCTTTTTTCCTTAATAAGAGACAGATTTCAAGTATTGCTCTCTTTGATACTTTAGACATGAAAATGTGCCTTGAAGTTTAAAATACCAGAATTTTCTTTCTAGGCAGACTTTCAAATCAATTTACCCTTTTTAAGCTTAAGTCTAGACAAAACACACTTGCTTTTTGCTTAACTGTTTCTTAGCTTTACTGTACGCAAATTGCGTTTTTGAGTAAGACAGCAGTGACTGATGAGTGTTTGTTTACAGGGTTCTCCTGGAGAGAGAGGTCCTGCTGGCTCCGGAGGTCCCATTGGTCCCACAGGACGCAATGGTCCTCAAGGACCACCTGGCCCTGCTGGAGAAAAAGGGGGTCCTGTGAGTTTTTTTTCTAAATTTTACTTGGTGAAATACCTATTTAAGTTCAATATGTCAAGATTTTACAATATTGTGCAAATTATGTTTTAGGGAGAGAAAGGTCCCATGGGTCCTGCTGGCCGTGATGGCATTCAAGGTCCTATTGGTCTTCCTGGTCCAGCTGGTCCACAGGGTCCTCCTGGTGAAGATGGTGACAAGGTGGAGCAAAGTTTTAATACCTTAAAACCTAGAGTTGATTGATTTTTATATTTGCTACAGGGAGTTATAATGTTTTGTTTGTTAAAAACAAAAGCTTTTAAGTTCTTGGTTAAAGATAAAAACAGAGAAATGAAAAAAAAAAAACCATTATTTTATAACCTCAAAGAGAGCTGTCAGCTTCAACTATGAACTCCTCTTTATTCTAAAGTATTCTTGTATCAATGTACTTAACTGCAAGCTTGTTATGACAGCAATTACTCCCGATAGAATCTTACATTAAGTAAACAAAATAAGCACACACTAACGGCTTTAGAAATCTTCTTAAATGCAAATAGACAAACAAATCCATGTACTGAAATAGCCAGTTGTTTACACATCCTGTGTACCCTGAGGCCAGCAAATCCCACATCCACACTTGATACACTGAACCAGAAATTTGCATTTTTATTTTTGTAACCATGACACCCTCTTCAATCCCAGTCACGTCTTTGGCCACAGCATTTTGTCAATCATAGAGCCAATGGGGTTAGACAGGGAGCCAATCAATTAATTACAAACACTCACCCAAGGTCTTTGTGGGCCAATCAAATTAGATTCTCTTGAGAAATATTTACTGCCTAATCATGGTAAAGGTGACACTTTAAGATATTAGACTTTGACTAAACATGGAGGAGAGAGATTTGAGCTCTGCTTTGTCTGTATGTGCTTGTTACACTGCAGGGAGAAGTTGGTGGACCTGGACAGAAAGGAAGTAAAGGAGACAAGGGTGAACTTGTGAGTCTTTTTCTTCCCCTCTCGCTCTCTTTTAATGAAGTTTTATGTCACAGATTCATTCAAATCAGTGAGTTTTATTACAATTCATGTTAAATAACTAAAGATGCTGATTTCACCACTGAATTGAGTAGAACAAAAGGAATAGATTGCTAGAAAATGTTTCTTATTTTGCCCTTAAAAGTCTGCAGCATATAAAATACTAGCTGAAGTGCTGCTATGTTTACAAAATGGTTACTTAGTTTGTAATAAGAATTGCAGCGTGTTCTGTCCTCATCTTAAACGCTTGTATTTTTTCAGTTGACTTTTGTTTGTCCTCACACGCATCACGTCAAATACATTCCAGATTGAATTAGATTTTTCTTGCCGGTACAAATGTCATTATTCCAGGTAGACAGTGTGTGATGGAGATCAGGTTTAGCATGCAACTGCCCTATATTTCATTGCTCGATTCAGATGGCGTGTCTATCATGTACATCTTAATAATCAGCTTCCTCCTGTTTGTAGGGTCCACCAGGCCCAACTGGTCTCCAGGGTGTAGTTGGAGCTCCTGGTCCAGCTGTGAGTATCTCATCCTCTGACCATCTAATGTCAAAGTTTATTCTCTGAAGTATTTTCATACACCGATAAGAATGTAATCCTAAAACATTAAAAGTTACATGAATACCCGTTTATACTGTACTAAAATCCACTCTGAATATTGCTTTCTGTTTTCACAAAACTTTCCAACCTTTATTTCACCTTTCCTGAATTTTTAAAGACTTTCTTTCCATCATTTGTGATGCCTACAAAAGTAAGTGCTGTCTTCTTAATGTCATGTCTTCATTACCATACTGGCTTCTGGGTAAGAACAGTGAAATGGGAAATCAGATTTTAAAAACATTTTTTTTCCAAAACAAGCCCCCATGAAGACAGGGAGGGTGTAATAAGACCAAAAGGCTGCCGGCTGAAACTTGTTATCTCCAGACCTGCAGTCCAATAATGACGTGCCATTGAATCGTGTCTCGTTTTGAAGGACGACACCTTTTTATTGATTCATCATCAGCCACACTCTGATATGAGCAAAAGTTACTCTATGCAGGTTTTTGCTTAGCCATTTCTTGCTGATTGTATATAATCAGTTAAATGGGTTGTTTAAGTGTTTAGATATATTTAAAAACTGGACACTTGAGTCATAATTGTGCTTGCTTGGAGACCCTTAGTTTAATAAACAATATTTCATTTCCCAGATGGACAGAAATTAACAACTGTTCAGGCAGGTCAGGGCCATATTATGCAAGCACTATTGCTTTTTTACTCTTGCCTCTGCAGTCCAAAAACCTTTGGCTACAGTCCCTGTTCATTTTAAAATTCCCCATCCTTTTATCATTGTAATGCTGCACAAAATTCCTTTTAATTACAACTTTTAGTTGTGGTCCTGTATTAGTATCGGGGTACCAAAAAGACTTTTTCTTAAAAGCTTTTATCCCCCATCAATTAAAATGCAATTACAAATTTGGTATTTGTTATCCTGGAAACTCATGCAAAGCATTACGTTTGTGACCTTGCGCTTACAAAACAGGCTTACACGCAGCAATAATGTGCCAGTCAGTGCGCCAGTCATTTCCTTACATTAGGTTCTATGGCACTAGCTTAGAATACTGCCTTGTATGGTGCAGAACATCCTCTACTCTTCCATCTCATTAACACAACAGGGAAAGTCCTGTTTCTACAATAGCTGATGGCCCGAGGGCAACTAACAGCTCATTGCTGTAAATTATCAGGCCTTAACAACCATTCTAGCACAAATCCAGCATCTGCAGGGCTCTGTGGGGGCTAGAATAGACCTGGTGAGACGGATTGCCGTGAGCAGGTAGTGCTCCCGAGCTGCATAACAAATTATTTAATAGTTGTTTGTCCTGGTGAGTCAGTCTGCTCATGTGTATTCATATCTTCATAACTGAGTCCTGACTCGTGCTGTGTAGTTTTAACATCATCTGCTCTGTTTTTATTATTGCATGTCTGAATGCTGTTATCACTTGTGGCTACACTATGTACCCCACTTCTCAATCCTGGAAAAATGCTTGTGTATGCTGGCAAAATGAACGATCCAATTTCCTTCTCTGCTAAGGCTTAACAAGATTTACAGCAGCTCAGTCACCGGTGCTGTTGTCTTCAAGATGCAACTGAGGTCAAGCATTCGTAATGAAAGTCTATGGCAAAGCAGTATTGATCTTCATCAGGATGTGGTGAACATCCTGTCCTACAAATGTGCTCTTGTTTAGCAGCGGCTTATAAAAAGACAAAAAAATGAAGTTGACAAGAGCAATCTTGGAAATGTCACTTTTGAGAGGACAACACATTTTTAAGATATGAAAAAGCTTATTTCTAACATAATGTAAGGAAAACAAAAACCCCACAAGAGCCACTTAGATTTATTCATTTTTTCATGAACAATCTAAACATAAATTTTGCGAGATCCATTTCAGGTATGTCATAAATTACACCTCCCCGAGCATGCGTTTGGTGCCTGCAGATCTAAGCACAACCACAAGTAACTATGCTGAATCATATCTCATTCAATTGCACCAGCTACACTTTTTACATTTAAACAGATCTATGCAAAAATTAGTACGGAGTCTTAAAAATATAAATGCTCTCAGCTAGCAGTTTTAGAGCACGTAATTATGCACCGACTTGTGCTGATTAAAGTCCTACCAAAGCATTTTTCTAATTAGGACTTCAGTGTGAACTGAAAATTTCAAGTTGTTTCTGACTGAGATCTTTAATTCAGAGAGCAGAGAGCAGTATGTAAGTTATGCTAAACATACTGTTACAGTTCATAGTTAGCTTTTGCATTTCTTTTCATAAATTACACTTCAAATAAAACTTTATTTATATACTAATTAATTAAGACTAGATGAAGGTCAATCCAAGGTAAAAGATGGACAGTACTTAATGTGTCTCTGCAGAACTTATATCTACTGACCTTTTTTTTTTATAGCCCAGTTTTTCTGTTTAACTGGAAGGAAAAGTGCAGAGTTTCAACATAATATAGTATTCAGTAAAGGTTTATACTTGTTTTTATACTTGTATTAAGTACAATTGTACCCAAAAATTGCCATTTGTTTCATTGCTCATGATGAATTGACATAAGAAATTCACCAGTGTTTCATACTTAGATGGTGAGCTGTTATTGCGTTTTCTATCTGTTTTGGCAGGTCCGGATAGTTTCTTCCAGCAAAAGCCTCTATTGCTCTGTTTCAAGGGCAAGGATGGTGCCAACACATATACGGAGGTTGCAGGCTGTGCATGCAGTGTTACAATGAATAACAAATTATGTAGCAGTTGAGGTCAAGCACTCGACATAGAGACACAATTCTTTTCTAGTCTCCCCGAGGAGATGTTCAGACAGTTAGATTTGTGACTTTTTTTTTCATGAAGTCGCTTTAACTTTAGTCCACCTCCTTGTAATCACCTAACATTTCCTTCTAAACTGTTCTGCATTCAGTACCATAGCCTGAAGTGTCGTACATGTCCCAGGGCTCAGTAAGAGCTCCTCAAGCACTTTCAAGTGCTGACATGCGTTTGAACTGAAAACTCCCAGTCTGTCAGCACTTCACTCTTTCCCAACAGTCTCTTATTTCCATCCTCCGTAGCTCTGTGCACCTCTGGCTTCAGAGATGAAGTCAGCATCTTTCACATACGCTGTTTACCATAACCCTTTGGCTATACTGTACTCCATCCTGCATTCCCTGATGAGAAGCTTTGGTAGGATGGCTGCTCCCCTGGTAGACCAGCAGCACAATGTATCAGTGTTTAGAACTGTTGTCTCTCTCTGGTCCATTCCTGTCTCAAGTTTAATTTTCCTCCTCACACAGTCCTCTGAAAAACCGAACAATCAAACTTCCACATGTTGGTTGACTGTGCATTTTAAATAGCCTGTGAGTGAAGTGAGATAGACCGTTGACCTGTCATGGGTGCATTCTAATCACTCCAAGAACCCTGGGGAACAATATGTTGGTTCTCAGCATTGATGGATTGATAAAACTGCAGTAAAATGTCCTTCAGAAAACCATTCAAGTACTGTAACTGTCCATCCTAATCTGTGATTGAATGTGCGCATCGACCCACCATCTCCCGTCTGAGCTTGGATATACTCTGTAACCATGAAATTGATTAGAAGAATGAGAAAAAAATCCCACTTAGTGATTGTAGAATTGTCACTTGCTCAGTGGGAGTGAGAGTAAAGGTGTTTGCATGTCTTGCACTTTAACCTCTAACAGGGCAGTGATGGTGAAGCTGGGCCGAGAGGACAGCAGGGTATGTTTGGCCAGAAAGGAGATGAAGGACCAAGAGGATTCCCAGGTTTACCCGGACCCATTGGACTGCAGGTATTCCCAAAATCTGAGGAAATCTGAAACTTTTATATCTATATTTTGACTGTCTAACTCTTGTTCTCTAAACGCATGACAACCAGGTCACGTTGAACAGTGCCTCATTGGTATGTTCATTTCTTTCCCTTGTCAAAGCCATCCAGAGCAGAATGACTTCCTCCACACCCCTAAAACCGACAACATTTCATCTCTCCTTACATCATTTACATTACATCAAAACAAAGCATAATTTATTAATGCAGCCTTGACTCCTAATAGCACTTTGTATTGCTCCTGGGCAAATAATGCTTTTTCCCCTTCAAGGACTTTTCTTAGCATAGACTGTGCTAAAAAATCCATCACCATTGTGAACATTTTTGCATTTGGCATTTTGCCGCAACATTAGTGGTGGAGGAGAGACTGCCATTGGTTTTTCCACTCAGGCTACATTATTATCATGCAGTAAACCGCTCCCCTCTAGTACTCTCAGGTCTAAGTAAGAGACCAGCTGCTGTGGTATTTGACCAAGTATTTAAATCAATGTACAGTAAATCCATTTATCTTTTGCAGATGTTTTTTTAATGGGAATATTACAGTAAAGATAAAATATTCGGTCCTTAGAAGATTCAGAAAAAAAGGACAGCAACTTGCTTTCAATGAGAATGTCAGGGGTGTTGTACAAACCAGGACTTAGACCAGGGGGTTAAACATAAGGCCCGGGGACAGATGCAGCCCAGCAAAGACACCGGTCCAGCTAATTGGACAGTATGGATGTTTTTTGCAGTGGGTTCATAGAGAAAAAAAGACAATTTGCACTTACTGACTGTAAACTTTATATTTTATAATTATGGGACACAGTGAACAATGAACTACCAGAACTTTTATTATGTAGTGTCACTGGTCTGGCCCGCTTAAGATGAAAGTAGCCAAAATGTGGCTCACAATGTAAAATGAGTTTGAATTGACACACTTCTTGTTTTGGATATATAACAAGTGACCTTACAAATTACTGGTGTGTCTGAAAATTGCTTTATAAAACTGGACTGGCATATTAAATATACTTATACATGACAGTAATATTTTAGGGCTTTTGTCAATAAGTAACCTTCATTTTTGGTTCCACCTCCATGCACATTTACCTATGTCTACTTCTATTTTAAATTTAAAGCACAACCAACAAATTGCACCATTATTTGGTTTGATATGATCAGAAGTGATTAATGTTAGCTCAATTTATTTGGATATTGCACATGTGGATAGTTTAGTTTAGGCTAATTTGGTTTATTCAGAAGGTTAGCGTTAAGGTTACCTTATCTTTTTAGTGGAAAACTTTAAGGGAACCATCAAGCTAGTTATAACTAAACATCGCGAGAAAAACATAACAAACCTGATCATTTTGAAGGCATTCGTCTCCGAGCATGCACTTCTTATTTATTAAATTACCAACAGCAAGTCTCACAAATAGCACCATGGTTATAAGCCCTTATAGCAAAATAGCAGGTAAAAATATCAGCATATCACTTATAAAACATCATACAAATATGAAATAGTATAGTAATCAAGGATATAGCAATCCTTCATTATTGGTTGTTGTGCATTAAATTCTGTTTTAAAAAAAAACTTGGTCTTGTTAGTGTTGTAGCTGTAGATGAAGTCAACGCTGTTTGTGGCTGAGGCACAAGAGCCCTAATTACATTTTACCATAACAAGTAAACTTAAAAGTGAAGAAGTTTGCCCCATACATAACTGAGAGTTTGTAAGATCAAGAGTGTTCATGTTACTGTTGCACTGCTCTATTCAGTCCTCCCTTACTCAGAACTCCACAGAGTCAAAGGAAGGGCGAAGGGGTCAAGCGTTCGCTCATTTAACCCAGTGAACCGAAGTTTTGGAAACTTGCTTTGGTGGCAATGAATAAAGAAACGGCACACTTCAGAATAACTCAAAGTCAATTATCCAAGGACTCACCGAGGATGAAATTAGAGCAAAACCCTGCTGATCAATAGGGCCAGATAACGTTGTTATTAAGTGCAATTGGCTTTTAATTGAGCATAATGCACTTGATCTCAACTCTTTTAATTATGTTTGGCTAAGCTGCCCTTCAATAGATGGCAGCAGCTGCTGCGAGCTCAGCTCTTCAATGCAATTATCTGTAGCATTAATTATTTTTGACTATGGGGAATGAATGGCTCCAGTCTGAAAGCCCTCCATCATTTGGGGCCATGTTTGCCGTGGAATATTGGAGTCCTCACTGAGCGCAAGAAATCTTCAGATTAAGAGGTTAAGGTGGGAACATAGAGGAGAGTAAATATCAGATTTGATCACACCAGAGTGTGCTCATAGCTCAGGGCTAGTGTGGAAAATAAAAGGAAATGGCAGTTATAAGTAAATATTTATTGATTACATGTGTTTGAATGATGCTTGTTAATTCAATCCGTGCACCTATTTTGATATCAGTTCGAATATACAGTTTAGAAACAAGCCTGAAAGTCCGATATTGATCGACGCCTGTCACTTCAAAGCATTAGACATGAAATTGTTTGATGCTTGATTCATTTTCCCATTTGTACAACCCCTATGCTTTATTACCATGTCTAAATCCCAGTCACACTCTGTAATAAATAAGCCTTTCCTGTCATTACAAAGGTACAGTAAATCAACAAAATGGACTGAAACTACACGTATGTTTTCGCAGTGATCGATATGCATGTCATTTTCATTTTAGAGTAACTTATCATTACCGCTGCTTTCCACCCACCTTATGATTATGCATGCTCCATCACCGGAGTTAAACCAACACAACACATAATATCCATAATTATGCCAATACACAATAAGCTACAACAGCAAGTGAGAGCTTCTTCATTTCTGTTATAGATCCTCCTTCCCAAGGTGTATTCATACTGTTTCAGTCAAGCATGATTGAATCCCAGAACTGGATAATACGCATCGCCTCGGCTGTCCCCTTTGTTTCCACTTTCCTGTGGACGTAGATGGATGGCGTTTCCACCCTGCAATTTACACAGGCTGATTATACCCAAGCCTCCAATACCCTTTAATTACAATAGGTGTCCTTTTTGACTAATTGTGTGTTTACTCGCTGGGGTTCTGCTTGTATTAATGCATTCTCCATTGCGTTGCACACTACAACCCCACTATTCAATACACATCATCTGAAAGTACCTGTTAATGAGCAGCAAAATTGTATGTGTCTTTACGTTAGTGGATTTTCGAATGTGCAGTTTTGCCTTGAGTGCTGCCTCGCATGACCTTTTCTCTGAGTTTTGAAAAATTTGTCTGCTTTCCAGGGTTTGCCCGGCCCTCCTGGTGAAAAGGGAGAGAATGGAGACGTCGGACCAATGGTGAGTGCAGCTCTCTTTCGTATTGTTTTCACGAATAAGCCAGTGAAGTGAGAAATTGTGCTGATTGTTTAGAAGTTCTGGCTTGTAGCTGAGTCTGGTGACTCCACCAGCTGTATAGCAGATGTAAAAGAACCGAACATAAGCATTCCAAATATTTAAATTTGCGTGTGGTCTGTTTCTGTGCACTGTGTTTTGCATCATGTTTTATCATGTATTATTTGTTCACTGTTTTAAGAGTCAGAACAAACAAGCTTTTGCATGAAGGGTTGTTTTAATCTCACACCAGCACTTACACACGATAAACACAGATGCAGAGCAGCTTAGTTTTTTCTCTCCCTGTCTGTGTCTGACACTGACAAGGCACAATAAAAAATGTGGTAAACTACAACAGTGGGTCTGACATGTCTGTTGATGTTGTTGCTACTGCATCTACAAGTAAGACAGCAGCTATGACAATGCTATTATTAAAGTTACATACTATAAAAGAAGAAAACAATGTCTTAGAGTGAAGAAGTGATCACTGAAGGGGGCCGTTTATCCTTATTTTTAACTCCATATTTTTTATGTTTATTCTCCGAGAGTAGCTTTTACCTCAGTGCAGCCTCTCACTTCATACTCTTTTTGAAACAACGCGTTTTAATGCCCTTCTCTTGGGACACTCTTTCTTTCTTCTGATTGGTTGCCTCTCACCAACAAAAGGTTTGAACAGCAGTCGTATGCCCCAAGTTTACCTAATAAAGGACATACGCTCTCTCCTCGCCTTTTGACAGGGTCCACCTGGTCCTCCTGGCCCCAGAGGTCCTCAGGGTTCCGGTGGAGCCAGTGTAAGTTGATATTTGTTTTCTTTGTCCTCTATTAGGCTTCAGTTACAGTTAGCTTTTTTAAAAATTACAGCTTGTTAAATAATTTCTTTTTATAAGATTCTTGTACTCACTGCTGTCTCTGTGATTTATCTGCAGGGTGCACAAGGTCCTCCTGGGAGTATTGGTACAATGGGAGGTGTGGGTGAAAAGGTAAGAACCAAATATTGCTCATATCTTTTTCAGCTCCTAGAAATAAAATTATATCTTTTTCTTTGGTAAGTTTTGCCTCAAATTATGTTCGTTATATTTGCTGTTTCTCTTTCCACTTCTCAAGGACACTGCTATTAAAACACAAACTGAAAAAACACCGAGTTGTCAGTTGATACGCTAATTAGCTGATAAAGCTGGACTGTTTGATGTCAGTGTGATAATAAACTTTTCACAAACTAATTCACATATCACTGTAACATCACAGGGAGAAACCGGCGAGGCTGGCAACCCAGGACCACCTGGGGAGCCTGGTATCGGAGTAAGTGCTCTTTCTTGTTTCAATCTAGACAGCGTTTTTAACATCAAAGCCATGAGAACTGACTACTTATACACATCTAAACAGAGATTGCCACACAGTCTAGCACTCTGCGTTCTTGTGCAACTGGGACTGTTTTAACAATCAACCTATAAATATTGCTTAGCACAGCTAATTAAGTTGTGTAATTAGATGACACTTCAGCTGTCAGCTGTTCTACGGTCCCTCTAAGTATTTTTTACCTCTGATTAATCTAGTTCAATGTGTAGATATGCTAGCAACCTGAGGGCTTTTAAGCAGATAATTAGCTCAGCCGTATTTGCTACGCTCCACCCTTGATTGTGTCATTCATCTACCATCACGTGTTAGGCTGCAATAAGGGTAAAATTCTGAATATCTTATGTTCTGTGACAAAAGTATAACGTTTGTTGATTAAATTTTTATGGTGATTTCGTTTACATAATATGCATAAAATGTGTTCTATGATGCAGCACCTTGTGTTTGCCTGCCAACAAGGTCTCAGCTTTCCTTTCTTACGGTATAAAAAAGGAAAAGTTTTCACAGTAGTCAACCCGAACATCTTAGATCAGAGCTTTGCCATCAATCCAGACTAAGCCACTGCTTCTGTAAAGCAAGGGACACCTCACCTTGAGTCTGTCAGGATGTATTGACGTATCCGGTTGCTGCCTCGCTTCTGTGTACAGTGACAGATAGACTCCAGCGCTGCACGTCACAATGAGGTCAACTTTAAAGATGCCATGCTGGTATTCGCTCCAGCATTGCTCAGCTCTAGTGGACCAGTTAATGATTCTGGGCTTGTAATTATGCTTCAACTGCTGCTCTGAGTCATAGCCAATGTTTAAAGATTGCTATTACTACAGTCAGACACTATGCTGGACTAATTTGCTTCATCATTTGCTGGATAAAATAGAAATTTTCATTTGAAATAGATGCTCAAAGTTCAGTCAGTTGGGCTTTTTTCAGTTTTCTCCTCTTCTGGGCAGTTTTGTGAAAGTTTTGATGGTAGTTGGAGTGACAGCTTCAATAACATATTTGACTTGTTCCATATTTAGTATCCTATTGTCAAAGTAGTATGGATGGCTCTTATGTGGTCTTCATGGTGACAAGACATTGATTTATATTTCCTTAGGGCCCGAAAGGAGAAACGGGTGAGAAGGGAGAAACTGGGCCCCCGGGAGCTGCTGGACCCGCCGGTGCACGTGGACCCCCTGGAGATGATGGTCCCAAGGGTAACCCTGTATGTCATCTGCCCAAAAACACACACACGCATCCATGACTGATGCACTATTAGAGCTGCCAGCGACAGCGTCATTGTGTCATATTTCTCAGTCGAGCTTTCTTCTGCCACAGCTGTTGTTGACACAATGTCAAATATGTGAAGCAAGCTCACTTTTTTCAATGCCTCGATCTGTCTGCAGGGTCCTGTCGGCTTCCCAGGAGACTCTGGCCCCCCTGGTGAGCCTGGTGCTGCTGTAAGTGCTGCATTTATCCCTCAATCAGTCGCTTCATGTTTGCAGTATCACAGAATTTGATGTACATGCATCATAATAATTATGGTTATGAGTTAGTGGATTTTAATGATAGTCAGTTAACTCGAAAACAAAGAAAATATGATCAGTTTTTCAGTATTATACCTTTACCTTTTCTTTTTATCTGTGAAAATTATTTTTGATATTATAATGTTGTGTCTCAGGACTATAATTGATTAATGGTGTTTTGTCTGCCTCATTTGTGTATTTTGTTTAGGGTCTGGATGGTTTACCTGGAGACAGAGGAGATGATGGAGAGGCTGGGCAACCAGTAAGTCCAACATTATCATATTACTGTAAATGTGAGAGAACGGACCAGGATTTACTCTTTCATTAGTTGAAAATAACAGTAATGGAAAAATGAAGATAAAATTTCTAATAGTGCCTATTACAAACAATTTCAATTTACTACTGCTGTAATATATACAGTTTACAATGAGGAAGCTCTAGTAATAACACAGTGAAGTGAGTGTAAAAGAGACCAAAAAACTGTTTCATATCCATCCTTTAAAATTGGGTATCTCTTTTTACAGATGTAGAGATATCTCATTATGTAACATCACCCTCCATTTTTATGAAGTGGAGTTAAGTGTTCTGTCTATTCTACTTTAGGGCCCTCCAGGTCCATCTGGTGAAGCTGGAGTACCAGGACCTCCTGGCAAAAGGGTGAGTACATTTCAAAAATGATGCATGCGATGATACTTTGATTCGAGACATTTTTAGATTCACAACATTCTTAACATGCTTAGTGCTACTTTACTATCCACGGCACGGTGATACATATTTATGATCACATACTCGGGTCTTTAATTGATCCATGGTTTCACAGGAAATTTGTTCCGTTAGTTAAATCCTAGAATAACCAGTAATTTCCATGAGCAGTCATACTGCAGGACAGTATTGGCGTATTGTGAATTTGACTGGCAGCAAGAGTGAAAGAGTAGGACTGCTGCTGCTGCTAATGTCAGGAAATGAACTTGTCACTATAATTTCAGGCACTCTGCACCTTTTCATTCACACCAGACTTCAGCTGAGATTATTTCATTTCACTTGGGCTGCTTTTTTTATGATGCCTTTCAATTACGGTAATAATGTTTTACAATTATCAATAAAGCATGTTGTTAATGTACCATATCAAAAGCTGCCACAGCGTGACAAGAGAGAAGGACACTTTCATATTTCAAGTTCTTTGGGGTTTTTTGTTTGGTTTTTTGCCAGCAGTGTGGTGCCAGTGAATATGCCCAATCAAGCACCGATTCCACACATTTCCGATTCAATTTTATTTATAAAGCACCAAATCACAAGGCACTTTATACTGTGAGGTACAGACCCTATAATGATACAGAGAAAACGCCAAAACTCATATGATAGAGCATTTGGCATAAAAATATTGTGACACCACAAAATTGACTCCCTCAAAGCTGTAACAACTGACCTCAGTGCCGACGAGATGGGCTGTAGGACAAAATATACCGATGATTAGGAGATAGCACTTGTTTTTATGGAAATTTCCAAAATGTTTCATAGTAATGTTACATAATATTTGTCAGGTGGTTCTGAAAAAGGCACCAAGTCAGGACTAATTGAATGCCAGCATCACCACTGGCACAGATTAGTGGCAGAAAAAAGTATATTTAGATATACAGCTACGGACCTTGAGGAATAACTTTTGCTTTAAAATGAGCAGTCTGATATTGTCACAGGGGAGAAACATATTTCAGTGCCATTTTTCTGTACTCTTCTTTGAGCAGTATTTTGACTACAGGGATTGTGATTAAAAAGGTCTGATGTGGCTTAAACACATTCATTTCTCAGTCCTATCAGCAACAAAGTGCTTGTGTGGAGATATTGTACAGCCCTGTGGGTTCTTGGACAGATCACTGGATAGATATTGCAGCATTATCTGAGATTGAGGGTTCCAAAAACTATATCTGCCTGTGGTGGTGCTTTACTGCTAGAAATGTTATTCGTTAGGCATCGGGCGCAGTAGTTTGGATGTTTTAGATGCGATTCTGTGTCTTGGGATAAAATGCAGGCTCGGATGGATGCGCATGCATTTTAAAAACGTTGGCCTGGTAAACATTTTTTATCCAGAGAATTTGTATTCAAAGGGGTAGTTTGGTGGTGGCAGAGGCTGGAGAACAAATTAGACCCCAGTTGCATGTCCATATTAATAGACTTAGCGATATGATTTTTCATCCTTCTCCAAGGTAATTCTGCGTTAGTTTCTTGCCCAATATCTCCTTGAAATTGACTCAGGTTCGGTGCTCATTGATGCATGTGGCTGCTTGCCTACATTAGCACACATACGCACGGGTGCGCACACACACGGCCGCATCCACACACAGTCAGGCACACATTCACTAATGCACATACGCAGTTGCCAGTGCTTGTAACCTACATTGAGGACTGGTGGCTTTTGTTTGGTCTATTTGATTATGGGTTGTAATGGCAAATGTCAGCCCACTTACAAGGTTTTGACCAGAGGCTGTTTGGTGAAAATGCTGATGCATTTTTATCTCAGTATGTTTGGAATGTAGGACAATTTGCTTGCAATGATGTTGCCTGGTCCTGCGTAACTCAAGGTCAGAGCATGCTTCAGCTAAATAATTAGTATGTATATGAAACTGCTGTGTGTTTTGCAAATGTTGGATCATTTTACTTTTAGCATTTTAGCAGGTTTTACAATGATTTGTTTTCCAAATATGTGCTTACAAAATCCTCATATTGTTTAAACTTTGTTTTTACCAGGGACCCGCTGGACCAGCAGGTCAGGCAGGCAGACAAGGAGAAAAGGGATCTAAGGTAAGTTAGAGAAACTAGGATTTTGTAAATTATAATCGTGTTTTGAACGGTGTTAATATATACTGTTTAATTTTTTTTTTTTAAAGTTTGGGTAATTATAACTATATTACAGCATTTAACCTAACTTATGAATATAATAAACGTGTTGATCTTATGAAGTATGAAAGCTATTTATCTTACTGATGAACAACGATTTGTCATCTGAATCTTCAGCTTCAGCTTATATAGTGATTTTCAACTTTTTTGAGTACAGTAATTTGATTATATTAATATGTCAAAATGTTAGCATGATTTCAGTTGATTTCACTAAAAAAGGCTAAAAAAATCCATTGTTCACGACCACATGGCAGATAGACAAAGCTACTGAATAGCTACTGAACATAGTGGACCATTTAAAGAGTAAGATATTTCAGTCAGAATTTGGCAGAGACCAAAAACAGCCAAGGGATTTGCTAGTATAAAAAAGGACTCCACATGAGTAATAAGGCTGCTCCAAAACTGCTGGATGTGTCATAAGCAACTGTGAGCCAACAAGATTGTCATAACTCCTTAATGTCTTTCTTTGCATGTTGAAATAAAATGCCAAATTTTTCAAATATTTGCAAAAATGTTTTCCAGCAAAAAGAAATGTCTAGAAATTCTGGAAAGAACAAGCTACATACAACGTCAACAGATTTGATTGTTTTGTTAAAGTACACAATTTTCTGCACAATCAAAGATAATGATTGAAAGAGTTTAAAAATCATTGAAAGTTTTAAATTGTGTTGGGTTTTTTTGTACACAAATCACATGGTTTAAAGAATTGCACAAACAGAAAACATGACAAATATCACTTCTTTTGTATTTTTGTCAGTCTCCAGCTCTGACTTATTTTCAACACACGCACACACTCACAGACGGACATATGGACAAAGTGCACATTCTATCCACACTGAGGTAAAGGATTACACTTGATTTGACGGAGACAAGCCAAAGCCTGCGTGGTGATCCTTGAGTGTCAAATACAGGCCTAATTAGTTGTCAGAACAATCTAATCCGCTCCTCCTATCATCCTAGTCAATATGACATCTCTGGAACTTCAATACATAAAAACCTGTCGTTCCTGCTCAGAGACAGCATATCTGACCTGGTAACATTTGGTCTGTTTTGACCTCGCAAATCCTCAAATCCCTCCACTCTAAGCTTTTGCAGCAGAAAACATTCAGAATATCGAAATGTATGACTTTGAGATACAGGATTAGTTTAATTATCAAGTTGGATAGAGGTCATATAGTGTTGGTACCACAGGATTTTGCGATTTTGCGTGTGGGCGATATGACCAAAAATATTTATCACGATATACATTTGAAAATTTGCGATAACGATATAACTGATGGATATAATTGACACTGGACAAAATACTTTACAACTCCTCAACTTTATTAGTGCAAAAAAAAAAAAAAAACCATCAATGTATTTTCACTTAAACAAGCAGCTTTTTTTAAGTGCATTAAAGTTATATAAAAAAATTAACAGTGCAAATCCAAATTCCTTGCTGACAGTTTAACCAAAAGGCATTTCCAGTGGAAATTGGCCGACATATCCTCAGCATAACCATGTATAATATCCACAAAACTTAAAAAGAGGTTAAACACTAGTGATGTGCGGATCGATACTGAAATATCAATTCCTCCGATACCAGTCATTTATGTTCTAGAATCGATTCTCACATTAAAATATCGATATTTTAGTAATTTAGGGTAAATTTGTAGTTTATCATTAATAGGAACACAGTAGAAATAACCTATTTCATTCGGATTGTCTACAATTGGAAGGAACTACTTCCTCTTCCGCCTTTCATAGTCATGTGCGAAATATGGCTGTATAAATGTGGCAGCCCCTTGGCGTGCACACTCACAACAATGGCTGAGCGTAATTGGAGTTATGTACGGACGTATTTTACATCCACAAACAGCCGAGACATGGTTTGCGATACATGTGGCAAGAAAGTGAGGTTGTGGTAACACCATAAATTTGTCAAACACCCCAGAGTAAATCATATCACAGAATATGACGAGCGTATGTTGAGGCGAACTGAAGAGGAGGACAGGGACAGGTGCTGCTAGGGCGAGACAGACGTCTCTCACGGAGTCCTTTAGTGCTGCAGGCAGGCAAGGTGTTCAAATAGCGCACAACTTAAGGTTTTTTATTTCTATATGATGAACTCTGCATTATTAAGTGATAAGAACAAGTAATCTGATGTCCTGTAATCATTATGACACTATAATTTGAGATACAATAAATAAAATACGTTTTTGTACAAAGTATCGGTATCGGATCAGTATCGTCGATACCACCCTGAATTTTACTTGGTATTCGATCGGAAAGGAAATCAGTGGTATGGCACATCACTATTATACACACACACAATACGGTAATATTATGTTGAAGCACAGTACGTATCAATCCGTGAGGCGCCTGCCTACGGTAGCCGTAATGCTCCGACAATCCATCAAGCGGTGCGGCTTCGTAGCTTAGCAAAGTCGTACTGAAACATTTGACAGATTTTCCAGCGCCGTGTACGACACAAAATCGTTTACTGACACAATTCTGGTTGTGTCAGTAAACACAACCAGAATTCATACATAAGACCAGAGATGGGCAGTAACGCGTTACTTGTAACGCGTTACTGTAAACTGATTACTTTTTTCAAGTAACGAGTAAAGTAAGGGATTACTATTGCAAAAACGGTAATTAGATTACCGTTACTTTCCCGTAGGAACGCTGCGTTACTGCGTTACTAAAACCGTGATTTTTTTGCAAGAATGTCTCATGACAGTGACGTAAGCGAGTGCGACGTTTGTGACAACAGCTGTGTGCAGATCAACAAGGGAGTGCAGGAGAGAGTATGAGCGTGCAGCGTTTAAAGCGTGGAAGTACTGACCTTATTTTGAGTTTGATTCCATAAAAAGTGACAAAAACATTAGCATCCGTTGTGCGTGGGAAGAAAACTTCTTTTTACAGCGAAAAAAACCCCTAAGCTTCCAAGCAAGCACCGAGTGCGCTATGAGGTAATGGGAAATTCACAGAGAAACTCGCGGATTCGTCCACTGACCGCTGCGGCACACCTGCACCAGGGTAAACCTCCGCCTACCCTGCTCCTGTTTTACAGGTGAAAATAGAGCAACAGGACCGCTAGTCTGTGACTTTATTTATTTTCTGCTGTGTTTTACTTGCATCTATTTGAAAGAGTGAGTGTAAACACACACAAAAAAATATTTTATGTGCTGGAATGTGCAGAAAATAGGTTTAAATGTTAAACTAATTTATTCAAGTCAGAGAATGTTGCATATAATTAAATTTTTGCTTGATGCATAAAGTTAAAAGATTAAAATTAATAAAACAAGTTTTAAAAAGGGACTTTTCCATTTGATTACATTTTGTGATGGATTATGCAGAAAAAGTAGAATTAGCCTGACAGATCTATCGCTTTATTACCTATTCAGGTTGTAAATCGTGTTTTTAAAAAGTAACTAAGTAATTAATTACTTTTGAAAATAAGTAATCAGTAAAGTAACGGGATTACTTTTTTGGGTAAGTAATCAGTAATTAGTTACTGATTACTTTTTTCAAGTAACTTGACCAACACTGCATAAGACACACAGGATTATAAGGGGCACTGTCGATTTTCAGAAAAATCAAAGGATTGATTTTAACTGTGCCGTATTTTCCAAACAACACGGTAATAACGACTGCCCGCTAGCATGCTCTACCCAACTAGTGCTTTGTTGTGTATCTGACGGATGAAAGCTAAACCAGTTCCACACCACTGAAGTTGCAGCATTTTTACAAACCAATTCTGGTTCATCCGTTTCATTTAACGATCCGCTTTCGCTCTTCTCATTCTGCGTCGCCACCATGTGCGTATGTAAACAAAGGCACTGCGCACTGCATTTTACCATATTCTATCGCGATATTTCATTTTCTTATTGATGCCCAACATTACACCGGTATTACCGTGAACGGTATGATATAGCCTATTGCCTGTATTGCAAAGCAAAGGTCCCTGCAAAGTTTTGACAATCGCCAGAATAAATATGTGGGTTCTTGTTTTGTTTGGATCTGCTACCCATGGCTGTATATAAGTGTGCATAATATCCAAAGACCATCTGTTTTATACATTTGATGAGAAAGTTAAATACAGTTAACATGGAATTGTTTGTTTTCTTTTTATTTTCTTTTTTTGCCTACAGAAGTTTGCTTTTCAAATGGTACACTACTCGTGAATGACATAAGGACTAATGTTACTTTGTTTTACAGGGAGAAGCTGGAGCAGAAGGACCTGTTGGGAAAACTGGACCTGTGGGACCCCAAGGTCCCCCTGGAAAGTCTGGTGCTGAGGGTCTTCGTGGAATCCCAGGCCCTGTTGTGAGTGGATCTTTGATAATCACATTTTCTGCACCATTATACATTTTATAAGCAAGTATTACTGGCAAACCTCCTAATAATTGTTTTATTTAATTATAAAAAAATACAATTTTTTCTTATTTTCAGGGTGAGCAAGGACTCTCTGGTGCTTCCGGTCAAGATGGCCCTCCTGGTCCTATTGTAAGACATTTCCTTGCACCGCCCCCATATAATACTTTAATATCTGGAATATGAACTGCTTTCTAGTCATAAGCGTATTTATAAATCAGCCATTTTCAACAGGATTGTTATGACACAATAAAGTTTTTGGTGTGATCGTTGGTTTTGTAGCTCTGCAAAGAGATATTAAATAGTAAACACAAATGCAGAGATCAGTGTCGGCTGTCATTGTAAGACAGTGTGAATTCATTTCACACTGACAGTTAGACTTGACAACCTGATTCTCTCTCCACAGGGACCCCCTGGACTTCCTGGTATGAAAGGTGACTCTGGATCCAAGGGAGAGAAGGCAAGACATTATTACGATGCTAATCTCAAATTGCTTTATTTTATATTTCTCGTGTCTGCTTATGCACCTTATCTGAAGCTTCCCAAGTAAGCAAATATCTTGGCCTGTCTCTTTGTTCACACTCCCAGTGAGAAAAAGAAAGGCTCTGATTTGTGAGGAGTCTTTCACACAGTGATTTAATGCAGTGAATGAATATGTATAAGCCCAATAATATCATCTTCGTAATGGTCATTGGTTTAATGCCAGCATGCAGTAGTCAGAAGCAGATGGTCATAACATTGCTCACCAGCAGGTGCTGAGACAGACCACCATTGTTAAATATGATGACTGCAATAAACACACTAATTATTTATATGCAGAAATAAGACAGCGCTGAGGCCATCTTGCCAGTCATTGTGAATAAACTCACATATGAATTAGCATATTTACTTTTCTTGTTGGTCGTAAATGTACAGACATTAAAATATTGCCGATATGAAAATGATGTAACATAATTAGTAAAAATATTTTCTTTTTGAATTGATTTCGTGCCCCTTTAATATATTTTGATTTGGCTTCTTCTTCTGGCTCTAGGGTCACCCAGGTCTAATTGGTCTAATTGGACCTCCTGGTGAACCTGGAGAGAAGGGAGACAGAGGTCTTCCTGGACCCCAGGGAACTGCAGGTGGCAAGGGAGAGTCTGTAAGTATCCCATAGAGTCATTAAATTAGCTTATACAGTAAATGTGAAGCCTGTTAAGTTACACTGAACATCAGTTTGTTTGTGTTCTAATAATTATTCTTATACTGCCACTTTGTGGCAAATAATCAATAATGAAAATGGGTTATCTGTCACTGCCTTTACTGCAAGACATTTTGAGTTGAATAGATATGATTTCATATCTTATTTTACACATCTATTCACTACATGTTGATTGACATCATTTATTTTAAATTTTCAGGGCATTAATGGTCAATCGGGTCCTCTTGGCCCTCCTGGTCCTCCTGGAATTTCTGTAAGTTACAAATCTTGCTGAACAAACATGTTTTCCATCTTCGATTCAGTGTTGTTCACCTGTTAATATTGCCTTAATTCCCTTCAGGGTCCTCAAGGACAAAAGGGCGCAAAAGGATCAACTGTAAGTTATAATCTTTCTTCTGCATTGTTTTTAAAAGAAGAGGCTTCCTTTAAATAAAATAAATCAATGATAACTTTTGTTTTCAGGGTTCAACTGGTCAGAAGGGAGACCCTGGATTGATTGGGCCACCCGGACCACCTGTGAGTTACCAGTTTATTGTCGTTAAATTATACATTGTACATAATGCTCATTAACATTACATTACATTAACAATAAGACTGTTACTGAGTTGCTGGCTTAGTAAATCATGGGGATTAATCAGCAAATATTTTTCCAGTCTATTAATTACTGGTAATTTCTAAATAAAGCATGATGGCATGGTTCCGGCTCCTTAATTGTAATTATTATTGTGAATGAAGTACTTTGGTTTTGAACAGTTGCCCACAGGTCATTTCTTCACCTTGTGATTTGTGAACTTTTTAGTCTTTTGTACTGTTAGACAGAAAAGTGTAGTTTACAAAAATTCCACTTGACCTTTAACCTCTGTGCTGCAGGGTCCACCTGCTGATATCATCCAGCCCCTGCCTATCCAGCAGTCTGCCCGAAAGACCAGAAGGCAAGCTGAGATGCAGGAAGATGAGCCACTGGCAGACTACGGCGTTGATGGCGTGGAGGGAATGGAGGATGTTTTTGGATCTCTCAACAACCTCAAACAGGACATTGAGCGCATGAAGTTCCCAATGGGCACCCAAGATAACCCAGCCAGGACCTGCAATGACCTGCATCTTAGCCAGCCTGATTTCCCAGATGGTAAAATTTAGATTTTAACATTTAGTTATATATTAGAAGTGACTTACAGTAGAAAAAATGTGTATTTCTACATAGTTAAGCAGTCTTTTTCAAGCTGTTCATTGTACCACCTCCTTATGTATGTCTCTGTTTCTCTCTTAGGTGAATACTGGATTGATCCAAACCAGGGCTGTATAGGAGACACCATCAAAGTGTTCTGTAACTTCACAGCAGGTGGAGAAACCTGCATCTACCCAGACAAGAAATCCACAGGGGCAAGTGACATTGACACCTGATTATATACAGTTGAAGCCAACATATTGTCCTTTTGTCGCAGTCAATCAACAATTGATCTGCTTTATATAATAATAATAATAGTAATCATAATAATAACACATTATAATTACATAGCCCTGTTCAGTAGGGTATTGACAAAGATTAGTGCTATTTGCAGTTATTTGTTAAAGGTCTGTTTACAGCAGTGGCAATACTAGCACTTTATTAGTTTGGTAATTCATTTAATTAATGTGTGATATTTATTGCAGGCTAGAATATCTAACTGGCCTAAGGAGTCTCCAGGTTCATGGTTCAGTGAATTTAAGCGTGGCAAAATCGTGAGTCAACCCGCACAGCTCTTATTTTGTTTTCTATTACCTCCCAGTAGACATTCGCATCCTTTTCAGATAAGTTTTTCAATTTTGCTCCTTTATCATTTTGTCTTTCTTACAGTTACTCTTTCCCACCAACATCTCTCCTTTCTTCCCCTGTTATACATCTCCCTCTCATATGCTTTGCATTTTACCTTTCCTCAATTTCCTTTTGTTCCTCCACTTGTTTCCTGCTACTTAATTTTTTCATTCCTGTCTCATACTATTTTTCAGCTTCACTCACCTCACTCCATCTCTCATTACCATAATTATATTTCTTCTTTCCAACTTTTACCACATCCTTTCTCCCTCTCTCAGTTTTTTTCATTCTCTCCATGTTTCCCCAGTTAAGCTACGTTGATGCAGCAGACAACGCCATCAACCCAGTGCAGATGACCTTCCTGAAGCTGCTAAGCTCCTCAGCTCGGCAGAACTTCACCTACATTTGCCATCAGTCTGTGGCCTGGCACGATATAGATGCTGACAGCTATGACAAGGCACTGCGCTTCCTGGGCTCCAACGACGAGGAAATGTCTTATGACAATAATCCCTTCATCAGGCCGCTGATGGACGGCTGCTCGGTAAACGCTAATTTTCTAACTTTCAGTTTGTAATTAAACTTTTTTTCTAAATGAAATCCTATTAATCCTCACAAATATGTAGACTGCTGTAGAGAAATCTTAAGTAATTTTTATCCTGGAGAGAATAGTAAGAGTGAGATCAAGTGCAAGGTTAATAGACTCAATGAGGGCATTTAAAAGTAGATACATGCTATAACTGGATCAGTTAGCACTGATCTTAAACTAAAACGAGAGCCTGTTTCAAAAATGGTGATCAGTTTAACTGGATCCAATGAATTAATTCTTAGTGAAACACATTTTGCTGTGTGTACAGGAGGTCTACGGAGTGTCAGAGGCTACAGCATACATTGCTTAACAAATTTATTAGACCACTGTCACAGAAACAGAAAAACACAACTATTTTACAAATCTGTCAAAAACTAAAGATCAGAGAGTTCACAGCGTACCGTTTTTATAGCATAAGTTCAACCACCAAAACAGATTAATAAACTTTAACTCGGCATCTTGATCAAAACGTAAACATAAAAATTGATTTCGGTAATTACTGATATTGTTAATTTGGGACATAAACCTTACATTGGGTTAAATTTGGTAAGCACTGTATAAATATGTATTACACTAAAAGGCAAATGTCACTTTAGGTTTCACTGGATGTAATCGATACTATAATTATAGAATTCAGTACGTGGGTATGAATTTTTGTAATATTACATGTAATGTGTTAGCTATTACAATTTAAACTATACTTTTTCCACTATTTTGGAGTTGCATTAATTTAATAAGGTTTTTATCAGGTAGCTTGAAGACTAGTTTGTTGATGTTGTATTTTTTGTTGTTGTTTGTTTTTTCGCAATGTTTGACTAATAGACTAATTAGCTATGAAATTATTATTTGTTTGTTATTTAATCAGTCAGTTGTTTCAGGAGTATTGTGTGCCAAAACCAAAGAGTGCTCTTTTCAGACAGCCAAGATATTGAATAGTATTATCCCTGTCCATCTATCCATCTCTACTCTCTCTTGCCTTGTTTTTCCATTTCCAAAAATTTTAAACATATCTATATTTTAAATGTTATATTATTTAGTACCTTGTGCTATCATTCAATTCAATTCAATAAAACTTTATTGATCCTGAAGGTTGACCCCGAAGGAAATTGGGTTAACATGGTTAGAACTTTACTTGAACCACCTTAACAAAATATCTGCCTCCCTATGTGCCCTTTTGTGTTTGTAGGCGAAGCAGGGCTATTCAAAGACGGTGTTGGAGATCAACACTCCCCGCATCGACCAGTTGCCCATCATTGACGTCATGCTGAATGACTTTGGGAAATCCAACCAGAGGTTTGGCTTTGAGGTCGGACCTGTGTGTTTCCTTGGCTAGACACACCCCTGCTCCCCGCTGAAGGACAGGGTCAGAGGGTATATATTAACACCCACATGCTGAGATCTGACAACCTTCATCTTCTCTCCCCGCGAAGCGAAAGCCTGTCTTTTCTTTTGTTGCCAAGAAAATCCACTCCAGCAAGGAGAAGAAGAGTCCCCCAGGCCCTGTCATGAAAGCGCTGACCAGGGGAAACTGCTCCTCGCCCTTGTAGGGCCAGAATCACATGACTTTAACTTACTAATGGGAATGACATCAGGAAAAGGACATTTGATGCCATGGTGGACGGTGGCACACTTACAGCAGCAGAGAGAGGCTCCACTCCCCCTAAGCCCAATCCTCCCTCGTCCTTCCCCTACAACCACGCCTCCCTCTCTTGATGCTCCCGGTGCTGCTCTGAATACAACCACAGATGTGCTTTTGTGCAGAATCACAAAACACTCAAGGTGCTACAAATTTTTTTTTGATTAAACTGTAATTATTATTATTATTATTATTTGTACAATACTGTTCCTTTATGAATCCACTCTAAAAACCTGCATGTGCCCCGCCTCTGAAATTTTCAATAAATATTTGGTAAACAGCATTAGAATAAAACCTATTTAATGTCTGTTAAGAACAAATTTGATGAGAATTATTTTTATTTTATATTTGACAAGAACAATTTGTAAGTATGACGTAATCTTTTTGTAAATAACACAACTTTCGGAACTTTTATGAGATTAAAAAGAAACTGGGACACCCAACACAAACACCATTTTTTATTTTTTTGTTTATTGAAACTCAGTTTGGAAACCAAGCCATTAAAAACAATTAAACGGGAATATAAATATTACAAAAAATGGCTTATTCTTTAAGACAGAATTTATTCAGTTAGATGCCTCTGTTACAAATGTGGACACATTTGGCTCTTCAGCCTTGTTTATAATCAAGTTTGAACACTTGATTGTGGTTTCTAACTTTTACAAAGAAATAATTCCAAGAAAAGCCTTGTTCATGTTTTCTTTGTAACAATGGACAAAATGTTTTCATGTGCCTTGAATTGTTCATTTAAAAATATTAAAACTGGATTCTCAAAAATGTCTGTGTTGCTATTTGGGTGAAGAAATAAGTAGCGATCTTGTTGTGATTCTGCGCTGCCTTCTACATACTACCTTAACTTGGCCATTATAATTTAAGATTAGTGAGGATTAGTGGTTCCAAGTGTTTGGGTTCATGTGATTGATTCTGCCGAGCCCAGGCGCTGTGATCTCTTCCAGCTTTTCTCTCTGACTCAGATTTGACTTTGATCAAGATCTGTTTGCCTCTCCACATCGTTAGCTTAAAGCTATGATAGCAAAAACTTCAGAACCGCTTTGAAACCTGTGTAATGGCAGTATGTTTACAACCTATGTACAACTGAAATAAATGTCTGGTGCTTTGCCAAATTCATGTTGCAATCATTTGGATCCACTTACAGATAAAACGTCATTTATAGAAAAATGAATTTATTAATTAATCCAACCAGTGTGTGTTGCTAAAATCCACGATTTTGCAGTGCATAAAATCGGAGATCTTGTCAACATTGAATGACAGTAGTTTCCTAATTGTACCACTGGCATCTATAGTAAACACTGAGGAAATGTTAAACACCAAAACGTTACAATACTTACCTAAAAAACAACATGCTGAGTCATACCTTTAACCTCTTAAAACGGGCAGCAGATATGTTTTGAGAGTTTGATATTTTCATTTCTTATTTTTACTGTAAAATAAAACGCTCACAGAGATCACAAGGCTGCAATTTACAGCACAATCCGCATAATGTCGACATAATAATAGCTCAGGACTGCGTGCTGCTAAAGTGTCTACAACAAATGCAAATTGGCGATAATTATCTTTTCTTCCCAGGGAGTTTGTCATTTTAGCAGTGGTGAGTATGAAAGAACAGATTACATTTATGATAATGAAACACCTAAACCATTGAATACAGACCAAATATGACTTCCTATCTCACAGAAAACAGGAACAACAACACAAATGCAGTATGTTGTGCAGCTTCCCAAGTGGAAGGGTTCATTACTAAAAGCGGTGCAGGTTAAGGTTGTGAAGTTACAGCACTGTAAAGAGGCAAAAACAGAATGATCTCATTTGTGATTTCAATTGTTTGCATTGGGCTGGGTTTTTTTTTATTATTATTATTATTCACTTTATGACAGACTCACAACAACTCTGGCACAACACATGTCCCTATTTATTTAAATGGCGTCTAAATGTTACTTCTGCTAAAGTATATGCAAGCCATGTCAGCCATTTTTCCCTCTAAAGTAATTGGACACACTAACAAAAGACATTTTTATTTTTAAGTGTGATTAAAATTCCTTTGTAGTCAGTGACAGCCTGAAGTCTGGGACTGATGAATATTGCCAAATGCTGAGTTTCTTCTTTTAAGAAGCTTTGCCAGGCCTTTACAGCAGCTGCCTTCAATTACTGCTTGTTTGTAGACATTTCTGCCTTCAACTTTATCTTCAGTAAGGAAAAAAAAATTATACTCAACTGGGTTAGAGTCAGTGGGGTTTGCCATTTCATTTCTTTTCCTTGTCTTTCTTTTCCTCTTTGATTGCTTTCACTGTTTTCTGCCAGTGCCCATCTGTCCTGTTCTGCAGCATTTGATTGAACAGAAAATGTGCTATAAACTCCACCATGTATTGTTGATGTAACTATTTCTAAAATTTCTCTCTGTAAAATCATTGGGGGGGGGGTCAGCCTAATCACACCCTTCTTCCCTCGCATTGTCACCTTTTTGAACCTCATATTGAGAAGTCTAATGAACAGCTACCAAATGCAACAATTGAAATCAACTCAGAACCATTCGCCTCTGTAATTTGTCATGAAATAATGAGGGAACCAGCTACACCTGGAACTGAAGTTACTTATCAGTCACTTTTCCAATTACCTTTGAGCATGGGGAAATGAAGGGACCTTGTAAAAAGTGGCAGTAATTTCTGCACTTCAGTCACGTCTTGACTGCTTCATTCCAAGTTCATTCTCAGAGACAAAAGTATGAAAACAAGAAAGGTGAAAGGAGTTAGGGTTAGGAAAAAATACTTAGTTGATCAGCTGGTTGAGATTTTACTCTTTAATCAGTCATGTGGAGAATAAAGAATCTAAAATCCACTTATCTTTTCTTAGTACACAAACTTCTTCCCCACAACATTGTCATCCCACATTTCAAAGTATTGTTTTTAACCATACAGAAAAGCTACAACACTTTTTAGAGGCCTGTTTTCGTTCTGCTGTGTGAATCATCAAATCTGTTTACAGAGCTTTCTGTGTACTTCTCAAATCTGAATGGCAAGTGGAAGCGCATATGGTGATGAGTCATCACCAAGTTTGTTTTCCTGACAATTTCACTTAGCTAATCATTTCACATTTTTTAAAAAACAATATAGGGTCACCTATTTTCCATTTTTAAACATATTTTCCTGTGAACTTCAAATGTCCAGTCAGAAAACTGTAGGCTGTTGCTGGGGTATGTGGGCTACTTAATCCCCCTGCCAAAGCCAGCTAGTCACAGCCAATATGTTAGGATACCTACAGTGTAACGGTCAACATGCTGAAAACGTTCTGTCCAGACTCCAGAGCTGCTGTGGCCCTACGGTCATATTTGAAGAGGGAGAATGATGGAAGTGAATAAAGGAAAGGGATGTGTTGTCTATTCTGAGGAGGTGTTAAATTTTCCACCCACTATTCTTGCACATCCTCTCAGCCCATTTAATCCTTTCCAGGGTCATGAACAGCTGGACCTTATCACAGCATGAATTAAGCCTGAGGACAAGAAAAATTCTGCTCTGTCTGAGGACTAACACGGTGAGACACGCAGTCACATTTGAGGCAATTGACAAGTCAGAATCTCTGATTCACCTTAATTGTCTGGTTTAAAAAGAGAGAGAACAGCTCCAACAGACACAGACGCAAAAAACAAAAGAGTACACTCTGAGCCACATCAACACACTTATTATTGTTGCTGGTATATTTACTAACACAGCAGTGATGGTAACCTTAGTGTGCTTCAGTAATTCAATACAAGTAGTTTATTCTAGTGTATAGATTTAGTTTTCCCCAACACTTTCATTTCCTAAAATACTGAATGTTTAAATCCAGAATCACTTAAAATCACGTCCTTTAATTAATGAGTTTGATACTATTTCAAGAAATCATCTAAGAAAGGATACATCTGAAACTACTCTAGCTAGAAGACAGCTGTCTAAGTATTAGGTTAGTTACAGGACGAGTTGATTTCTCTCCATTAAATGATTTAATAATACTGGTGATTTTTCACATGTGGGACAATAAAATTATGATCTTATAAATACAACAATTTAGTAAAGTACCGTATTTAATTGATAAATATCACAAATAAATACTGAAGACAGCTATCAGTGACAGACAAGAGTAGCTACATATCATCCTACTGCAACTCCTTACCAAAGCATTTAAGATCCAACTGCTTTAGCAGAAAAACTAAGTTGTACTAAAAAAAGATACTCTGTGTAAAAGTTTAGAAGGAAAAGGGAAAAACAAAAAATAACAAGTGTGGACTTCACTGAATAAAGAGAGATAAAGCTGACTTGCTTAAAGTAGCTCACTCTGTGTAATTTTCAGCTTTTTGGAGCAGGAACGCTAGAAAAGCCTGTATCGACTGGTGTCTCTTTTATAGCAAGTTAATTGCTTGTTTTCTCTGTTGATATTTTCTTGAAAGGCAGAATTCCTAAAGAAAGTAAATCTGCTGTGGTAATAGCATTAGCATTTTCAGTAGTCTATGGATTTCCCCCTCCTACTTCTGTATATACTCTGAGACAATTCTGAAAGTCTATTTGAAGTGAAAAAGCTACCCTGGGCTCATCAAATGTCAAAAGCAATTTGAACTGAATTGAGCCACAAAGTAAGCAGCAGCCACTGTTAATGCTGGAGAGAAACTCATCAGAAATGCAGGTCAGGACTTACAAAACCCCTTTGTTCAAGTGTGCCAAGAAACATCTGTCTATTTCTCCTGTCAGAGACACTTGAGTATTCCCTGTTCAAACAGTTTGACTAGGAAACACTCCAACAATACTGTGCTTCATTGCCCAACCCATCAACTCATTCCAACCTCCTGCTGACTGGCGATCTGAAAAGGGCCTGGAGACTCCCCTACTCCTCACATCTGCAGTTTATAGTGGCCGCTCTTACATCAGTATTTACTGGAGCACCTAGGAAAAAAAACTGTAAAGCCAACCACCGCATCCTTTTGTGAAACCAAAAGTGTGTCTCAACACTTCTAGCATAAGATAACTTGGTACTGGCATAAATTTGCATTTGAGACCTTGTGTCTCTTTCAAACTGTCTATATTCCTTAAAAAGGAGGAAACACCAGTTGGCATGCAAAACTTGAAGTCTTCTTAGAAGGTTGAAGGTGACTCCTGCTGTCAAGGACATGCGCTTGTTGCAGACTGTGAACGGCTTCTGGGGGAAGTCTTGAGCGGCATTCAAAGAACAGAAGATATGGCACAAGTCAAATATTATCTGAGGGAAATGTTTTCAGTATACTAGATGCAAAATAATTGCTATCATCTGTCTAGACGTTTTCAAATTGAAGGTGGGCCTCCCGATGGTGGTGGGAGTGTTGAAAGAAATGCATGAGGCAAAGATACTGTATGAGGGAGAAGCTCGTGAGTTAAAGCTGCTGTGTTCTTATCGTATGTTGATCATGAATTTGTCACTCTAACGTACATAGTCAGGCTGTTACAGTTGCAACACAACTGTAACATATAGCACTTTGAACATATGAAGTCATTTAATTAGTTTAAACATATACCAAAGCAATGGGGAACTGCTTAACACATGCACGCCAAGGAAAAGGTTGCTGGTTTGATATCTAGCAAACTCTCATTGGTCCTCTGATTGTCATGAAATTGATGAACCCATATAGTTGTGTAGCAGCCACAAACTAATTTCTTTAAATGCTGCATAGAACATAGTACATGGTTTAGCAAATATGGAGAAAGAACAGGCAAGATGATAAATGATAAATGAAAGCAGCCTGAAGGCCTATAAAAGAAAATATAAACATACCCTATTTAAGTCTAACTTCAAAACAACAAATGTCTGAAGGTTTATTTACGCCAATGCGCTCTTCCACTTCTCAATTTAGGGGAATCAGCTTGAGCACAGAAGCCAAAGGAAAAAACACCCCAACTGTGTGAAGTAGTCATGCCTGTGAACTCTATTTGTGTGCATAAAGAATGCCCAAAGCATTATTTAATGGATTAATTGAAAAACAATGTGTCATGTGAAGGCATATGAGAGACAAAGAGAGAGAGATGTCATGATAGTACTGTGTCAAAATAAAATAGTAATATTACATATTTGAAGTTAATAGTACACACACACACACACACATACAGGGAGTGCAGAATTATTAGGCAAATGAGTATTTTGTCCACATCATCCTCTTCATGCATGTTGTCTTACTCCAAGCTGTATAGGCTCGAAAGCCTACTACCAATTAAGCATATTAGGTGATGTGCATCCCTGTAATGAGAACAAGTAGACTGCATTTTCCTCTTCCATTTCTTTTTTGTTTTTCTTTTTAGTGCATGGAGAAATTTTGGGGAAGTCATGTGTAGAGAAATAAATTGCTTTTTAAAGATTTTTGTAAATATAATGAAACCATGTAATTAGTCAATGACATCAACACCCTATATCAGGTGTGCATAATTATTAGGCAACGTCCTTTCCTTTGGCAAAATGGGTCAAAAGAAGGACTTGACAGGCTCAGAAAAGTCAAAAATAGTGAGATATCTTCCAGAGGGATGCAGCAGTCTCAAAATTGCAAAGCTTCTGAAGCGTGATCATCGAACAATCAAGCGTTTCATTCAAAATAGTCAACAGGGTCGCAAGAAGCGTGTGGAAAAACCAAGGCGCAAAATAACTGCCCATGAACTGAGAAAAGTCAAGCGTGCAGCTGCCAAGATGCCACTTGCCACCAGTTTGGCCATATTTCAGAGCTGCAACATCACTGGAGTGCCCAAAAGCACAAGGTGTGCAATACTCAGAGACATGGCCAAGGTAAGAAAGGCTGAAAGACGACCACCACTGAACAAGACACACAAGCTGAAACGTCAAGACTGGGCCAAGAAATATCTCAAGACTGATTTTTCTAATGTTTTATGGACTGATGAAATGAGAGTGAGTCTTGATGGGCCAGATGGATGGGCCCGTGGCTGGATTGGTAAAGGGCAGAGAGCTCCAGTCCGACTCAGACGCCAGCAAGGTGGAGTACTGGTTTGGGCTGGTATCATCAAAGATGAGCTTGTGGGGCCTTTTCGGGTTGAGGATGGAGTCAAGCTCAACTCCCAGTCCTACTGCCAGTTTCTGGAAGACACCTTCTTCAAGCAGTGGTACAGGAAGAAGTCTGCATCCTTCAAGAAAAACATGATTTTCATGCAGGACAATGCTCCATCACACGCGTCCAAGTACTCCACAGCGTGGCTGGCAAGAAAGGGTATAAAAGAAGAAAAACTAATGACATGGCCTCCTTGTTCACCTGATCTGAACCCCATTGACAACCTGTGGTCCATCATCAAATGTGAGATTTACAAGGAGGGAAAACAGTACACCTCTCTGAACAGTGTCTGGGAGGCTGTGGTTGCTGCTGCACGCAATGTTGATGGTGAACAGATCAAAACACTGACAGAATCCATGGATGGCAGGCTTTTGAGTGTCCTTGCAAAGAAAAGTGGCTATATTGGTCGCTGATTTGTTTTTGTTTTGTTTTTGAATGTCAGAAACGTATATTTGTGAATGTGGAGATGTTATATTGGTTTCACTGGTAAAAATAAATCATTGAAATGGGTATATATATTTGTTTTTTGTTAAGTTGCCTAATAATTATGCACAGTAATAGTCACCTGCACACACAGATATCCCCCTAAAATAGCTAAAACTAAAAACTACTTCCAAAAACATTCAGCTTTGATATTAATGAGTTTTTTGGGTTCATTGAGAACATGGTTGTTGTTCAATAATAAAATTATTCCTCAAAAATACAACTTGCCTAATAATTCTGCACTCCCTGTGTGTGTGTGTATATATATATGTGTATATGTATATATGTGTGTGTGTGTGTGTGTGTGTGTGTGTGTGTATATATATATATATATATATATATATGACTGAAGGACAGCACGGAAGCACTAATCATGGCAGCACAGGAACAAGCACTAAGCACAAGATCCATAGAGGCTGGGGTCTATCACACCAGGCAAGACCCCAGGTGCAGACTGTGTAAAGATGCCCCTGAGACAATCCAGCACATAACAGCAGGGTGCAAGATGCTAGCAGGCAAGGCATACATGGAACGCCATAACCAAGTGGCCGGCATAGTATACAGAAACATCTGTGCCGACTATAACCTGGAAGTCCCGAGGTCAAAATGGGAGACACCCCCAAGGGTGGTGGAGAATGACCGAGCTAAGATCCTGTGGGACTTCCAGATACAGACGGACAAAATGGTGGTGGCTAACCAACCGGACATAGTGGTGGTAGACAAACATGAGAAGACGGCCGTAGTGATCGATGTAGCGGTTCCGAATGACAGCAACACCAGGAAGAAGGAACACGAGAAGCTGGAGAAATACCAAGGGCTCAGAGAAGAGCTCGAGAGGATGTGGAGGGTGAAGGTAACGGTGGTCCCAGTGGTAATCGGAGCACTAGGTGCGGTGACTCCCAAGCTAGGCGAGTGGCTCCAGCAGATCCCGGGAACAATATCGGAGATCTCTGTCCAGAAGAGCGCAGTCCTGGGAACAGCTAAGATACTGCGCAGGACCCTCAAGCTCCCAGGCCTCTGGTAGAGGACCCGAGCTTGAAGGATTGACCGCCCGCAGGGGCGAGTGGGGAATTTTATATATATATATATATATATATATATATATATATATATATATATATATATATATATATATATATATATATATACATATATATATATATATATCACCCTATTAGAGCACTTCGCTCTCACACTGCAGGCCTACTTGTTGTTCCTAGAGTATTTAAAAGTAGAATGGGAGGGAGAGCCTTCAGTTTTCAGGCCCCTCTTCTATGGAACCAGCTTCCAGTTTGGATTCGGGAGACAGACATTAGCTCTACTTTTAAGATTAAAACCTAAAACTTTCCTTTTCGCTAAAGCATATAGTTAGGACTGGACCAGGTGACCCTGAATCCTCCCTTAGTTATGCTGCAATAGACGTAGGCTGCCGGGGGATTCCCATGATGCATGGAGTTTTTCGTTTTCAGTCACCTTTCTCTCTCACTATGTGTTAATAAACCTTTCTGATTTGAATCGTACCTGTTATTAATCTCTGTCTCTCTTCCACAGCATGTCTTTATCCTGTTTTCCTTCTCTCACCCCAGCAGATGGCCCCGCCCCTCCCTGAGCCTGGTTCTGCCAGAGGTTTCTTCCTGTTAAAAGGGTTTTTTCCTTCCCACTGATGCCAAAGTGCTTGCTCATAGGGGGTTATATGGTTGTTGGTTTTTCTCTGTATCTATTATTGTAGGATTTAGTGTACAATATAAAGCGCCTTGAGACGACTGTTGTTGTGATTTGGTGCTATATAAATAAAATTGAATGAAATCGAATTATATATATATATATATATATATATATATATATATATATATATATATATATATATATATATATATATATATAGTGCTAGTTAATGGGCGTAAATGGGCTTCCATACAAACGGCCTCAAATTGATGATCAAATTGGGTAGTAAAACAATCGCTTTATTCTATATCGATCTGACGCTTAAAGCAGCTATCAGTGCTTTATCAGATCTTGTTTGCTCCGTGATTTTTTTTTAGTAAACAGGGTCTAGCCTTCAGTATGTTTCTCTGCTGCTCTCATAGTACCGTCTGGCGCGCCTTCTCTCTGCAGTGACAAAAACGCAGCAGCAGCTCTGATCTCTGCCTTCTTATTTTCTGTTAAATACTGCCAGCTGCAACTTTTGTCACCTCACAGCTGCCGGTGGTTCCTTCTCACACACGAGCTCATTAAAAGTCAAGAGAGACGTTTGGATGATGTCATATCCGTGAACAAGGATCCCTTTGACCAAACCGCAGCTCGGCTTTTCGCAGCTTGCGTGCCCACAAACTTTTTTCCTCCTTGCAGTGACGAGGTTTCTCCCCGCTGTCCATATGGCATGCGTAACGGGGAGCAGTGGATGGATGTGCCCCCCTCTTCTACGGGAAGCCGCGGTTATTACCAGAGCGTAGTGGACGTGGTGGCCTGAGCACTCAAACAAAAACTTGCGTGATTTTTTTTTCTTCATCTTCTTGTGGGCGCGGAGGAGGTGGAGGAGGGAAACGTTGTAGCAGCCGACAGAATGTGGTCTCTGTCCGTGGTCCTGAATCCGCTGCTGTTTCTGCTGCTGTTCGGATACTGCCCTACGGTGGTGAGTTTCCAACACAACTGCCTCTCGTATTTCTACCAGGAACAGCACAATAAACTTGGGCATGAGCTCGTACTGTCATGTAATGCTGAGTTCAAGTGATTTGAGGTGTATTTAACGTGTGTGCTGAAAACACAATAACATAAACAAATTTGCAGTTTTCTGCCATAATTGCGTGTTTGGCTGGTTCTTTGCTATTGTTAGCATACACATACATACCATACACGCTCGAGCACTGGCAGGGGATTTACATTTACACGCAGACCTAATGTGTGGACAAAATGCTATTTTATTTTTAAAAACAAAACATATTCCAAGTGGTGGCAGAAGTAGAACCACCCTCATAGCACTTTGTTTATTGCTTACATCAACAATAGAGTATGGATATTGATCCTGGAATATTGTCAGGCTTATAACTCACTTTTAAGGGAGAGTTCTGTCTTTGTTGAAAAAAATGGTGCTGTGTCTAAACTCATATTTTGCTGGTAGCGTTTTTCTGTAACAATCACGCTTAATCTAAATGTATCCATCAAATGGTCATGCAGTCATTTAAGGACATAGTCGGGTTTGGGAGTATTGTAACAAATTAGGAGGAGCAGCTTGCAGACCAGCAAGCCAGTTGGACAAGAACAATGGTCGATTAGGTTCATCCCACCCATGCAGAGTACAGTCCCCTTGCCAATGTCTTGATTGCAAAGCAGTGCCCTCACATAACACCTTGCCACGATTGAGAGTGGTGTACAGAAATAACGATGCTTTAAAAAAAACAGGAAATTTTGTTGCCCAGGAAATACTCAAAATTACCTTCTTAACAGTAATAATGAAAAAGAAAAGTCTAAATGCCCCAAACAAAAGCGGAAGCAGCTGTCTGAATTATTTAATGAAAGAAAAAATTCTTTGTGCAGAGTTCCTCATAAAAAAAAGCCTAATTGGAGAGTGCATCTGGCTTGGCTGAGCAACAGAATCATTTTAATATGAGGAAATGTGAGAGTGAGAAGAGTGGAAAGGATGTGCGTCACTCAAGAGATAGGAGGAAGACCATTTTAACAGATTAGTCAAACTAGCTTCTTTTCAGGGGCCTTTCAAAGCAAAATAAGGAGAAGAAGAGCTGAGGGTGTTTTTTTTCTGACTCTTTTATCCCATTCAGCTATGATATACAGAGAGAGAGACAGTCATGGTTTACTATGCTATTTGGAATCTCTAATAATTTTCAGGCTGTGGCAATGTATCTCACATGAACTCAAGATATTCCATTGCACTTGTTTCATGTTCCTGCTGATGCTTTTCACCGTGGTTTTGTTTTTTCATGAAATGCACACTGACCATAACAGGAAGAAGAAAATATTGTGGGTTATGAGATCATATCAGGGCCAACGTAGCATCAGAACACGGGCACAATTCACAGGGTTTAATTCCTAAATCACAAACTTTACAAATAACCAGTAGCAAATGTTAAAGGGAAACATTATTAAAAAATGTTAAAGGGAAAGATTTTGCTGAGGAGTGAGGATGCAAATTTTACAAACAGAAATTGTGATGGAATGTAAACTGCAAAGGCAGATAATAGACCGCCTTATCGATTATTTCTTAAACAGCATGACTTTGCATGGTAGTAACAGATTACAAACTGACAAAAAGCGGCTTCTCTGTAGGTGAAAATGATGAGTCAAAGTCTGAGCTTTCTCCTTAGTGTGACGTTTTCGCCTGCTCAGAGGGGACATGATCTTTCATGGATGATTCAAAATGCTCTTTAAACTGCTTAGGATGACAGGAAGGGATGGATGGGAAAAGGAATGGATGCCTGCACTTTAAAAACAGGGCACTTCACCTTTTAGCCATACACTTCAGAGTCTGGTGGAATTCACATGTTTCACATGTTGTTCTCCATCCAGCTGTAGTTTTTGAATGTAAAAACAAAATCCAAATAACAATCGGCCGTCTGCCAAAGAGGCAGAAAAATTTCCCTTACACAATCGAGGGTTGCCAGTATTTGGCTGCCAGTCCTGTGTTAATTTCCCATGCAGAGAATAAACAGGAAATACGGATCCCTTTTTTGTGTCTGATAACTATCAACTTTTCCAGCACTTCAGAAGAGTTTGATCAAAGTTTGGAGTAAAAGCTACTTTTTTTTTACTGTGCACACTCCAACTTTAGTTGACGGTTTTAAATTTCTGCTTCGGCTTATGATGCATAACATTATGTTCTTTGAGCCTTATATGCCAGCGCCGTGGAACATATTGACTGTAATAAAGAGCAGGACAAGCTCCCACAAATCAGGTTTATCTGTGTCGTTCAGCAGGCCTTTCAGTTAGAGCACTGGAAGGCCTAGTAAGGAGAAACGGAGGAATTTCATCTCTCGGGTTATTCATCAAGGCCAGGAAACACTATTTATTGTTGAAGAGGAAATTCACCGGAGACCATACACAGTGAGCAGAGGAATATCTTACAGCAAAAGCACTTTGTTCTTTCAAAGCAGCGACTTTTTCTAAGTCAGTGGAATTGGTTGGTGTCGCAGCTTTGGGGCAGAAGGCAGAAGAATGGATGACCTATAATAAACAAAATTACAAAACATAACAGCTGTGTGCTGCGATGTCAGAGTCGTGACATCAACTGCACGTCTGTAGAAATGTGTGCTGTGTATTTATGGCTGCATGTGTCTCTCTGAGCAGACCATCAGGCCAAAGGAAGGGTGGCAAGTGTACAGCTCGGCTCAGGATGCAGATGGGCGTTGTATCTGCACAGTGGTGGCTCCTGAACAGAATCTCTGCTCCAGAGATGCCAAAGGCAGGCAGCTCCGCCAGCTCCTGGAGAAGGTGCATTCCACACAGACACACACGCTTCTGTATAAGTGACAATGCACGCACATGCTCATTCTTCACCGTATGTGTTTGCTTTAACAAAAGAGCACACTTGAATTCAAAGACATATGGCATCAATTTCAATCATTATTCATGCTTCTTTGCTGCCCTAATCCTTTGAGAGATTGCACCAGCCAGGTCCATAACCCTGTTTTCCACTTCTGCATATATAACATGAATGACATCAGTTGAATGACTACTTGGGAAGATGAGAACACATTCCATCCCACCTTAATAGAACTCGAGCACCCCTTTATTGCGCATCAAATCAATCAAGGACATTTTTAAGGTTTCAGATTTCAGAAGGCTTTAAGTATTTGACCAGGATTGTTATCTGTAAAAAAGAAAAAGTAAAATGAAATTGTTATCACTTATTTTTTCCTTTACATCTGCTACCATAGACGTTTTTTTGTAAAAGTGTGGATTTCATCTTGATTACCTGAAATGATTTTGGAACACGACAGCCATCATTGTGAATTGAAGTGGAAATCTCGAATGTAATTCCAAATGTTATTTTTGCCCCATGCCTGTCACGATTTAAATGCATTATCTACAAGCGAAAAAATAGCACAGCCCTGGAATCACTTTCCTCAATGACTATGTCACATGAGAAAACATGGCTGTAGCCTACATTTTAATGTTGTATGCCAAAGGGTGTTCTCTGTCATTCACTGGGCCCTCTGACACTAATGTACTAAGCTGCCTCAGGCCATCAGTGAGGCCATTTCAGGATTCCTCTACCAGAGCCAGACAAGTATGCAGAACACAATGTATGAGCCCCGCGCCGCTTTACTGGGGTTGTGCACCAGTACTGTTGGTTCATTATAAGTTGAGTTAAAGAGAAGAAAGAAGGGAAGCTATCTCTTCCTCCTTCACATTCCCCATAAATGTAGCTTTTGTTCAACCACCAAGACACACTGTAAGGTCTCTACATTAAGTGTTTGCTCCTAATATGTCATTAAAATCCATCAGATTCAGTAGTTTGTCTATGACATTTGAAAAACACTTGAATTAAATATGTCAAAATGGAACCTAAATTTAAAAACGGAGGAAAAACTGCTATGTGATAGTACTGTGCCTCTGAAAAAAAATCATCTGAAGCTCTACTCAGCTGAATTGTTAAAAGACAATCACTTTGGAGGTCAAAATGTTGATTTGTTCTTTGGGAAGTTAGAGCATGGCATCCTACCGAAAGGCTGAACATGGGGGACATTTTAATCTTGTGGTGGATGGAAAAATCAATGCAGCGCTGTTTCATTCTTTTCAAAAGGTGCAGAACATGTCACAGTCAATCGAGGTGCTGAACCTGCGGACGCAGAGGGACTTTCAGTATATCATGAGAATGGAGAGCCAGATCAAAGGACTGCGGTCAAAGTTCCGGCAGATCGAAGCGGATAGGAAGACGCTCGTCAACAAAAACTTTCAGGTATATTTTTGTTTGATGTTTAACTTTGTGAGAAACATCACAGGGAAGCCTGGGAAGGGACCTCTTCCAAGGATACCTGAGTTGCATCCGAATTAATCAACTTTCATTCCTGATAAGATCAATACAGGTCCACCACTGACCAGCCAAGGGCAACCCTATCATAAAAGCAAGACAAAATCTGAAGGCGGCTCCCAGGATGGATACAGAAAGATAACAAATATCCTAACAGCAGCATTATAGATAAACATTTATCCATTTGTTTGGCATGTAAAACCGCTCTTTTTGGAGCCTTGACTGAGAAAAACAGTTGGAATGAGCAGAACTGTGGTGAGTTAATGTCTTCCTTGCCACCACTATAATTCAAAAGTTTGCACCCACCAGTTGTTAATACATACCAGGATACATACCATACTAGGATTTTGTTTCCATAAAGATAAAGATTCTAACTCTCAGATATTGATTAAAAAACTGATTGTAAAGAGTACTAAATCTGTCTTCACAGTGACAGGATTTCCATTAAATTATTAGTAGTAGTGATATCCATTAGTGGAATTTGTTTGGTTCCGGCTAGAGCGTGTCCCTGCTTCTATATTTGTTTAAGTTCCCTCACAACAGAAAGTTTGATATGGGCAAACATTCTTGTAAATATTAGATTTGTATTCCTCATTGTTGTGTTGTTTTTAATTATTATTATGCTGTTTTTCCTGGACTCAACAATAAGAAGTGAATCTGCATTTTGTGTAAAACAAAACAGTAAGTATTGATACAAAACAATAAGAAGATGCAGGTATTGCTGTACTTATGTGCTGAAAAACTGAGAGATTTGTTGAGACTAGTATTTCTAAAGTCCAAATACCTGTTCTGTTACTTATCTGTTGCAGGAGCTAAAGGGAAAGATGGAATCCTTGCAGCCGCTGATTCCAGTCCTGGAGCAGTACAAGACAGATGCCAAGCTCATCTCACAGTTCAAAGAGGAGATCAGAAACCTGTCTGGTGTGTTGATGGGCATTCAGGAGGAGATGGGGGCCTATGACTATGAGGAGTTGCAACAAAGGGTCCTAAACCTGGAAAATAGGCTTCGGAACTGTATGAGTAAACTCAGTAAGTCCAGCGATGGGGATAAAAAAAAGGCATTCGTGCACAGTGAGATTGGATTATACAGTGGCAAAGGGATCATAGGCACATTTCTTGCAGCTACTAGGAGGCTGGCATTTTAGATCCAAAGCAGTGGACAGACAAGAACCGCTACTGGGGGCTAACAAACCCCAAAGTGAAAGAACATTCTCCCAAGCTAAAGATGAATGTAAAGCTTTGTACTCTGATTTTAAGTGAAAAAATTCAACTCAGGCTCACTTAAAGTGATGATTGATCATTTTAACTTATAAATTCCTTCTTGTGTCTTGTTTGCCATTCGCACTTATACAAAATTTGTGGTTACACTGCTCCACCCATTGAGGTTTGATTCATCTAATAAGATCAGTTTTGCCCCCAGAGCAGCTTTGCCTTTGATAAAGGTTTGAATAACTAAAGCTCCAATTTGCCAACTGCCAGGTTATCAACAGTGATGGCTCCTGTCAAAGTGTCAACATAAATAGCTAACAGGGGAATGCTAATAGGATGTGGCTGGAAATCTGTCGGAGCCGGAGATGATTGCTTAAGCATTCATTGTGCGTGAGCTTTGATTGATTGGGTAAAATAGCACTTCAATACTTAACAGGGAACTTCAAAGTTTGTGTGCAAGTGATAGCCTACTGTCATTTGGCACCATTAAAGCCTGGCAAGATCATTTAAGTGTAATCCAAGTACTCTGAGCATTAAAATATATGGGTAAGTGTTCTCCCAGCTTAGACACATTATAAGTTGTTGTTCTGTGGCACATTTCTTCTTATTCAGTCTACTTTATATCTTTAATAGCTGAAAAAAGTACAGCTGTGTCCAGATGCTGCACACAAGCTGTCCAGAACCTACTTAGCAGTCCAGCACTTGGAGATAAACTCCAGTCATATAACATATGTGACCACAGCTGTATGGTGTGTTTTCAGCATGTGGCAAGCTTATGAAGATTACTGGACCACTGACAGTGAAAACTTCGGGCACCAGATTCGGAGCCTGGATGACCGACCCACAGGCGTCTCCCAAAAACAACAGGGTGAGTTTATGTGCATCTCTTTGGGTTGTAAGTCTATGAAACAACACTGAGCAGTTTAATAATTTATATGTGGCGGCTTCCCTCCTTTTGTTCAAAGGGGAGAGATGTTGAAATACAGCATCGCACCTACTAAAAGCTTTCTGCACACTTGACTGCTGAGTTCAGACATTAAACTTAATGTTGCTTGCGCTCCTGTTTGATATACAGTAGCTGAAGCTGTTTAGATGGTTGCTTTATTCCAGCAGAAGTGGAAAATGTTGCACTTTGTTCACTACTGCTGTTCAAGACTGCAGAGACTGTCATGACTAGACACATTAATTGCTAATCTTACACATTAAAAGACAGAAATATTCAAAACAAAAGTACACAAAAAAACTGCATGTCAGTGTTTTAACACTGACACTAAAAGATTAGAGTTACTGAGAAAAGGGGAGGACAGACTTTTGGAATTCCCATACTTAACAATCAGTGTCTGTCCCAAAATGCATTTTGTGCATCCTTGTCAAATGTGTTGAAGTGTAAAAACTTAGCAAAGTCAGTTTTGAACATACAAAAAAACTGCAGAGGTGGACAGTTTCCCATAGTGTAAATGCAAAATAAAATAAAATGTCATTTCATTCATCCATAACATCGCAAACCAGCTTTTTAGTATCACTAAAAAAAGTGAAGCAAAAAAATTTCTTTTAGAAATACACTTTTCATACTGAAAAACGATTAAAAAGTGGAAGTGCTGCAAGGCTCTTACAAATATCCTAAAGAGGTGTAGGGCGATATGGCTCAAAAAAATAAAGAAAATTTGTATGTAAGTAAAAATATTTTTAAGAAGTCAGCAAGGACAAGCTATATATATCGACTAAAAAGTCTTCATCATTTTTCTAGCTAGCTGCCTTCTTCTTTGCCTTTTTCTGACGTTTGTCATGCATTTTCCTATTTAGCATATCTATTAAGACAACAGCATGAAGCACTTTGAACTGCTACAGATACAGACTGGCCTATTCAACAAAGCACTGCTCATGTGACTAGTCTTACAAAATTTTCATTGGGTGCTTGCAGTCACTCTGCCTTGGTTCTGGTTTGACCTTATTAGTGTATCATCGACCATCTGGCTAATAAAAAATTACTGGCCATGGCTGCTTTCTATCTTTCCTTTCATAGAGTTCATGTGTTCTGTGATTTCTTTATTTTGCTAAAAAAATAATTTCTATCACAATTTTAAATACAAACCACTGACCAATTACAATTCATTATCATCTCTATGTTTTTGTCCCCCAGGTGTGGTACATGGACAGCTACACCAACAACAAGATAGTAAAAGAGTTTAAGTCCATCACTGATTTTGTCGCAGGAGTTGAATCCAGAACCTACAATCTGCCTTTCAAATGGGCTGGAACAAACCACGTAGTATACAACGGCTCTTTGTACTACAACAAAATGCAGAGTAACATCATCGTGAGGTACAGCTTTGAGACAGGTCGCGTGGTCACGCAGAGGGCTTTGGAGTCGGCAGGCTTCCACAATGTGTACCCCTACACCTGGGGAGGCTTCTCAGACATCGACCTGATGGCAGACGAGCTGGGACTGTGGGCCGTGTATGCAACCAACCAAAATGCTGGCAACATTGTCATCAGCCAGCTGAATCCAGACACGCTCCAGATCATCAACACATGGAACACAGAATATTCAAAGAGGAATGCCGGAGAGTCTTTTATGATCTGCGGGACTCTATACATCACTAATTCCCACCTGACTGGAGCCAAGGTGTACTATGCCTACTCCACTAAAACCTCCACTTATGAGTATACAGACATACCCTTTCATAACCAGTATTTCCACATGTCTATGTTGGACTACAATGCCAGGGACCGTGCTCTCTACGGCTGGAACAATGGCCACCAGGTCCTGTTTAACGTTACACTTTTCCACATCATTAAAACTGAGGATGACTCTTAGAGGCGGGGAGCGTACTGTACGTATAAAAGATTAAAATATGGAAATTTAAAGGTTGTGCCTGAATGTCAAAATAAATGTTATTTATTTATTAAATTACTAAATTCTCCTAATAAGCTTTGCCTTTTTTCTTGCATTTATTTCCTGACATGAAGCTGTTTACCTGTTTTTTCAGAGTTAATTGAGTAAGATATTGTCTAATTGAAAATGTCACACTGCCTATAAAATAAATGACAGCACAAAATGAACAAATTCAGTGCATTATGAAGCATCCTGAAAACATTTTGGATTTAATAATGGCACTTGAAACTCTGAAACACTTAACAATGAACTTAAAGTAATTTCTCATGCCCTTTTCACTCCGAAATGAAAGCTTTTCCAAAATGAAGTCTTCATATTTATAATGGTTTTCTCCGTTCAGTATTACATTTATTCAGGCCCTCTAATTTATTCATTTTTGACTGTGTTCGTTAATTGTTAGTTTTGTTTCCATCCTTTCTTTGCCATTTATTCATCATGATCTGCTAATTTATTCCTGCTTTTCACTGCCTGCATTTCGCTTTCAGTTGGTCTTTGTACTTGTACTTTAAAACTTTTGCACTTGACCTCGTTCAAGACAATGAGAAATGTGGTGAACCATAATGCACCTGTACAGTTAATGTTGGCTTTTTTTTAGCTAATACTGGCTTTTTTGTGTCTATGAAAATCCTCAGACATTCAGGTCTTATGACATCTTGAAGTACTAAGTCAAAGTACTTAACGCAACCCAAAGTCTAGTTGCCTTTAACTTAGTACTCTGAGACAGCAGCTTTTTTGTAACTTCAGCAACAGTTTGTATGCCTTATTCAGTGCAGTATATTCTGTGAGCCCGATGGTAACAGCTCTCATGCATGAATGCTGGTTGTCGTAAAAGCATTCTTACTGTAACTGTTTGTGTATTTTGCATTTGCAAAACGCTCCATTCTCCTCTCTGACTATGTTAATGGTAAATGGTAAATGGCCTGTATTTGTATAGCGCTTTACTAGTCCCTGGTAAAGAACCATTTATACAGAAGTAGAAAACTTTAACAAGGATTCATGTGTGTAAATAAGAAGTTATACATAACCCAAATAAAGTATTGTTTTCATTAAGTCATAGTTCTGTGCATTTCCTTTTCTGCTGTAAGGGTTTGATTGTTTCTTCTTTATTCCCTACACCACTGTACTCATTTAAAATCACTGTATTCTTGATAAGAGCTTTGTAACTTTACTGTTACTTGAATACTTCATAAGCAACAGGGCAACATGTTTGAGCTGTAAATATCACTTTGTACTTGGTGGCAACAGCTTGCAAAAGCTTCACGGTCTGAATTGTATCCGGACTTTAGTGGTTCTATAAACTGATTTAAACTCCCATTTTTCATGAGTGACATCCATGTGTTGTATACTATGTTATGTTAGACCTGTGTGCAATACTATATGTCTGATCACTTTAGCTGACAACAAAATCATAGTATGGTATGTCTGTGTCTATAAAGAATATAGTTTAATGTTCACAGTGGACTTTCTTGGGAGTTATTAAAGAAGAAATAAAACTAAATAAATACAAATATCTGTGGCTTTTCAGAGCTATTTTCATCTTCAAAAAGATATTGAGATTTATTTAATGAGCATTTGCTGTGTTCTGTTAACTAAGAAGATTCAAACAAGGAAAGTACAGACACCTGAAAAGCAGAGAATATGCATAAAACCTGATTTTTGCCCCTCCCCATTTTCTTTCAGCAACAGTCATGCGGGTCATCAGAGAACTGGCTGCACCTGAGAGGGGTGAGAGGCTTAGGGTATAAAGCCTGCTTTTTCAGCTCCTCTGTCAGTTAGCGGCAGCTTCCCCTTGCTCGTGGTTTGTTTTTTGATTTGTTCTTGCATCCTGTTGAAGATTCAGCTAAGAGAAAAAACACAGTAAAGGTTTGTGGATGTAAGAAGAGGATGGTAGGGATAGGATGAGATGTAGGAAAATGATCTGCTGCGAGGCCTCCTAGGGGGAGAAAAAGAAGAAAAAGCAGAAGAATGCTTACCATCTTATATAACATGCATTACTGCTAGCCAACACTTTCACACCTCACTACATGTTTGTGTTAAATATACAGACAGGCAATCAAACTTTAAGTGTGAATGCTTCTTGTGGTTTTTTGTTTTTAGGCTGAACTAGTCTTAAGTGGATAAGTGTGCTGATTATGATAGAACCTGTTGTTTTCTCCCTAAAATTCTGGATTTTTTTTTTTTACTGACATACCTTGCCAAATAGTGGGGCAGCATAGTGGTTAACACTGTTGCCTCAAAGCAAGACTTGAGTTTGCATGTTCTCCCTGTGTCTTCAACAACCCAAAAGACATGCAGTTAATCAGGTTAGGTTAACTGGTGTTTTTAAAGTACCCATAGGATGTGTACATGCACACAAATGGTTGTCTGTGTCTCTGTGTTAATGCCTCTCACTCTATGGTAGTTGGGATGGGCTCCAGCCCCCCTGTGACCTTAAACTGGCTAAGTGGAAGATAATGGATGGATGGATGGACATTGTGAGATTGCTTTGGTATTAATGCCTCATGCAGTTCATGATGTATATATGAAAAAGATAAAGAGTATAATTAGTGCAAACAAGTTATATGCAGTGACTTTTACAGAAAGCCGAGCAGAGATGCTGTGCGCCCCCTTTGTACTGCTTATCTTGTATTCTTTTATATGAGTCTGGTGCCTCTTGCTACATTTCTCCTGGACATCTTCACTTGCAGTCCTTCCTGGCTAAATTCTGAAATCTATTCCATAGTTATCAAAATGCTTACCCCAAAAAACTGCATTATTGGTAAATTAAACATAAAGTATTAAAAGTAAAAGTACTTAATCTGCAGAAAAATACTTCCCATCAGTATTATATGGATTGATATTACTACTGCAGATCGACCACTCATGCTTGTACTTATAACTTTATACTCAATGTTCAATCCCCAGTGATGCATTGTCTTCTATAAAATCATGTTTGTAGTGCAGCTGTCCTGTGTGGACCATGTAGCTCTAAAAGGCTGTTAATCATATCAGAAAAACAGGGACACACATCGATTTAAAAATAAATAAATAAATATATAACCAACCACCAAAAAAAATCACAGCTGAATCAAAATGCCTGAGTGTAATGTGACATTAACAGTAAATATAAACAATGAAATAAAAATAAAAAATCACTAAAAATTGATGTTAAAAAGTGCATTCAGTCAACCAAGCGATTTCTCAGTAATGTTAAACTAAAAGTGTTGGTGCAGCCTTCAGCTGTTCAATTTGCCTGTTTTATTAAACCAGACATGAAAGGCATTAACGACTGCAATGTGAGCAAAGTCAACCAGGGTCGAGCCTGCTTCCAGGGTCACCTGAGACCACACGATGGTAGTAATTTAAATGATGGATGCAAACAGGTGAGAAGCTTCATGACACTGTTGTATGAGATTAAAATAAAGAGAGACTTTACTTACTTTCATGGTTATTTTAACTGTTGACTATTTTTAGATTTCACTGGGCAAGCACTGGTTGCCTTGCTTGCCCTGATGGAACGTCGCTGGTGCAAACTCATAAGACAGGAAAAACCCACCCACTGCTCATAAGACCATTAAACACAGGAACCCAGGCTCCACACTACAAGTTACATTTTTAATGGCCAACCTTTCAAGAATGGAGCAACCTCTTAGCTGACATGGATAAAGACTGAAAAGTTTGTAACTCGAGGACACAGCTTTTCAAGATTCCAGAAATTCATCTTGACCAGCCAAACCAATCAAGCTGCACTACTGAGACAAGTGGTTTCTTATCAGAATTAATTTGTTCCAAAATAAAGATAAGGAATGTAAGATGAAGAGATTAGTAAGATGGGAACCAGATAAATATTGGGTGGTAAACAATCTCAAATGGCATTTTGTAGAGGAAAGAAACAATAAATCAAGAATAGAAGATAATTATGAAGCAAACACAATCTTCATCAAATCTTGTAAGGTTAATGACGGGGGAAGTGCATTTCCACAAGTTTAAAGAAGTTTCAAAGTAAATAATTGTTTTCACGTCACAATCTTGTTTTGATATGCGTCATATCATACGAATAATGTAACACAAGTGAGAACACTGAAAAATCTTCTACCACGGTACAGCAATTACACTTTTTTACAACTTCCCTTCACACCTCGTGTGCTGCTCTTTTCACTCATACAGCATGAACATGGGCTCATTAGGGATCCTTTATGCAGTCAGGAGATATGATGCTCTCTTTCTCTTCTGCTGCCAGGGTAACATCCCTACACTACATACACATAGCACACACAATTACAGGACACACAGTAGCATACACTGTGAGAATGCTGACCACCCACAGAGATTCTGAGTAAACTCTCCCCCAGGTCAGATTAATACAGGTCAGCCGCAAAGAAGGAAGCATCCACATTGAGTTCATGTTCTCTTGAGTTATCGATCCCTTGAGTGCAATGTCAAGCAAGTTCCTGTGTGTCAGCTTATGGTTCTGTCGGTATCTCGAAGCACTGAATTCTAAATTCAGATAACTAACCTTAAGTCAGGGTCTGGTACAGCTATGTACCGCCCGTGAAGGACTCCTTCTGGCAAGACCTCAATAAACTATAAACTCTGCCAACTTTGCCGCTGGCTAAAGTTCTTTTCTTTCTTTTATTAGTGTGCTCAGTTTAGTGAAGCATACTCACATACTCAGGTTTTGATTTTTTATTAGTTCTTTTTTTTTTTTAAGTTTAGTGCACTGTGTCCCGTGCTCCACCTTACAACTTCACCAACTAACAATCAACGACCTTGAACTAGACTGCAGCTCTAAAAGCTGAATATTACAACAGTTACTATATATATTATATTTATACTAAACTTTCGTACCAAGCAAAATATGTTTTTCTGTGATTTAAAGTGATTCGCTTTCATATTTTGATTCTTGAATGACGTTTAAAGAGCTACAGTCTGCAGCTGTTCTGTTCCTGAAGTAACTTTATTTATTCTTCCACGTAACCCAGCTTTTAAACCAACATTTTAGCTTTTCATGGATTAAGAACATGAAATATAACTCTGGAAGACCATGTAGGCTGATTTTATTACCATAAGTCAGAGGCAGGCAAGCTGTTTCCTCCTGATTCCAGTTGTTTTGCTAAGCTAAGCTAGCAGCTGCTTGTTGTACCTTCATATTTGGCGAAGTGAGAGTGGTATTGATCTTCTTTCATTTCTCATGTATTTTTTCCACGCTTTTGTTTTTACTTGTCACCTCAAATGAAATTAAATTGAACATTTATGTGGGACGTTAGTGACTTAATACCTCCAGTTCAAAGCAAACAACACAAAAACACTAAAAAGGGCACAAATACAGTGTGAACACTGAGGATTATCCTCTTCCTTTATTGTGAATATGTTGCTAGGTAACAGCTTCCTGTCAGTGATTGATTTCAACACACAGTTTACAGGAAATGAACCCCAACCAGACCAATTTATGAGACATAATATGGAGTAGTCTGTAGATATGAATTAACAAACAGTCCAACTTTTTTATATATATATATACTGAAAGCCATTACCATCAGCCGATGAGAAATGTAACTTCTGTGGTCCAACCAATCCTATTTGATGAGATTCCAGTGGGAGCCTGTGTTTACAATTATGACAGTGTAGACATTAACATCTGCTGATCAACAGTGTGAATTACTTTAGCTGTCAGCTCAGCTTTGCCAACACAAAGGATCTGAAACAAATCATGTGTTTATCTCTATAGGAAGTGTGAAATATCCTTTAAGCAGAAATAAAAACTGTTTGTGTGATTGAGAAAATCATAGCATATGCTGTAGCAAATCATTCTGACAGCTGTGGGCAAATAGTTAGAGAGGAAATCATTGCTGTGTCACCTTATCACTGTGTCTGAAAATGCAACTGTTCAGTGCTGTAGTTATAGGCGTGGAATCAGCAGAGACAATAATAAAAAGCATGGAAAGAGATTTTTCCATTTTAAGATGGATATGGCATATTTTAGAAAAACAGAAAAATACAACACAAACAAAGAATGTGTGTTTTCAGATAGTTTTTTTTTTTCAGTTCCCATCCTCGTTTCCCACCTAAATGAGTGAAGAAGCTGCTTCTATAAAACATCAGTTTTCATTGCATCGGGTGTTCTCACTTACATTCAAGGTGTGTTTGAGGGCAACGGAAAACCGTTTGAGTTCAAGATTGAGCTGCAGATTAATGTGTCTAAAACAAGTCAGCTGTGATGATTGAAGCCATTAAAGTTAACAGCTATTGGTGGCAGAGAACACTTAGATTTCACATTTAAAGTAGAGCTATAACAAGATTTCCAAAGTTACCCATCTGGAAAAAACATAATTATAAGGTGTTATATATAAAAAGATGCCTTTAACGGAGGCAAAATCTTGTCTTGTTATAGCCTCCGTTAAAGGCCTCTTTTTGTATATAACACCTTATAATTATGTTTTTTCCAGATGGGTAACTTTGGAAATTGTGCTTTGTTGCTGTGATGCTTTACAAATTACATTGCAGTTTTCAGGTTGCAAAAGATACAACTCTCTACTTTAGTGTGATGCATTTGTATCATTAACACTTATTAAAATATTTTTAAAACATAAAGATAAAGTCAGTAAAGTATATATATATACACACACACACACACACACACACATATATATATATATACATACACATATATAATCATGGCAGCACAAGAACGAGCTCTGAGTACAAGATCCATAGAGGCTGGGGTCTATCACACCAGGCAAGAACCCAGGTGCAGGCTGTGTAAAGATGCCCCAGAGACAATCCAGCACATAACAGCAGGGTGCAAGATGCTAGCAGGCAAGGCATACATGGAACGCCATAACCAAGTGGCCGGCATAGTGTACAGGAACATCTGTGCCGACTATAACCTGGAAGTCCCGAGGTCAAAATGGGAGACACCCCCAAGGGTGGTGGAGAATGACCGAGCTAAGATCCTGTGGGACTTCCAGATACAGACGGACAAAATGGTGGTGGCTAACCAACCGGACATAGTGGTGGTAGACAAACATGAGAAGACAGCCGTAGTGATCGATGTAGCGGTTACGAATGACAGCAACATCAGGAAGAAGGAACACGAGAAGCTGGAGAAATACCAAGGGCTCAGAGAAGAGCTCGAGAGGATGTGGAGGGTGAAGGTAACGGTGGTCCCAGTGGTAATCGGAGCACTAGGTGCGGTGACTCCCAAGCTAGGCGAGTGGCTCCAGCAGATCCCGGGAACAATATCGGAGATCTCTGTCCAGAAGAGCGCAGTCCTGGGAACAGCTAAGATACTGCGCAGGACCCTCAAGCTCCCAGGCCTCTGGTAGAGGACCCAAGCTTGAAGGATTGACCGCCCACAGGGGTGAGCTGGGTGTTGTGTGTGTTTTTTTGTTTTTTTATGAATACCTCTGATGGAAGTAATTCCTACATTTGTTGACTTCTTTTCTATATACACATATTGCTGTGCCATATGACCTCAGAATGAAACAGCAGTTGCCATTCCACATATTCACAGCTCAGTTGTCTCCAGTTATAGAGTACTTTAGCTGTCACCTTAAGACACTATCAAAACAACCTGTGAGCTGAATACACTTTCAGATGCAAGTTAATAAACTGCAAGATGCAAACCACACATGCTACTGTGTGGTTTGCACCATACATCCCTACTTTTGTAGGGACGTATGGTGCACTATAGAATACCTCAAAAGGTGTAAACAGAGCACATTACAGCCAAGTTGATATTTTTTCTTGACTCTTTACAGTCTTGAAGATGCAAACTTCTCTATCCCTCAGTAATAAGGATTTACAAGCTTTTTTTACACTGTTGGTGAGAAATATGTTAAGTATACATGTGCCGTGTCTCCAGGAATTGTTTTTTATATAGTTGTGTACTAATAAGATTAGTGAATTTCACTGTTCCTGCAAAGCCTGATTCCTGGGAGAGAGGGAGTAGCTGGGAAAAAGATCATTTTTAAAGGCTTGTTCATGCACCACTAATTGGTCAGGAGCAGTTGATTGATCTTCCTCAAAATAAGCATAACAGGCAGGTACACAGACATACTAGCAGAACATCACCACAGTGCTCATGCGCCTGTTAACTCTACAAGATGTTAATAATCTTACAACTGGTAAAAACTTTGTTAATAATGGTTTCGTGCGTGATATAAATTGAGAATAGCATTGCATCTGGTGCTTTAGCCTGTACACAGCTGCTGCTGCCTCGGCAAGCCACTTTGCAACCCATCTTTGCACCGCGCTTCCATAGTTTTCATATGAAGGAGAATGAGGCCCCAAATGCTTACTCACAAGGAGGGTTAATTAAAAGCTGACTTTTAATGGTGGAATAGGCCAGTCCAAAGAGCCAGTGAAATTCCAAAAATAAACAGAATCCGATCAGAAAACAGCAAAGATCGTCATAATTCTGGGTTTTGTACCCAGCATTTTCTTTTTGAGACTCACTTTTGTGTTTGATTTTTTTTTTCATTTAACTTTGTTGTAGTTTTCAGTTTTAATATTACTTTTCCCTTGGTTAGGTTTTCATTCTGATTTTGTATTCATTATTTTCTTTGGTATTCTCAAGCACTCTTATGTTCCCCATGCCTAGTCTATGTTTCTGTTATAGCTTTCGTGTTTAGTCAGTTTTGTCTTTGTGTTTACTTTGGTCTTTCAAGTTTATGGATTTTAGTCTCAATCTTACTGTTAGTTTCCTGTTTTATTTTGATCGTCCGTGTGTGTGTGTGTGTGTGTTCACCTGCGCCTTGTTTTCCCCAGCTGTGTCTCTTTCCCTGATTACCTCATGTCTATTTAAGTCCTCAGTTTCCCTCTGTTCCTTGTCATGTCATTATCTCCTTATGTTTTGCGTTTGCGCCTGTCTGTTAGTCAGTATTTGCATTTCAGCAGTTTGCTCCAGCTTAGTTTTGCTGGATATTTTTTCCGTCAGTCTTCTACCTGCAATAAAGCACTTTTCAGTTCAGCCAGTGTGCCAAGTCCTGCATTTTGGGACCTCTCTCTGCCTGCCACACCACATTCAAAGACAGGACAACAGAAGGCAACAGTAAACAAAAACAGTACACAACAAAGAAATACGCCAAACTGAGGCTTTAAATACAAACAGACACACTGAGGGCTAATAGAAAATGAGACACACCTAGGGAACTAAACTACACTACAGACAAAGAGACTTCACAACAGGTCTTGACAACAGCCAGAGGCATTTTTTGCCTACTCTACATAAAGGTTATTGTAAATTGTTCCTTTTGCAAAGAGTTTTCAGGATGCAAGATATACATCAACATTATTAATATTCTATTTAAAAGTGGTCTTATTTGAAGCAGTATCTAGAATGTTTAGCACTATTACCTCACAGATTGAAGACTCTGGGTTTGAACCTGCTAGTTCACTGGGACCTTTCTATGTCTAGTTTGCATGTTTTCCCATGCTTGTAGGAGTTTCGTCCAGCTCAGATAGTCTCCAGTCCCCCTTTACTCCTAGGATAAATTGCATGGATGGATGGATTATACTTATTTTTATAGGTCAATCCAAGGAAAAAAAAGATCTTTATACGATCTATCTTGGCTGAGTCTACCATAACTTTGTAATAGGTGATATATTTAGGTTAGATTCAACATGTCATGAAGTTAAACCTCCTTCTGGCTAACCCAAGAGATGAGACAAGTGGGGTGCAGTAGACTGTATTGAATATGAGATGGATTCAGCTCTGAATACTGTACTGCTTCAAAGCACAATCAAGAAAAGAGTTTATCAAGTGCAGGTCAAGTGCACTGTGGAGGATTTTTTTCTCGCCTACAACCTGTTGCATGGAAGTGCTCATGAGTGCATGTGTGGATACTAGGAGAGACACATTCATGCATGGAGGCCCCCCTACATAATGTGCCATTCAGAAGCAATTAGCATGAAGTGGGAATGGGTTATAAAATACAGTGTGTGGTATCTTCTAACTCTACATCTGAGATGAAGGAAACCTAGAGAGCTTGAATTTCAAGTGTCTTTTCAACAAAAAAAATTTCTTTAATAAAAAGTGAATGTACTTTTACACAAAAAATTAACAGATGCCAAAAGTTCTTGAAACAGATGCACAGTTTCCCAAATAAGGTACTTTTACACCGTTGATGTTTACACTGCAGAAACCGCCCTTTAGAACCTTTTGTAATATTATTTTAGGAGAGAAAAAGAGGTAGGTGTATTTATACCCTGCCGGATAATTAAAAGCACCGTCGACATCTGTGACTGTGGGAGGGCAGAGGAAGAAGGAAAAGTGTGCTGGTGACAGACAGATTTTGCAACATGACACACCAACTGTGGGGTCTGCAAAGCTGCATCTGGACTGCATTTTCTTTGCAAAGAGCCCCAGCTCTCTTCATTTCCCCAGATTCACATAAAGATGTGAATTAGACTCCCTGAGCTGACTGGGAGCAATAGGAATATGAGCACTTACGCAAGTCTTGCCTGTGCCACGCAAATGCAAAAATTCTGCATAACAAGAAGAGTCATATCATTAATTCAGTTTACTTACTGAGTGTGTAGGTGCACAGCTGTATTTCTACTTAACATTAGTCATCATAAAGTTTTTAGTCACTGCAGATCAAATAATACATTTTTATTAGTAAGCAGAGGACTACATAATTTCTAATCTTCCAAAAGATGCACAGTTTGGTTTTAATGTTATTACCCATCTGCCTTTTAATGTTTTTATTTTAGTTTTATGTCCTAAATTTTCTACACACAGCACGAATACTGTTCATCACTGGTGCAGTCCTAATCCAAATTCACGCAGTCAGTTTTGAGCATGCTTGTCAACAACCTTCAAAAATACTGCTTTAAAATATTAATGCTTTGTATGTATCTGGACCTCAGGCCAGTCCTCTTTGTATAAACAATGATTAATGTAGATTAAAAATGTCAGCACTAAATTCTTCATTGACCTTGTTTTAATGGGCTTGTAATAGTTAGAGACAGGTATATCCTCTGAGACAAAATTGTTTATAATGTATTATGCATGATTCACCATAATGGGAATCAGTTTGCTAGCCCTTGGTCTTCAAATATAAATAGTACAAGGAAAAAAAACACTTTTTGGAGATATAAGGAACAAATATGAAAAGTGAAACACCATCAGCAACATTGCTGTGTAATCTGCCAGCACCTCCCCTTATTTCTTCAAAACATAGCTCTCTGATCCCCCCAATGGCAATTATTGACAAAAAAGATGTACATGTGAGCAGCATAAATGTCACATTCCCTCAAGCTGTTATGAATGATCAAAGCTACTATGAAGATTGGTTTGTCTGTCCACCAAACCAAGTTACTGAACCCAGAGGCAGCAATTGTCATATGAGAGTTTAAGACATTTCACGGCTGGAGATAAGGTAGAGGAAATGGGAGGAAGCTACTTTGTCACGTTTTTGTACAGCAACTTTAATGAGTTGTTGCTTTGTAGCGATAGATGGAAAGAGATGCAGATAAAGAGAGAGAGATGGAGACAAAGTTTAATTTGTTTTTGTCCTTCACACTGTTGCTTCATAAGAATGCTCATTTTAGTTGTCACTTGTTTTTAGGTTTGCATTTGTGTGTTCTGCTGCACCCCTTTGCAATCACTCCTTATCTGTGTGCACAGCAGCTAAGGGTTTGTCTTTCTGAATGAATAAGCTCAATAAAACTGTCACAACCCAGACTTGTTGACTCTGTACCTACTCAGGTTAAAGGAATCCATCCTTTTGATTAGCCTCCGTTTGGCTACAGATTTGCACTATGATGTTCTGCCCACACATGACAATAGTATTAAAACGCAAAGTCGCTTGATACAAGTTGATGTTCCCTTGATTTTGTTGCTTTCACTGTGTTTAAGATAAACATCATAACTATATACTCTATAAATGCATATCACTTTTAATATAGAAGTGATTCTTATGATGTATGGCATAGTCAGTGATGCCTGAGGCCTGTGAAGTTATTTTAAGGCATCTGTGTACAATATGCAGAATATATGCACCGTACTCCTACACGTGAAAACAAGTAACAAATAGGTGTGTGTGTGTGTGTGTGTGTGATTACTGTTTTCAAGTAACTTGACCAACACTGCTTGCAGCTGCTCTATTCCCATGTTGTTGCAGTATATTAATGACTAACCTCGTAGTGTAGAAGGATTATCTCAGTTGTTCTCCTGACTGAAGTTTGGTCTGTTTACAGCATTCTGACATGCAATTGCATTTTTCCCTAACCATCCTGAACTCTCCCGTTAACTTTTATCAAGCGGAAAACAGTTAGCGTTCATCCTCCAGCTTCACTGTGTTTATGTTATGCTAACATAGCTGTGTCGCTAGCGATCACGTAGCACATTGTTATAAACCAGCTAGTCCAACTTCAGTAACCCTACAAACATCACTGCTGATTAGTTTCTAAACAGTTGGAAGTGATAGCAGAGCTGTACGTTTTCATTTTCAGAAATATCTCAATCAGAACATGTTATATCATGTCTAGGTGGAAACTAGCGAATTAACTTCCTGCTAACTTCAAACTCCATTAAATTTAATATATTCTGTTTTCATGGATGCCTGGATGTTAAACTTAATTGTTACACCTGGTAAAGCAGCAATGCTGAACATTTTACTATAGATGAAAGAATTTAGACAGTTTTTACCTCTCAGTGACGCCACAGTGTTTTTTTGACTTTGGGAACTTGAAGCAGACGGAGGTTTGAACCCAGATTGCTCCGCGAGGCTCCTGACTACGGTAGCCATAATGCTTCAACAATCCATCAAGCGGTGCGGCTTCGTAGCTTACCAAAGTCGTACTAAAACATTTTTTGACAGATTTTTGAGCACCATGTACCACATAAAATCGCTTCGAGGTCAGTAAGCACAACCAGAATTCATACATAAGGTGCACCAGATTATAAGGCGCACTGTTGATTTTTGAGAAAATTTAAGGATTTTAAGTGTGCCTTATAGTGCGAAAAATACGGTATATATGAATACAGTACTCAGTACAGTACTCCATTATCTGCCATCTAAATGTCTTCAATATATAATCCACAGCAGACAAAATGGGCAAACTTATTTTTTTCTGAATTAAAAATTTTTCTTTTTTTTGGCTAGAATTGTTGATAAAGTTAGATGGTAGTCATCTAACTGGTCCTGGGAGGGCTCTTTGGGAAGTAAGCTTCTACAGCTGTCAGGACAGGTGCACTGAGATCTTTGACTGACAGCTGAGCATGTCAGGGCATAGACAAACAGGCCCTTCTCCCAGATTAACTTTCAAGCCAGAGAGATTGATCTGCGCCAGCGACTGCCAAGGCCTTCGTGTGGGTATTGTAAAAAGAGATTGGATCTGTTCTTTCAAGGAAAGAGCTCCCGGGGTTGTGAGAGAAGGAGCATGATAAAAGAAATATGGCAGTTTTATTAAATCACTTGCAATCACTGCCTGAAATTTGCCCTCTCTCTATCACACACACACACACACACTTCGAAGTGTGTGTCCATATATATATATATATATATATATATATATAGCTGGAAAAGTTCTGAAGCACAATATGAATTAAGTGCAGCAAAGATCACAGTCTTTCTCATATTGACATCTGTTCAAAAATATTATTTTCTTTATCTTTATTTAAACTGAAAATTGAATGAAACATCAGATGCTATCTAGTTGTATTTCTTGTAGATGAACAGAGAATTTTCCTGTTTCTATCACCTAAAACTAAAGGCGTTCATTGTTTTTGGTGTTTGTAGTGTTATCAGTTGGATCTTGCTATTTCAAGTAATGAATTGTATCCTCCTGCAGCTGTATTCTCAATGCCAGCTGTGACCTTTCAAACACACTCAAAGAACTTTTATACTACAAACCAAATTGCCTGGTTCTCACACAAATTCATACAATTTATTCTATAAAATCTCTCTTTCTAAACACACACACACACACACACACACAATTAAGATGCCGACTGGGTGAGTCAGGCATCAAACCTTTGGGTTTCTAGTATCCCCCCCACACACACCATTAGCATGGGTTAGACTAGACTCAGAGATTAAACTCACACTGTGAAGCATTTTTTTAAAGCATTGCAGCCACGAACTGAATCTTGGATTCATGAACCCAGCAGTGACCATGTTTTGATGATAGTGTGGAGTGCTAAGTTATCAGCTCATGATAACGAGCATGATTAGCAATGTGCAAAGCGAGTGCATTGGACACAGATACCTAATTAGCAGAAACTAAGAAAGATACAAATAAAATTGTAAAATTTCACTCAACAAAACTGAGCTAGACACTGCTTGAATCTTCTGTTAGTACAGTTAACCACACATTAAGACATGCTAACCTTTGGATAATTGCATTAAAATGCTCCATCCATAAATCTGAATATATTCTAACGACCACTACTACAGTGTTTGCTTTTCAATGTTAATAAGTTAAAACAAAACGGCTTTCACAGTTCTCACACACTGGTTATTAAATTCAGACATTTTCTTAGTTCATGTTTGAGATATATCTTTAGTTCCAATAAAAAGCATAGCAGTCTGCTGTGAGAGGAGCAGTGTTTACACAGACTTGTCTAATATTTGATGAAACAGGAGCAACATGCTGAACATAGTCAAGAGAAACTGAAACTAAAGTGCTGACACTAACTAACTAGGACTTATCCGACACCAATACCAATACTGTTATTGACACTGACCATACCTGGCTTTATTTGACCACTGGAGGTTGCGACTTGATTAGCACAGACTGAAGTTAGGGAGCAGCAGTCAGCTGGACTTTCTCTTGAGTTTAATAAAAAGATCACAAATTATTTATGTTTCAAACAGTATGTGTTTAATCCACTCACAAACAAATAAAATAAACAGTTTTATATGTGCAGCTCCAGTGTTTACAGTGTTTATGCCAAGTTAGCTTCCATTATACTTTATCCATCAACTTTAAGCAAGAAAGCAACCAAAAAAAAACCTGTTTATATCCGAAGTATGATGGCACCCTGTTAGCCTTATTGTCTCTGACATTAGAAGACTAATTGCATCATCCTCGTTATGCTCAGCTACTACAGAAGGTTAGGAGGGACAGATTTTATGAGCCTGCTCTGTATTAGGACAGACTGAAGCCAACTGTGAATGTTTACATCTGCTATTTCTAAAAGCTGTCACTCAGCGACTATCACAAGCCTGTTATGTAAATGTTAGACTAGACTCAAAAACTACAATCAACATGTGCCATTTAGTGGACATACCACTTTTTTTTTTGTTAGCAAAAACTGACTTGTTCTGACTTTCTCATTATTTAATGGGCTAAGCTTAAATCAATTAGGCATTCACAAGAGATTCACATGTATTCCCCAGGCAAATGAATTAATTATGTTCCGTAAATGAGGTTTGAGTGACCTTTAACAGGGAACTATTCATAGTTCAGTTTCCACAATTGAATCTATGGTTGAGCTAACCTATTATGCACTTTGTGGAATATCTAATAGAGCATTCAAAATCTGAATATTTCAGAGCGTCCGGTGACAACACAGTCTGCGAGATTGACCTAATTACTGTCAATAATACTATATCATACAGTAGCTGATAGTGCAAGTTGTTCCATCCATTGTGGAGCCTTTGAGCTATTAGCCAAATGAAAGGGTATGTTTGACTGGCAGCTCACCATTTTACCCCGGATAGATCTTGCTTCTTCATTTATTTTCTATCTTGCTTAAAAAGGAAGTTTAACTCTTGAGATTAAAAAAAAAAATTAAAAGTCTTTTGCAAGAATCACCTTACCAAGACCTCCTGAAGCTCCTGGAGAAAACTCCTAGGACCCTCTTGATGTGAGGCTACAGTGCTAACCAGTAAAAATATAAAATAAAATTGGAAACAAATGGAAAAAAAAAACAATGGCTAATGGCCTACCTCCACCAATACTCTCCCACACCCCTTTGTTTAATTACAGTAAACAGGAAATGGTCAGCACATACACACTACCTTTTAACACACGCTCACACTTCAATGGCCACCCACTCTACCAGCTGAGCCACAGCTGCTTCAGCCCATTTTTCCATTTGTATGACGGTGCCTCCCTTCAGATTTAACTGAATCATCCTTACAAAGACTTGTTTAAAAATACTTCCTTGTGTAATGCTTGCCAAAATATGGCACGAGTGAAAGCAAATTTAGTGTCTTATCAACATTCTGAAGAATCATTACAGTATTAAACAACCAAGGAAGCTTGGTAGGTAGGTAGACCTATAACAACACAGATGAATCATTTTGCACACAGTAATATAGTGCATACAGAAGTTTTGAGAAAATTCTCCATTTTTTATGACCTTTTTATGACACCCCCCCCCCCCCCCCCCCACACACACACACACACACACACACACACACACACACTTTCTGAGATTTTTCATAATCAATAGGCCAAGAACAGCACTTGAAGGTAGCTCTTCCAGATCCATCTTTTTCAGTCATCTTCTATTACCCCTGCGGTCAATACCTCTACCTTTTGGAGGCAACAACAACTTCAACCCGCGGGAGTAACAGCATGGAGCTGAGGTGCTGTGAGGAAGCTAATGAATGTATTTGTCATATCTCTAATGGCTCACTATATCACTACGGCACCTTGGCTAGAGATTTATGGTAATCATGGCTGCAGAGAAGCAAACGCATTCTGTCTCAGGATTTTGAGTTTCTGTGTGCCGAGCTGAGCTGATGAGACACCTTGGGAGAACATTAAACTGATGGCACCAAAGTGTTTCCTGAGCCACAGTTGTGAAAATGTTGACAGTGTGCCACAGTAAATGATAGCCTAAACACACAGAGTTTTGAAATTGGTATTCACATCAGCGAGAGTGCAAGAATGGCAAACTAATGATGAGCCAACTCTACTATTGATTAAAGCTGGCTTATTTTTGTCCCTGTGGATGACACAAGCGCACACACCCAGACCAACATTATCTCGCATGCTGACAAGGCGCCTTTAACGATACAAACTCCAGAAACTTCTTTTTTTCTGTCCCTATTTCGCCTAACAAACCCAATCCATCAGCATAGCTTCATGTTCTTCTGTCAGTCCCACGAGTCCTAAGTGACTTCACTTTGAGACTGTTTTTTATCTACGGTGTGCATTCTGAATGCTAATGCCCTCGTGTTTTGGATTTTTGTGAGTGAAGGGCACACCTAAAGAACTTGACAAGATCAAGTTTTCACAAAAATATGTTATGACTGATTACGAATAATAAAAGTAATTCACAAAAGCATAATTTTCGCAATTATTTCTGTGATAATCATCCACCAGAGCTAAAATTCGAACAACATAAGTTACATTTTATGCAACATGAAAAATATTTAATGTGGGGCAGCTGTGGGAGGGTTAGAGAGAAATATTTGCTCAAGATCTCTCAAGAGCAGCTCCTGCAGCTGAGACAAAAACACACATATAGGCAAGAAGATGCAAGCTGGCTGCACAGTGCTGATGTACTTTAAAAGCACACTTGATCAGCAATTCCTTCTATGAGCCCACACATCCCTCAGACTTCAAAAGACACCTCCTGAAGGTTCGGGGCACAGAACTGAGTCAATAACAGTGGGATGCCTCAGAAGAAATACTTCACTTTGTTGACATAAGACACTGGTAGGATATTTTCATAAAATTATTGCCGTCGTGTGGTTGATTACAGGGCACATTTTTGACAAAAGCATCTTCAAAAACCATGTAAAACTTTCACAGCAGTCACTGAGTTCTCAGAAATATAATACAGAGTACTCATCACTTGCTGCATTCTGGAATATGTCTCGTTCCAAACGTTTGACTCGGTCAGTACAGTCACAGATTGATTATTCCTGCCTTCTAGGTGGAAACGCCATGATTGGGCTAATTTAGGAAACAGCTGAGCTTTTTCTCAGACTGTATTGATGAATGTGTTCCTCCTCACTTGTCTGATTCTGGTCCAATACACTGAAGGTATAAATAGTTTATTGTAAAGGCTGATTTATGTGCTGCTTTCTTTATCTTGCTGTGTTGCTCTGTATAATTAAAGCGTGTAAATGTAAGTCTATTCACTCTGTTTTAGGTCTTTACCATCTCACCACTATGTTTGGCCATCAGATACTGAGTCTGCAATTAAGCAACTGGAGCTTCTGGTGTAGTAGCCAGAATATGGATTGCAGATGACAGAAATCCAGTTTGGTGATTATGGAAAAACGCAATTATAGCAGCTTTAAATTTTAGCTGAAGAATCAGTCAAAATGCAATAACTAGAACAAAACTAGAATGACTACACTGGACAACATTTGATGACTACATTTGATGGCTACAAATGACTACATTTGCAACATTTAAAGTTCTTTATATGTAAAGTTGAATTATTGATTCAAATTAAAGCTCGACTAGTTGAGATAAAAGCAAAAAATGCAAATAAACTGAAGGATCTCCGTTAAAGTGAGTTTAAGTTCTAGCTTGGAAAATACATGAATTCTGTTTCAATGTGAAAGATGTGAAATACTTTTTGATTCAAAGGTAAAGACCTTATGCTTGAGAGCAGCTGAGATATCTGAGACATCACCTGGATTACCACCTAAAGCTGATGATCACTCAGTTTAAGGAATGAAGGCAATGAAAATGCCACTGGATGTGTAAATGCTGACAAACACGGAGTACGTAGAGTCAGATGAAAACTGTTGAAATGTCAGCTATGGAGTAAATGATAAATACAACTGACATGTCGGTGAGCAAAAAAAATATACTGTCAAATCCAAAAATGCAACACCTGACATTTTATCCACTTACTTTAGGTACAGATGGTTAACCAAGTGTTGCAACACTATATCTGTTATATATGCAAATTCCGCATACCAACCAAGAAGAAGGTGGAAAAGAAAAAGAAGACAAAAACTTTGCAGAGCTGAGTAAACATAATTGAAATCATTCCAAGATTGCAAAATGTTTCAATATTGTCTTTGCTTTCCATACTTTTCATCATGCCAAATATCCTTGGGCAAGATACTAACCCCATTTGCCTACTGGTGGTGGTCAGAGGGCCCGGTGGCGCCAGTGTCCGCCTCACCTCTGTCAGTGCGCCCCAGGGCAGCTGTGGTTACAATGTAGCTTGCCATCACCAGTGTGTGTGTGAATGGGTGAATGACTGAATGTAGTGTAAAGCGCTTTGGGGTCCTTAGGGACTGAGTAAAGCGCCATTTACCATCTGTCACACAGCAACGTCTACATGTCAGAGGATTGTGCTGCTCAACACAGATAGTTGCTATCATATATACACTGTAAAGGAACACTTTGAAAGCAAATTAAAAGAGTGGGAAAAATTGGAAGATGCTAATCCAAAAAAGAGGGGGAGAAAAAGAAAAACTAGTCAGTAAAACTAACTAACTAAGGTCCTTTTGTCCACAGAACTCAAGCCAACTATTTCCTCCTGTAGGAAGCTGGATCAGGTGAATCAATCAGACTCTTGCAGTCCACACGCCAAAGTATTCTTGGGGAAGATACTCACCCCACATTGCCCCCATTGCATTTCTGTGAATATCAGAATGTGCTTAGGCATAGACAAAAGTGCTGTAGGAATATTTGTGTGTAGGAATTACTCACTTGTAGTAGAAAGTGTGGAATTTGAGTGGAAAGGTGCTGTATAAGTATCAGTCCAATGTCTGGCTCTCCTTTTCCAATTCCTAACTCTCTCACCAACTTCGATACACAATTTTCATCAGCTTAACCTCAGACGGAAGCGCCGTCTTTCATCTAGAAGTTTATTCACTCCCCTCTCTGAACACAGATACACCACTAACCTTCTCCGAGTCCATCCTTCAACTATGCTCCCAATTAAACTTGTGACAGAAAATATCTGCCGCTCTGACCCACAAGTTTAAAAAAAGAAAGAAAGAAAAGATTAAAAAATAGCATTAAACTCAAAAGGACCCCTTGTCCACTGCATGCAGTGAGACATGATTTAAGCTTTGCATGCAAATTACAAATCATCAATGGATCACTAAAATATGCTCACTAAAACAATCTGAACGCATGCAGAAGAGATTTAAACACTCTTTCCTACACCTTCTATAATCCTAATGGTCACTGTAGCACATTTGAAAACGTCCATTTCATTCCAGGTCCACAGCAGCAGCATGTAACAGCATGTAACAGTGGCTTCTCTTACTCTTAACTTTCTCAAAGTATCCACTGAAGTGGCAAAGCTCCCTAAGACCCACAGCAGCCACGATACTCACATTTCCACAGGCACAGTAACACCCCCTGTGACTAGTTAACTAACATTTCAAATTGTTGTTGAGCCCTTTTTCATTTAAAGTGCGTCAGTGCTCCTGATTGCATCACACCGCAGGCAGCTTGAACATCTAAAGATGCCATTTCTACATGTTTTAATGATGCTGTTTGAGAAGGTCTTGATAAGTTCGTCACTGTGTATTTGTCTGACACCAAAGGGTGTCAAAGAGAAATCAGTATCAGATAGTAAGCCTTGTCAGATTTGTGTATTTATTACCATGGCGTGTTTCACACAAGAGTATTTATCTTTGTTGCGGAAAATCTTGCGTGGCTGCTGGTGCACATACACAACACTTTGCAAAAATATCTGATAATCAGACGTAAGCATCACATGGATTGAGAGATTTTTTACTGGAAATAACAGTAAAACCTCTTTTTCAAGGGCTTGAAAGACTATTAAATTCCAGTTTTAGGCAATTGGCTGACAGGCATGATGGAAAAGAGACAAATTAAAACAAGCATCAAGAAGTTTGACATTAACAACAGCTCCAGTAGAGTGATTTTCTTTCCACAAGATCAGAAAATAGGGCTTTAAATAAGAGAACAACTATTGCATGACCTAATGGTTGATCTGATCACAAAAGAGGACATTTCAATTATGTAACATGTTTAATTTCTTGTAACTCAGTATAATGCTCCCAATTCAATATGCTGCTATGGAAAATAAAGTATTTGCTACTACATCATATGAAAAAAAAATTTGTGAAACACAGTTTATGTTACCCAACATGACAGAAAGAGGTGTCTGTGACAGATTGGAAAACTGTACCCTGTCTCTTGGCCTGTGACAGCTGGGATAAGATGATAAGATAAGATTTCTGGTCTTGAGTTGCAGTGTCAAAAAATGAAGATAAATGAATAAAATGAAAGTTAAAATGTAATAATACAGGTTTAAGTTTTCCACGCTGTTCTGTATATTCAAAATGTGGCTTCTTGATTCAGCTGCACTGAAGATAATGTCAATGTTTAAGTCGGCCTCATTCAGGATTCAACAACAGGCATCCAGAAAGTATTCACAGCACTTCATTTGATCCATATGTTGTCATATTAACACCTTGTTCCAAAATTCATTTTTTTTTACCTTGAAAGTCTACACACAATACCTCACCATGACAAAGTGAAAACATTTTAGCTTGAAATTCTCTACAAATTTGTAAAACATAAGATAAGATAAGACTTTGTTGATCCCACGGTGGGAAAATTCTTACGTTACCTCACCTCAGGTACTGATAGCAGAAGGAAAATACCTCATGAACTCCATCAAGTTTAATGGGTGGCTTTAGTACACAGCCATTATCAGATCTGTCCAGAGAGTCGTGCTGAAGTTACTCCTTTGTTATCTTGGCTGGGTGCTTAGAGTCATTGTCCTGTTTGAAGATGAACCTTTGTCCCAGTTCAAGGTCCTGAGCACTCTGCACTTTCATCAAGAATATATCTGTATATTGCTACATTCATCTTTGCCTTGAGCCTAACTAAGGGCTTTCAACCCCAATCGCTCAGCCTTAGTTCTGGGAAGAGTCCTGGTGGTTCCAAAATTTGGTTCGGTGTAAAGATGATGAAGGCCACTGTATTCTTCTGTAGATCTGTACGTCAATATAATCTTGTCTCTGATGTACAGACAATTGTCTGTAGACAGGATTGAACTTCATGGCTTGGTTTGTGCTTTGACATGCACTGTGAACTATCTTATGTCGACAGATATGTGCTTTCCTAAATTTTGTCAAGTCACCTGACTTTCCCACAGGTGTACTCCAATCAGGTTGTAGGAACATCTGACAGATGATCATTTGTCATTTTATGTCTTTTATTTGTAATATCCATCCATACATCCATTCAGGGTTGCAGGGGGGGCTGGAGCAGATCTCAACTACCATAGGGTGAAAGGCAGAGTACACCGTGGATAGGCCGCCAGTCTGCTGCAGGGCAAACACAGAGACATTTGCACTCGCATCCACAACTATGGACAATTTAGAATCACCAATTAACCTAACCCCACTAGGTGCATGTCTTTAGACTGCAAACACGGGGAGAACCTGCAAATTCCACACACAAAGGCCCCGGCCAGATGGTGGATTTGAACCCAGGATCTTCTTACTGTGAGACAGTATTAACCATCGTACTATATTTGCAAGAATTTCGAGCAAACCTTTTTTTTTTCACTTTGTCATTGTGGGCTGTTGTATGTAGAATTTTGAAGTGAAAAATGAATTGAATCCGTTTTGGAATAAGGCTATAACATCATAAAATGTGGAACAAGTGAAGTGCTGTGAATACTTTCCGGACACACTGTTGATGCATGACTTGTTTGTTCTCACACAGCGTGCTACTCATGCTCATCAGCCTCATCCAGATGACCATATGGGCAGAGAGTGAGCATCAGATCCCCACCAGAGAATTCATTAGCAGCCTTGAAATTGCACAGTGCCATCATCCTTCTGTTTCTTTGAGGTAGCCAATGGAATTCAGACTTATGGGCAGCCTGAGGCAATGACACCACCACTCACTGAAGGAGAACAGTAATTGGACTATGTGTCAGAAAAATCCAGGTTGTGACAAGCCACTCAGCACAGTGTCGCCTTGGCCCCCGATGCAAAGCCGTCTCGTAGCCACTGACTCAACTGATCTGCGTAGTTGCTTCCTTAGCTTTAGAATGGAGGTCAGTGGAGTCACTGTAGGTCAGCAATGTGAAAAGCCTTTCAGTTCCTCTTTTTGAGCATCCCACCATAACACCAAGGAGCTTTGAAAGAAGCACGGGAAGGCTGAAATATTTAATAGGAAATACAGCACTTCACATTTACATTACACCACACTTCATATGAAACTCCTTTATTTGTGACTGATGGAAGTGCAAATCAGCTAGAAGGGACTGCACAGAGCATGTGGAAAGCATGTTAAACAGATGTCAGTTGCAAAATAGATTCCCTCTTCAGCCTTGCTATGCTTCTTTATACGTTTTTTTTTCCAAGAGGAAAACATTGTGTTATTTTGTACTGACACGAGGAGACAAAGCACGTAGATGTAAAAGACAGCAGAAAAAAGTAATAAAATTACAACAAAAAAATACTGACAAGAACAGAAGCAATCGTAAACATGTTTTGCATTTAGACAGTTCAACAATACATTGCATGAGTCTTCATTTAAATATTATATATAAAAGTGACAGGTGTTCATTATAATAGACAATAAAAATAATGCTTAACAGGGTATTTGTTAGTGTATTCATTAAACATACAATATGTACACTTTTATACAAGCCAGTCAGTCTATGCAGAAAAAACTCAATTTTTTCCAGAAGAATATTTTGTTTAGCTTGATGTTTAAAGTAATTCGGAAAGTGTCAGGTCAAAGCAATGTGTCAGACATTATTGATTTTTAAAAGTTATGTAAGATGAATCTCCACTTGCAGCCAAGAGCTTGTCAAGTTTGACTGTAGCTCGAGAAGCGAACTCTTCCACAGGTCAGTTTGGCATGGAGCTGGTCACATTCACCTCTATTCTAAAAAAAAACAGCTGGCTAGCAAAACATTTAAAGTTGTTGAATTTCGGTGTGTGGCTTTACAGTATATTACTGCCCTGCGGAGTAACACCTCTACATTTGCACGACTTTTTTCATGTTTTCCTCTTCACCGGTGAGACCTTGATGTCTTTTCTTCCACCTGCCGTTCGTCTATGTAGCGTTAACTCCTCGTCCTCTCCAGCCTGTTGCTTAGCAAAGTTGACAAACACCTGAAAAACCGAAAGTGCGCCAACATTTTAATGCAAGTGATAAATTATAATGCATAGGATTGAATCATAATTTATTTATATCCAGCAATACATAAGTGATATTTAAATGTCAGGCTTACAACAGCAGTTATTAGCAGATTATGAATATATTTATCAACAACTATAATCTCTCCTATGGAGGGGAAGACACAGATGATGTTTAAATAAACCACGCTATTATATGAAATATGTTTTCATAAGAGAAGTTCTAGCTGTTCATGGTAAAACTCCATTACATGCATAATATGTTTAGTTATTTATGTACTCTTTATAAATGACAAAAATTGCAACCTAAAGATTGAATATTTTCATCTATGAATGCAGCGTGTTATTATGTCCGGAGGAAACTGACAGTTATTGCCTCCTTGTCATGGGACAAATAGCCTTCCGTTTTATTAACACAGTGTCATTTCTCATTGTTGTATGTCATCCAAACCTGATCCAGTGTTGTCTGGGAAACAGAGTAGTCTTCGATGCTGAGCCTGTCTTTATTGGCCACCACCAGCTGAAATATCCTCGCTAGGGAGGATGAGGCGATCTCGTACTGCAGCGTGTTGTAGTGCTTCTCCCGCTGAACGCAGCCAGGGAAACTGGCCTCCATAAAGCTCTCGACAGGCTCCAGCTCCGGGGACAAGCCTGCTTTAGCTGGCTTGATTTTCATCGTGACCACGTAGCCATCACCAAATCTAAATGAAGGAAACACAGCATCAAAACATTCAACATGTTTCCTTATGTGCTCTTATCATTAGTTGATATTAGCTAGAAATTGCCACTGTGACTAAATGACCACTTATATATTTAAATAGTAACAGTCAAAATATGTCTTACTTGTATTTGAGATGCTGAATGGTACCCAGACACTTGAAGGTTCCATTGACCATGATGGCCAGTCGAGTGCACAGAGCCTCACACTCCTCCATGCTGGTAAAAAAACAACAATAATCCATCTTTATTTTTACTGCTGCTGTTTCATGTTTGAGCAATGCATCATCATTTCATGGACCTCTGTGGCGAAATCAAGTGAATGCAAATGTAGCCATGATTTCATCAACAGTTAACCGTTTGGTCAGCTGGTGCAGCAAATGTGTCCAGAGGATTTTAATTTCATTATTAGGCGAACCTGTGTGATGTTAGCACCACGGCCCTGCCATCCCGAATCACACTCATGATGGCATTCCACAGGAAGCGTCGAGAGTGGGGATCCATCCCTGTCGTGGGTTCGTCCTAAACGCACAGAGCCAGAAACAGTCAACTTGAATCTCCGAGCACATAATTCCATACAAACAGAGACCAAAACCTTTTCTTTATCAGCATATGGCAAAGATCTCAGATTTATGCCAATTTGAACTGATCTACACAGTTGCTTGCCAGTGTATAAAACATTCGAGGCCAGGCTTGACTGAACCCATATGGCTTCCCATCTGGATTCATAGAGCATTTCATTGATAAATCCCTGCATAAAAATTTAAAATCCCAAACAATGGGCTCATGAGCTTTTCGTCACTGGCTAACTCACCAGCAGCACCAGGGCCGGGCAACCAATCATTGCGATAGCTGTGGAGAGTTTGCGTTTGTTGCCTCCACTGTAAGTCCCTGCACAGCGGCCTGCATATTCTGACAGACCCAACTTCTGAATGCCCCACTCTGCAACCTAGATGGGGCAAAAGATTCATCTTTAGTGGCTACTTAAATCCAAAACAGCGATCTTTTATAATGGACAACCCACCCGTTAAGATAGCATTTCATAAAATATCATAAAATGCATGAGCAAAATTAGTACAGAAAAGAAGAATGGGCAAATATTTAAAAAAAGAGAACAAAACCATTATGAACAAAGCAGATTTCTACTGCTTTGCTGAACTAAAGTGTCACTGGATTAGCCGAGTGAAAAACATCCTTAGCCTGTTCGATATGTAAAGCAGCTGGAGTCCAACTCACTCTGGGGATCTCTGACTCGGGCACCCCTCTGAGACGAGCGTAAAGGTAGAGATGTTCCCTGCCAGTAAGAAGCTCATCGATGGCATCAAACTGAGGGCAGTAGCCCATGTTCTGGTGCACATCCAGAATCTCTGTCAAGATGCTACAAAACAGGACAAACAATGCAATTCAGTGCAGTGGGCTGACGGAGCACCTAACATGGTAGGAATAACAAAACATCAATCAATTCCAGAAGGGACAGATCTATAGTGATTATTTAAGAAAGCTATCCGAGGAAGCTCAGAAGCTGATTCCTCTCACTAGAAAGGGACTAAAACATTGCTTACCTAATCTTCTTGTCAAGTGTATTTAATTTAATGCCCATATTTGTCAGACAATAATTACTATCATTTGACACATCAGTGCTTCACATTCTTTGAATCCCTAGATTTTTGTTCAAAGACATTTTCCACTTAACTGACAAGGTATTCTGAGGGGAAAACTGTGAATTTTCAAATAACTGGCATGAAACTCCTTGACAAAATGAGAATTTAGACTTTGAAGTCTAATTGCTATTCAAGCCCTCCTAGGCTGCGTTTTTTCCCCAAATCAGAGTATCACAGTGATGAGTTTAATAGTCTGATGGTGTTAACACACAGGTAATGTCAGGTTGACCTTCCCGTATTCAAACTGTCTTATTCAGTGAACTGTTTCTGGTTTTCACTCATCTGGAACTGTGTGCAGGATAAACCAAGAGCAAAGTTTTCTCTTTTTCGAATAAATTCCATCTGATGCAGGCCTGAACAGATTTTGTGTTCTATTATCCAGGGACCATTTTTTTTGAATAAACTTTATGTACCTGTAACCAGCCACAGAAGCCTCTCCAGAGGTGACATCAGTGTCACCAGTCAGCATTTTGAAGGTTGTCGTCTTCCCAGCTCCATTTACTCCCAAGAGACCAAAGCACTAACAGGAAAAAACGCAAACAGGCTTATGAATGCACTTAAATAAACTCCCATTTATATAGAATGAAACTCATATTCCATGATATTCGATCAAGCTTGATTAGACTAACTAGAAGAGATAAATATCGAACTGCAAATTGCGAGGCGTGTTACCATGCCACTGTAAGGCTCTAATGCCAAATCAGTTTGTCAGTTTATTTGAAGAGATGCAGAAAGAGAAAACTGACAGCAAATAGAAAAGAGTAGTAGGTCTCAATATAAATGTCCTCAGTGACTTTACCTCTCCTGCAGGGACTCCCACACAAATCCGGTCCACAGCTGCCCTCTTCCTGTCCACATACGTCTGTGCAGAGAAGGCAGGGAGACATTTAAGTTGTGTAGTGCTGCTCGAACAATAAGAATTTATGTTTAGAAAAGGTGGTGGATTTTTTGGGAAAATAGTTAAATTCATGTTTAGCACTGCATTAAGTTTGCTATCCAGTATTTATTAAGAAAAGTTCTATGATTCTGGTATCAGGAAAGCACTCTCGCGTTACTTGAGACACAAACAAAAACAAAACAACTCCCAGCTTCTTTCCTGCTCCGTCTCCATAGAGGGATTTACTTATGTTATTTGTGGGCCGTTTTGCATTATAATCTGAATTTTACAACTTTGATTTCTTTTTCAGGTACTTGCATGATGAGACCTGTAGCTGGTAGAAACATTGCTAATGAAATTAAAGGGAGCTGTAATTCCAATGTGTGGCGACCTTTTCTGTATTCAGTACTTATCCCACTGGAGTTTTTCTGAATGTTCCCACGAATACTAACCTTTAGTGCCTTCCCTTCTGTTTTTAATTTTTCATTTAACTGGATGCTGATGTGAATACAAATGAAAGGATGTCTGGAAATAAATTTTATTCTGAAACTGAAAATGAAATTAACAAAACTGGCCTGGAAGAAACCTTGAAACTTCTATTTCATACAGTCTTATAATCCAAAATGCGCAATGAAATATCACAATAAATATGAAATTAGTCATTTGATTAAAATGTATACCTTAGAGAGGTCCCTGATCTGCAGAATGTCAGCCTTGTTCCCTCCATCGTAAATCCTCTGCCTCTCTGCTGCAACATCATCATCCTCGTCTTGTGCAGGACTCTGCTTGTAGTCTGACAACCTGGGAGGTTTGGAAAAAAATCATCAGCACTGAAGCTTCTAGTGCAAAAGAGCTCCTCTGCTCTAAATTCTAACCCTATGGTTAAGTTACTGATGTTTATTTAAATTTTAAGCTAGTGTGCTTTTAGCTGTGTTCTTACCAGTGGTCCAGGAAGAATCTGTACTGGATCAGAAGATTAAGAATAAAATAAACAAAGCCTTCCACTGCCATGAAAGCAATATTTTTCCCCACAAAGTCCCATCGGAAAGGGTCCAATGTGTAATCTTCACCTGGAAACAGACGAGGTCCAAACTCAAAATTTACTACAATTTTCAGTGAGTGAAAGGGTACTTTATGCATAGACAGTACAGATGGTACAACACTATGCTTAATCTAGCCTAGAAGATCTACATGTCATGGTCCTGGGTCGGTGACCCAGCATTTTGTTGTTGTTATTGTTATTATTATTATTATCTCATGTTTGGGGGTATTCTGATTATGTATTTGGGGTTGGATGTTTCAGTTCTTTGGTTACGGGTTATGCTCCCGGTCAGTTTCGTGTTCTTTGTTCCGTCAGTGTATACTTCCTGTTTTACTTTGTAGATCCATGTGTGACTTCACTGTGTTCAGCTTGTGTCTTCCTATCATTATGTGAATTAGGATAGGCTGTGCTTCCCTCCTGTGGTCATGTCATCTGTGTAACTCTGTGTTTTCTCTGTGTCTCTCTGCCCGGTTCATCACTCCACGTTCTTATGGTTTCAGGATAGTTCTTTAGTTTTCCCCAGTTTAGGTTTTGTTAACTCTCCATTCTGCTCTTCCTGTTTTTGCCACTTTGTCACTCGTGTAAATAAAGTTCACTCGCATCACAGTCTATGCCTGCATCTTGGGTCCTCCTTCTCAACACCACACGTCTGCTACCCCAGCCGTGACACTACAGTGTGGTATTAAGAGTACAAACTACTAGAAACTACGAGGACCCAAATTAGCAATTTTGTAAAAGTTTGCTTGAATATTTTCACAAATCACACAGTATGAAATTTTATCAGCTAAAATGATGGATAGGTACACAGTACATACCAAAGCGGGCATACACATCAGTAACAGCCTGGTTCATGGCCATGTCTATCAGCCCCCGTCCCAGGCAGAAGTGAGGGAACACCAGCAGGACTTTCTTCAGCCCCTCATTGAACACGAGCAAAGACTGGCCACACAAAAACACACATATACACATTGAGTTTAAGTTACCTCAAACATCTAAATATAAAAATATATCACATAATTGCAACATCTTTTCTAAAAAATTTTGAAATGCATCAGATGTTCTAAGAATGAACAGCTCATATAAATGACCAGGAAATGCAAATATTCTACTTTGGTTTTGAGGGAAAGTTGAGAACCTAAAATATATTCATCCACTTATCCAGGTCATGGGGGCAGAACTGTCCAGGCCTCCCTCTCCTCAGTCATCTCCTCCAGCTTTTCAAGCCAAGAGACATCTCTCTAGCATGTCCTGTGTCTATTCTAGGTTCTCCTCCCAAAACACCTCATATAAGTGATAATCAGCTGACATTTCACCCTCTTTTCACCTGAGTTCACACAACATACAGCCAGAGATTGATGATTACAAAATCAATCATCTATCCTGGTTTCAAGTGCACTTCCGAACAGTGGAATCCACAGATGGGGTACAAAGAAGGCCCAATAAGGTCCACAAGCTAAGGTCTGGCTGCCACTCATCCAGGCCGAGGTTCTGGTATCCATAGTCCAGGTGAGGTTCATTTGTTTCTTTTTTCTGTCTTTCTAGGGGTTGTCTGAATTGCTAGGTCTGCGCCTGGACCAATTTAACTTGGGAGACATAACCAGGGGCTCCCAAATCAAATTGGTATAAACATAGTTTCTCCTTGTTAAACTTTAAAAAGTTGCTGAAATTTTCTTCAAAGTAGACCCACCACCCAGTCATGCTTAACACTGGAGCAGATGTCTTTTGTTATGTTAATTGCACATTTGATATAAGAACAGCCTTCCTCAGCTGTTTCCTATTTTTCTCCCAAAGAACAAGACTCTAGAAATGAAGAAAGCGATACTTCCTTTCAGCTGAAATAAAACCTCTTTCTTTCCAGTGATCATTTTTATGTCTTGCTTTGCCTACACAGATAAGTCTAAAATATAGCAATTAATTTTTTAATGGGTTTTAAATGTATTCATGTATAAAGCAAACAGTTTTTTCACCATAGAAATTCACAAATTCTCTGAAATCCTTGGAAATATCAGGCAACAAAAATATAGCCCATTTGACCTTCAGCTTCTCTCATGACTCATATGTCATGAGAGAAGCTGTGTACAGATGTGCATTGGACAGAACCATCTGGAGGGAAGGACAATCTCCATTTTTTTTTTTTTTTTGAGCAGGCAGTCACCTGTCACGATGAGAGCACATCTGCACATATGTGCCCTTTCCCTCCAACTTCAGTTTCCTTCTGCTTCTCTTTTTCCTTTATTTTCCACTTGCCAGCATAGGTGTTGGCAGTTGTTGTGGTCGACTTACATGTTCACACCAAATTGTCAATCAGGAGTCTAAAAGCCCTGCAGTTATTAGTTATCCCCTGCCCTGCAGACCAGCAGCTTAACTTCCCTCATGCTTCCCCAGCTGTGCCAAACAATTGATCAGCTTTTGTGTGAGCACCTACTATATAGCTGTTTTATAAAAGAGAAATTCCACTTAACTGCTTCAGTGTAAGGCTTCTAGTGCCAGCTAACTGTCACATTGACCTGACTTAGTATAGATCTGCACCTAATGTCATGAGTAACACCTGTGCTTTCCTGCTATGGTGCTAAAAAGCCATATACTCTCCAACAGCACTCCCCTGACTCTAATCCTAATTCTGATCATTCTGTCCCTGCTGGTAAACATCAGCTGCCGTGTGTTCAAATCCTTTGGGAGCAGCCATGTATTTAAAAAATATGGTTAAAAACATATATTACTCATTCAGCCATCAGGGAGCAAGAATAAAATGACCATAATATTTACTCAATGATATTACAATACATATAATAATATTATATAGTAGATATTATGACACCATAATATTGCTGTATTATAATATTTTAGAATATAAACAGTCACTGTTACAAAATACTGTTTGGTGACAGTTTTATCACTGTATTGTTTTATGAAAAAGCTTTTGTGTGAGTTTAATAAGGAACATTTGTGTTCTCATGTCTTTCTGTATTCATGTTCTTGCTCTTCTATTTATCTCCTTTCCCACTGAAGAATTCTGATCCAATCTTACTTCCAATTTTCAAACTCAAATCACCTCAGTCTTTGATCCCCAATCAAACCATCACCTGCCGTTTCATCCAACTCATCCTCCAGTGTCTAGACTTTACAGGTCTTGTCCTGTTTCCTATCTTCTTCATTCAGAATCCTGTTTTGCTACTTCATCAAACCACCATCTATTAACTCTTCATGAATTATTCAGTTTATTTCACAAAAATTATATTCTTTGCTTTCAAATGTTCTCTCACTATTGTGAAACATTTGTAATGTTTTATAAATGTATGCGATTCAGCTGTGGCTGCTTCATTCCAAAAGTAATAGCACTGAAAATGTTGCCCTGTAGTTACTGGTGAAGCTGAACTGGAATGTGAGTATAACTGTGCAAATGCAAAACATAATGTAAGATGTAATGATTAATTCAAATAAGCATTAAGTACAGTGAAATGTTAGAAGGCTACATGATTTTTAATCAGTACATACCCGATTGTTTTCAAACAGCTCCAGGATGAAAGTGATGGCACTGCTGTTGATGCCTATGAACAGGTTGATGCAGGACAGAGACACATATGCTGTACTCGGGATGTTGAATATATAGGACAAGGGATACATCATGGGTGTCACTGACCACCTAAAGGCAAGAGATTAAAAGACAAAAACCAACATATTTTTAAAAATTCTCAATTAAAAATATTTTTTTCTTTGTTTGTACTTTTAATTGTAACTTTTCTATTAACTTTTTGTCAATTATTTAGTTATTCGGTTATTGTCTTGTTATACCATAGCAACAGAACAACAAAACTGAACCGAATTAAAGTAAACAACAGCTTACCCATAGAGCAAAAGGAGTGATATTAGTGCTGGCAGGTTGGATGGTGATGTGTAACACTTTTTGTCAAAAGCCATGAAAATGCCAACTACCATTGCAGAGCTGAGAGTGTAGTTCATCTAGATAAACATGAAGAGTGAGTAAGAAGACAGAAATCCAATATTATGAAAAATAACTCTGATATAGGATATATTAACATACAGTTATTACATTTCACTTAAGCCAGTCTAGCTTCACTTACCATGTCCCAAAAGAAGTTGGTCACCCAGTAAACTACAGGGCTGACCCCACTGACAAACTGCAGGTGCTTGGCTTTGGTCACGCGCTCCTGTATGAGGTAGAGGACGAAGCTAGCAGGGATGAAGGACATGGCAAAAATAACACAGATTGCCACCACGGCGTCGACTGAAGTGGTCAGCCTGATGGAGGAAGCAGATGAAGTCAGTTCTGTATATTCTGGGGTTTGTTATTAAGAGACTCAAAACAATGCTGAATCCATGCTAAATCACAAATGGTTTGAGGCTTTAGGTTATCTCAGAATTAATAATGAGCTAATTAAAAATAAAAGCATTTTTTGGCCATAAATATATCTTTATAGTACTGTGCCAAAGTCTTGAGCCACACCACATTTCTCCTTTTTTCTGGAGAAGTGGAGGATGATCTTTGAATCAACAATAAGTTGAATCTTTGGGATTCAACTTATTGGTGCAACAATATGTTTTCATGTCTGTCAAACTCTGTTTTCTTTGGCATTTTTACAGATTGAACTAAAGAAATGGGAACAAATTATGTGTTTTTTGTGACAGGCTGCTAGTAACAAAGTGCTAAAAGATACAACTTAAAATTGGTTCTTTGCCAATATTCCTTCATCCCTTGAATAAGGTGCATTTTTTATGATTTAATGTTTCATAAGTCAGTGTTAAGTGGTTAAAAAATATATTCCTCTGAAAATGGTCAGTTACAAAGTCTGAACTGAAAATGATTGAAAAAGGAAATCTTTCAAAGGCCGTCAGAAAGCTTCAGAACGCATTGCTCAAGATCACTTTTAAAATAACTTCTGGCTCATTGGAAACAAAATATAAAGAAATGAAAGGTGGCTTGAAACCTTTGCCCAGTACTTGAACTTACTAGATATGTTAAACCTACCGAAAAGACAGCCCATGTATATTAAGCTAAATCCAAATAATGTAATACTTCACAGCTTAACATAAGAAACACAGACAGTAACTTGCGCCTTTACAGGGAGTGCAGAATTATTAGGCAAATGAGTATTTTGTCCACACCATTCTCTTCATGCATGTTGTCTTACTCCAAGCTGTATAGGCTCGAAAGCCTACTACCAATTAAGCATATTAGGTGATGTGCATCTCTGTAATGAGAAGGGGTGTGGTCTAATGACATCAACACCCTATATCAGGTGTGCATAATTATTAGGCAACTTCCTTTCCTTTGGCAAAATGGGTCAAAAGAAGGACTTGACAGGCTCAGAAAAGTCAAAAATAGTGAGATATCTTCCAGAGGGATGCAGCAGTCTCAAAATTGCAAAGCTTCTGAAGCGTGATCATCGAACAATCAAGCGTTTCATTCAAAATAGTCAACAGGGTCGCAAGAAGCGTGTGGAAAAACCAAGGCGCAAAATAACTGCCCATGAACTGAGAAAAGTCAAGCGTGCAGCTGCCAAGATGCCACTTGCCACCAGTTTGGCCATATTTCAGAGCTGCAACATCACTGGAGTGCCCAAAAGCACAAGGTGTGCAATACTCAGAGACATGGCCAAGGTAAGAAAGGCTGAAAGACGACCACCACTGAACAAGACACACAAGCTGAAACGTCAAGACTGGGCCAAGAAATATCTCAAGACTGATTTTTCTAAGGTTTTATGGACTGATGAAATGAGAGTGAGTCTTGATGGGCCAGATGGATGGGCCCGTGGCTGGATTGGTAAAGGGCAGAGAGCTCCAGTCCGACTCAGACGCCAGCAAGGTGGAGGTGGAGTACTGGTTTGGGCTGGTATCATCAAAGATGAGCTTGTGGGGCCTTTTCGGGTTGAGGATGGAGTCAAGCTCAACTCCCAGTCCTACTGCCAGTTTCTGGAAGACACCTTCTTCAAGCAGTGGTACAGGAAGAAGTCTGCATCCTTCAAGAAAAACATGATTTTCATGCAGGACAATGCTCCATCACACGCGTCCAAGTACTCCACAGCGTGGCTGGCAAGAAAGGGTATAAAAGAAGAAAAACTAATGACATGGCCACCTTGTTCACCTGATCTGAACCCCATTGACAACCTGTGGTCCATCATCAAATGTGAGATTTACAAGGAGGGAAAACAGTACACCTCTCTGAACAGTGTCTGGGAGGCTGTGGTTGCTGCTGCACGCAATGTTGATGGTGAACAGATCAAAACACTGACAGAATCCATGGATGGCAGGCTTTTGAGTGTCCTTGCAAAGAAAGGTGGCTATATTGGTCGCTGATTTGTTTTTGTTTTGTTTTTGAATGTCAGAAACGTATATTTGTGAATGTGGAGATGTTATATTGGTTTCACTGGTAAAAATAAATCATTGAAATGGGTATATATTTGTTTTTTGTTAAGTTGCCTAATAATTATTCACAGTAATAGTCACCTGCACACACAGATATCCCCCTAAAATAGCTAAAACTAAAAACTACTTCCAAAAACATTCAGCTTTGATATTAATGAGTTTTTTGGGTTCATTGAGAACATGGTTGTTGTTCAATAATAAAATTATTCCTCAAAAATACAACTTGCCTAATAATTCTGCACTCCCTGTATAGGCAACCAGTCTTCTTTTTGCATTTCACTTTGTGGATCATTAGAAAAGATCACAGGTTTAAGGCACTTCCCCACAGATTTCTACTAAGTCCATCTTTTATACAGTCTATGGTTGATTTACAGACTACATTTAAACACAGCTAAAAAAGAAAAAACTACAGTTATTACTCACACAGTGACTTCAGAAAGCTGCTCTTTAGTGAGGTTTAGTGGGTGGTTGATGGCAGTGATCCCGAACTCTACAGGGTTGGCATTTGTGGGTAGGAAGGCTCGCAGAATAGCATTATTAGCCACATTGATGAAGGCCACCATGGCGTGCCAGCCTTTGTTATTATACCACACCTGGCAGAGAAGAACAGAACTAATTGAACACATCTCGCAACTGTGTGATCAGCCTGTTATAGGACATAGAGGATCTGCAAATGTAGTCTTCAGAATAAATTTACAAGTGGAAAACATTTAAACTAACTTACAGGAATCAATCAATGACATGACAGACAATCAGAAAGTGAAAGGTTTGTAAAACAGAAGCAAAGTATTAGACTGTCAAACTGCTTGTGTTTACAGTCATTTCTGCCACTTTGCTATTTGTGGAAAAACCCACTCTTCTATCAAGCTGCACACCTACCTTTATATTGAATTCACTTTCCATATATCGTAAGAAAGTGCCAATGTCCCTCAGGGCAAGTCTGCTATAGTAACCCTGCAGACAGCAGTTCATTATTATTAATTTTTATTGACCTATTTCAAACTTGCACACTCGATCTGTAAATCATAACACAAGAATCATCACCCCAGTGATGTTGAGCATCCGTCCCAGCTGATGAAAAACGTTCCGGATATCTTTAGGGTCCACATCCAGGATGGGGAGTTGCCCTCCAACTGACAAACCTCCATATCTGAGGACAGAAGATATTCACTCACATCACAGTTCCTCACATCAGCATGTCTTTAACACATTGCTGTGTCGTTGTAACAAACGACAAAAAAAATGGGAAAAATAAAACATTAAACAAAGAAATAAAATTGTTACCTTTGTTCATTCACCCAGTACTTGCTTTTCAAACTGTGAAAAGAAATGTAGTTTTCATTAAGGAGAATGATCATTAATATTTGCTATTTGCCTTTCTTTTTTTAGCTCTTTGTTTTTTCTTTTGCCTTAAACCTTTTCTCCTTTTATTTTCCTTTAGGGCATATTTTCCAGCTCTGTGAGGGTTTTTAACACACTTGTATTTCTTCTTTAAATCCACCTGGTTTTACCTTTTGAGTACAGCTTACAACTACATTCAAACTCACCTAGTTCTAATAAGGCTGGGGTAGGTTTTGACCAAGTAGTCAGAGATGTTCCTGTCAGTCAGATCCAGCATTGTGTCTTCCGTTGGCTCCAGTCGCTGGCGAGGGGGCAGACCTCCTGCACCATCTGGACAGATGGGCATCATGGTCAGTTTGTTACTTGTGCTGCACTGGCAGGAAGGTGATGGGTTTCTCTGGTTCCATGCAGGACTTTGTAAGATGTTGCTAACCGCTGGGGAGACATCAGGATACTCCCACTCTGGGGTCCTGTTACTGCAGGGAACTCTGGAGGGAGAGGAGTGAAGAAATTAAACTGCAAAGGTAAAATCACTCATGCGGTAAAGCTACTATCTACGTACTGTATATACTTAGCTGTAGTTTTAACCATCCACTGTATATAATTCAGCCACTGGATTATTCTTTTTTAATGAAGCTTTTTTTTTGCTTTTTGCAGTTCTCCAATAAATAATTTAAATGAAGTTAAAGCAAGAGTTCAATAAGGTTCTTTTGCTGCCCTAAATTCTTCATTATTTCATTTTTGTCAAAAGTCTAAATTTTAATTTTGCAGCTCTTGTCCACTTTACTTTTGCTCTCCAAAACTTTCCTGCTTTTCAAATTCATTGTAATATCTCACTGTGCCTTTCATCCCTCCTCCTCCCTACACCCAGCTCATTCGGACTGTCCTTGGAGTCTCATCCGAAGTCTCCATCAGCCATCTGCTCACTCTATTTCAACGCCAGCAGCATCTAGAGATTGAGTGGTCTAGTCACTACTTCCCACCTTTATTCGGGACTCCCCTGTATAATGCTACTTGTTATTGTACTGAAAAAAAAAAGTTCTGTTCTCACTGCTTTTGCTTTTTTTTTTCCTTCCAAACTTCTTGGAGCTGACTGTTATGATTTTGAGTCTTTTGGATTAATAAGTCAAAACGGAAGTATGAAGCTTAAAATTAAAGTATTTGACAACAAATTTGAATATTATGTTTTTAAATGAGTTTAATGTTATTCCAGATACAGATTCTGCAGATTTGCTTCTATTAAAAAATACATATGGATACAGTTTAAAGATGTGTTTGTTTGACTATATTGTTTCCTGGCATTGTATGAGCCCTAAGAAAATAGGCATCAGTGCTCTAAGATGTAGCAGAAGGAGTGTTGTTATCTCTAGTCATAATGCTCACCCTAGGGGTTCTCCTTCCATGCATCGTGTGCCCAGGCCTGGTGGCTTTAGCAAGCGCTCTATAAAGTGTTTCATTTTGGGGTCATATGGCCTCTCATTGCTAATACAGTGATGAAAAAATACAAAGAAGAAAATTAAACTGGAGGAAAAAAGCAAATATCTATCATCCAACATGTAACTGAAAGATTTATCTAAAGCCTTCACACCTGAAGAAGGTGAACTGCTGTCCGTACATCCAGGGGCTCAGAGTGAGACTGGGATATTCTCCAAAAGGAGGGACAATCATGGTGAAGATCAGTGCTATCAAGACAAAACTGGCAGGAAGGACGATCTGGAATCAGACAGTCACAAGCATAATAACAACAGTTTAGAAAATGTTGTGCAAAATAAGCGGACACTTTTGCAGATACATCCAAACAAATTTGGCTCAAAAAATGTTTTCAATAAACACATTGTATCTGTTAAAACCGTCAAATTCATTCAAATGGGTCTCTCAAGAAACTCACACCAGTCTATTCAGTTTATATGCTTCACACAATGCAACCACAAAGCCATTTCACTCATCACGTCATTCCCATGTTTATGAGATCCTGTACCTGTGCCAAAAAGTCTTTCTGGCTTCGTATGGCATGGTGGAACCTCTTTACCAGCAGAGCATGGAACTGTTTCAAGATCAGAAATCCACCTTTCACCTGCCTGGAGCCCTTTCCTGCACTGCTGTCCGATGACTGGTCGGTGGGGTTCACTCCATTATGTTCTGTGTTCAACAAGAAAACAGTAAGCAGCACTAAAACCATATCTACAGAAAACAAAGCATTTTAGATGAACAGCCTAATCTGCATGTGGGAACAGGCTGTGAATGAGTGTTACTGCTAAAATCCACTGAGCAAGGCATCTAAAGTATTCTGAGGATTATGAATATATTTTCTGAATACCACAAATGCATGAATGCGAGTAAATATATGAATCTGATGCAGCACTATAAATAGAAAAGAGCATATAAGCAGCAAAAACAGACACTAAATTCTAACTAAGGCAGTCATACCTGGGCCATTCAAGCTAAGTGAGGCTTAACACAAAAGGATTTAAATGGTCACAGAAAACATGTTCTGAGCTCGAATAGTACTTTTTTGCATACTTGTCACACTTAGATGTTTCAAATCATCAAACTAATTTTAATATCAGACAAAGAGTAAACAATAAATGATCAATTATTAATTTCTTGTTGAATCAAGAATACACTTGACAAAGTGAAGTGGGTTGAAAGATTTTAAAAAACAACACAACTGGGACTCCAGTGAACCACAGTGAGCACCATTATGTGCAAATTGAGTGAACTGTGGTGCACTTTCCCAGGAGTCGCCAGCCTACCAAAGAAATTGCAAGAACTTCGGCCCTCACTTGTTTCAGAGTTCATGATTTAACAATAAGAACGAGACTGGGCAAAAATGGCATCTACTGAAAAGCTGCAGCGTGAAAACCGCTGCTGACCAAAAAAGAACAAAAAGGCTGATCTAATACCAAAAAATATCTTGATGGTCTCCAAGCGTTTTGTCTGTGGACAGACCAGACAAAAGCTGAACTTTTTTGAGGGTTTTCATGGCGGCTTTGCTACTTCAGGACCTGGATGACCTGCCATGAAACCACGAATTATGCTCTCTACAAGAAAATGCTCAAGTAGACTGTATGGCCCTCAGTTTGTCCCCTGAGGTTGAAGCACATGTTGGTTGTGCAGCAGGACAACGATCCAAAAGAGCACCAGCAAATCCATCATTGAATGGTTCAGGTAATAAAAATAAAGGTGTGTATGTATGTAAATTTGATTGAGATTCTTTGCATAATCTTAAAGTTGATGCTCAAAACCATTCCAATGACATGAATTCAAACAGTTCTGCAACAACGTCCAGGCCAAAATTCCTCCACAGTGATGTGAAAGACTCATTGCCAGTTATTGCAAACACTTGAATGCAGGGGTGACACAAACGGTTATTAGGTCAGGGGGCAATTATTTTTTCACATAGGGCTAGGTAGGTTTGGATAGTTTATTTCCCTTAATACATAAAATCATTGCATTTAGTATTTAATTGGGTTGTCTTTATATTAAAAATTGTTCGGTGGTCTGAAATATTTAACTGTGACAAATATGCAGTAAAATAAGAAATCAGAACGCAGGACAAAAAAATTTCACAGCAGTGTATAACAGTTTTCATCATTTTCTAATTTGGTTTACCTCAGGGTTATCATGTCAGGTGGACTAAAACCCTTTATCATCAACATTTTTCATTTGATATTCAGGTGAATTCATCTTATAATGTTTCTAATCTGCTTTGAATTTATTATGTTCCTCATTATAATCAGTTACTTGTATCCCCCGTCCATAGCGACTAGGATACTAGTTCAACATTCTGTCTACTATTTCGCTGTTTTAGACTAATTTTCTTGTAAATCAATAACTAACAGATTATTCTGTACTCTCAGGAAATAATTCCAACTTTTGTACAAGCTTTTATCTTTCCATGTCCAAATATTGTTGTTTAAAAAAAACTGTTAGCCATACTTTCATTAGTAATTTTAGCATGTTTCATCTCTTCCTCAACTAAGACTTAGTAGTTGTTAAGCCGCAGTCTATGAATTAGCCATACTATTTATTAATAGTTTAGTTAGCCATACTTTTGAAACCGAAGGGATCGCTATGTGGTTCTAAATCTCTCTGAGCTATTATAAACAGTAAGATGGAGATGGATGTAAGCTAAATTAGCAGCATGTTCACTTGTCGCACAACTTCCTTGTTCGGACCCCCTGTGACTTCACTAACCAATCAGAAGCCAGGAATTCCTATCCTCAGGTAAATTCAACACATAAATATTATTGCTTTGAAAATACATACATAAAGATTCAAATATGTAAACATGTAAATATCAAATATAAATGGAAGTGGGTATATAATTATCTCTGAAAACCTCATCTAACCCATGTAGAATTTATTTCTACACTTTACAATTTTTCTACACCTGCCAAAGAGGTCATGTAATTAGTTAGACTTCTACTCCAACATATATGTGCACTTGGAAAAAAGAAAAACTGCTGTTCTCAAGAAAATATCATAAACTGAAATGGATCCAGATATCTTTCTGGGTCTATGAATTCAATTCATAGATAATATGTATGAAATTTTCAGTGTTGACTAAAGTACCCAGTCACTTTTACATTTTAATCGTGTATGCATTCCCTTTGGCTATTATTTTTACTGCTTACCCATTACCTAACTTTTTGAGGTCACTTCTTTAATTAATGGTTATAGTACCCCTAGCTACTGGAAAGGTACTCTCTGGGGTACTTGCTTCCCTGGTTGGGATAAATGCCTTTCAGAGTGTTATAAATAACTGTCCTTATGTGAAAAGTCCCACATAAAAAGTTAGGAATAAAATATTTAATCGATGAAAGAAAAAAAAAGATCTGATTGGCCCAGGTCCAGTGACAAAAAACAGCATTTATATTGCCAGAGTTCAGTCTAATGGCTCTTAACGCTCTGACCTTCATCTCCCTCTATGCCAACTTTGCAGCCATTTTTTCTCCCTTGTAACATCCACTGTTCTAGAAGTAGGACACATAAGTGAAACAAAAAACACACACATATACACACAAACTAGAGGGTTAAAAAAAAGACAAATGAAGCACCACATCACACGTGAAATCTAAACAAGTACTTTGGCTGCTTTTATAGTCACAGTTGTATAATCTACTTCGAGGATACGCAACACTAACAGCCTAATAAAAACAGGTGTGAGACTGGGCAAAGGGTCAGAAATTCAATTCCAGCAAAAGGCCATGGAGAATATCAGTGGTGGTATTTACCAGGAGTGGTGGCATTATTCGCAGCTTCTCCGTCTGCAGTGACCTTTATGAATATCTGCAGAGAGAGAAAAAGAACTTCCTTAACTTCAAAACTTTTCATTCATTTAGTATAAGTCCATCCTTTATGTTCTGAATATATTGTACCCTTTTTTCTTTTTTAATTTTTAACTGACAAATCACTAGAACTGTGTGCAGGTAGAAAGCAACAGCAGAAAAGAGAAAAGAAGAAAAGATGCAGGATCCAAGTCTAATAAAGACATTAGCTGAAATCTTATAGCACTTGGTCTTTAAAAAAAAAACTTTACAGATGTATTAATATAGTTAAAATGCTGCAGAGGCATGTCATGTTTAAAAGTACACAATTTTTCTAATCCATCCAATGAAAACAAATGTTGACCTTTTCAGAGCTTTTAAAAGTACTAATAAGGGCAAAAAAACAAACTTCTCTTACAATGTCTGGCTCTTTATTTCATTTATCAGAATTTTCAAACAGGTTTTATCAAAATTCAAACTTTCCAAAATTAAATATAAATACATATTCTGAAGACTCTTAACTATGCTATCCACAGTATCAACAAACAACAGACATCCGTACCTCCTCTAGTGATGTATCAGAGATGCCAAAGCTGCTTAGACCCATATCAGCAAGTGTCTCCTCCAGCTCCCTAAACAGGCTAGCATAGGCCCGATGTTTAAACCCTTTACTGGGGAGCAAATAGGTCAACTCCTGTCCAATCATCTCAATCAGCCTGGCCTCGGGGACATGGTGGTGGATAAGACTTGTGATGCTGTCTATATCCCCTGGAAAGAGGACAGAAATTCACAAATAAATGAGCTACTTAAGAGCAAAGTGTTCCCAAAATAGCAGAAACCAACACAAGGACAAAGGAACAAAAACTGCTTGAGATGCAAAAAAAAAAAAAAAAAAAAGAACCCAAAAAACAAACAATTTTATTCAAGCACATAAACGCGTAAGCAAATTTATACTTCACTTCACCAGCTTCACAGGGTTGCATCTTAAGTACGTGTCCTCAGGCAGAACAGTAATAGCAAGCTCATGGGTCAATATGACCATTAAATTGGGAATGTGAAAAAAAATTGTCTGTTTATGTTCTGTTTTACAACTTTGATAAGTCAACAAGTCCATACTGAAACGTATAAACAACTCAGCAGGTTGCACACACATGTGCATTTTCTCTGCTACACTTGTGAGGGCGCCCACTTACATAAAGAACAGCTTCTTCCAACAGTAAAAGACTTTTGTGGCCAGATTCAAAAGAAAAAACTTATTATTATTATGACATTATATTATTATTATTATTATTATTATTATTATTATTACTACTACTACTACATTTTAATTAGGCAGGGCTCCATTGTAAAAGGGTGATGCTATGCACCAGGAGTTTCACTGTACGATACATTTATTATTTACACCTGTTCAACTGCTTATTAACAGAAATGCCAGTAGTGCATTTAAGCATATATAATTAGCATACAGGCATGGTTGAGACGACCTTCTAGAATGCAAACCAAGCATCAAAAGGGGGAAGAAATGTGATTTAAGTGACTTTGATTGTGGCATCATTGTTGGTGCCAGACAAGCTGCTCTGAGACAGAATCTTAGACACAGCTGATCTACTGGGATTTTCCCGCACAACCATCTCTAGGATTTACAGAGGATGATCAGAAAAAGAGAAAATATCCAGTGAACAACAGTTCTCTGTGTGAAAATGCCTTTTTTGTTTTCAGACATCAGCCGGGAAATGGTCAGACTGCTTTAAGCTGAAGGAAGACAACAGTCAATCAAATAAACACTTGTTACAACCAAGGTAGAAGACAATCTCTGCAGGATGCAGAACAGCTTGAACCTGCTGAGCTACAGCTACAGAAGACCAATGACTACCAGTCCTATCAAGAACGGGATATTGAGGATGCAATTTGCATGGACTCACCAAAGTTAGACACTAAAATATTGGAAAAATGTTGTAGGTTTGATGAGTCTCAATTTCTGCTCCCAAACAAGCGATATGAAAGCATGCTTTGTGCCGGTGGTTCAGACGCTGCTGGTGGTGTAATGGTGTGGGGATATTTTCTTGACACACTTCGGAACCCTTTTAGTACTAAGTTACATAATTAGTTACTGCCTATTTAACCATATCATGAAGAGAGCAAAGTAAAATTCCTTGTCTGTGTGCACAAACTTGTGCAACTAAAAAAGATTGTGGCACCATAGCCTACTCGAGCATTGTTGCTGACCATGTCACAAAGCTCAGATCATCTCCAACTGTACTCACATGACCTCCGCAGCCATCAGAGCTCAAACCAGTAGAGCACCTTTGGGATTTGGTGGAATGAGACATTCACATTATAGATGTGCAACCAGTAAATATACTGCAACTGTGTGGTGCTATTACCTCAATATGGACCAACCCAGTCCATCCCAGTACTAGCCAGGTATGCCTAATAAAGTGAGTGAGTGTATGTAAATCATCTGAATACTGATGACTCCATTGCTGCCAGGATTATAATTATAATCAGACACAGACAGTTCAAACATTTATTATCTGAATTGCCTTTGGCTTTGTTTCTTATATATAACAACACCACAAGCCTAGAGTCAAAAAATTATTCTTCATTCTCTCAGTAAACATAAAGCAATAATTTTGAATAAAATGCCTCTGAAATACATAAAGGCTGGTTTATTCAAATAATTAATGCATACCAATCAAGTAAACTTCATTTTACCAGATTCTATTAACTCTAACATTTGACATTGTTCTCATGTAACAAAATATATGGAAATTTACATATAATTACATTTTTGAAGGCAGTATTTTGGGCATTTTTTAAATAGTAATAATAGTAATAGTAATAGTAATAATACCCCTGTCCACATTCATTAAGCATCACCTATATGACTCCACTCATAGATACAGATATTGAGTTAATAACACACATATGATAATATCAGCACCAGTTACTTTATGGCTAACAGTTAAATATTGTGTTGATAGTTGGACCTTGTGGATCTGGTCTTTTTTTAAATGTAATATGTATGTTCATTTATACCTCAAACTACTGCGCATAGAAACCAGTGTAAAATAATGCACTTGATAACCCAGTTGCTGCTAATGATAACTTAAGTCAGAGCTAGCATGATAGATGAAAAGTGTAAAAGTAGATGAAAAGTGTAAAAGAGTCACATTTATTCTAGTGTTAAATGGGACAAGTAGGTTGCTGGTTGAGAAGTAAAAGGGGGTAAAACCATAGCTGAACCAAACAGAGAGTCCTGAGAGTCTTGAGAAACTGGGGCTTTGCTTTAAGCCCAATGCACCAATTTTAAAATGTGCTACCTCTAATGTTGCTCTTAGCCAATAGTATTGTTACAGTGACTTCTCTGATATCCAGTGTGGTAGCTGCACCCTTATCCTCATCCTTACCCTAAAACAAAACTTAACTTGAACTTGAAAACCGAGTTCTACTTTCCAAAACACACCTTGAAGAAGAAAGAGCGAGCCAAAATCCTTTCGTTTTCCAAAACTGTCTTTCAAAATCTACATTTTGTGTCAGTGGAACAGAAAAACAAGAGAACATAGACAGACGCAAAAACAAACCAACTCCTGAGGCGTTGCTCATGAGGAGGAAGATTAAAGGGATATACGATATCCACTTACCATCCAAAACTCTGTCTAGGTGCTGAAACTGATTCTGAGACTCATCTTTATATCTGGTGCAGATGGAACAGGAACACGAGCAGTCTGAGGCACAGTCACAGTTATTCTGACAAAAATAGAAAATAACACCTTGAACAATGCAAAAGAAGAAAAAGAGGATTTTCTAACGAAAAAGTGAGCAGACAAAAATCATGTATTCTCTTGCATATGTCTGTGGTAGAAACAGATTTGTTTTCTGTGCAGAAACCTGCTGAGATGAGAAGCATTACAGATGGTTGATTAAGCACATAAGTTCATCCTCACCTCCTTCTTCCTGAGGTCCTTTATCCTCCGTACAAGCGTCAAATAGAAACCAACTCCAAAACAGTTTTTGAGGAATAGGGGGGACCCACAGCAGTGCAGCTGCCCTTTGGAGATGATGGCGATGCGGTCGCTCAACAGGTCGGCCTCATCCATGTGATGAGTGGACAGGATCACAGTGCGGCCTGCACAAGGAGCGAGCTTTTATCAAAATCTTGGCTTGTTGTACATGAACAAAGTAGTGTGTGATACCAAAGCTTTTCAGTGCTTTTACAGCGGATGCAGAATTTATTGGTTTTATGACTAAAATTCTGTCTTTTGTTGTAGCCACCCAGTTGAATTTTCCCCTTTTGATCAGTTCTCTACAAAATCCAAGTGCCTCAGGGGAGCTGTACAGCTTCAAAAGATTTTCTTTCATTCTTCAGTAAATTCTGGAACAGTGAAAAGTCAACTTGAGGATAAAAAACACCCTTTAAGAGTTACAAAACGAAGTTACTGAGAGAGTTAAAGTGTGGACCAGACCATTAAATGTGACTTTACAGACAGCTTTTACCAGTTCTGTATTTCAGTAAGAGGTCCCAAATGGATCGTCTGGAGTAGGGGTCCACTCCTGAGGTGGGCTCGTCTAAGATGACGACCTTTGACCCTCCGACAAACGCCATAGCCACCGACAATTTCCTCTGCATGCCGCCTTTAATGTGAATAGAACAGATGTTTAAAAGAGATTTTTTTTTCTCCCGCTTTCTCTCACACACAAAGAGAAACAAGCAATGACCTGAGAGGTTCTGAGCCTCATCATCTCTCTTGTGAGGCAGCCCAAGGTCCACAAGCATGTCTTCGACCTCCCTTTCTGCCTCCGCCTGGGTCCGACCTTTCAGCAGTGAATAGAACAAGATGTGCTCTTCTACTGTAAGACTGGTACAAAACACAGCAGCAGTAAGTAAGTCATTTCTGTAAGAAGGCTGATTGTGAATGATTGAGTAACTTAAAAATTATTAATATTGTTGTTGGTTGTTTAGTTGATTAAATTACCTAAAATGGAACTTACTGGTTAAAGAGGATGTTGTGTTGTGGACACATCCCCATTGACGTGCGGATAATGTCTATGTCAGTTCTAATGTCTCTCCCATTAATATAGGCTGTGCCAGATGTGGGAGGATAGAGCCCGGTCAGGATGGACCTGCAAAAACCAGAAACAGAGCATCATAAACAGGTGTTACCAACCTTTAAGTAGCTATCAAAATTCAGTTTGAATCTAAAGTTCTGAATAGATCATTTTTAAAGACTTGAATATGATATGATTGTCAAGTTTTAATGAAATACCCTTGCAGGGAGCTTCCAAAATGCATAGAGGCTTCTGTGAAAGCCATTCAAATCTGAAATGTTGCTGAATCATTGCCGCTCAGACACACTACATGAATTCCCTTTACATCTTTTCAGTGTGTGTTTTTTAAAAAATCAGTGTACTTTCTATAAGAAACACTCATACAACAACATTTCAGTTTACATTGTCGTGGTTTTTCCAGCCCCATTGTGCCCCAGGAAGGATGTGATCTGCCCATCATAGAAATTAATGTTGAGGCAGTTGACAGCTGGACGACAGCTTCCATCAAAGACTTTCACCAGATCCTGAATTTGCACCCCCATCACAAGGCCTACTGGGTCAGGCTCAAAGAACGACTGGTCTGCATGCAAAAACAGATCGAAAATATTATCAAAACATGACAGAAATAACACAGTAGCTCTCAAAGTTTATTTTAATTTGATGGAATTCTTTCTGAAAGAAAGTTTCTGAGAGCACTTAGAGGAAAGAGAGTTTTTAGTCTGATTTCTCAGTATTTTACCTACCTAATACTATTTCCCTTCCTTTACTGAGGCCCTGTACCAGCAGTTTCCCTAATAACAATATAATTACAGCTTCTAATCAGCACAAATTTGTCATTTTCAGTTTTCCCCTGTGTTTTTCCAGTCTGCTGCAGGATTTGCATGTTTCCACCAGATGCCCCCAGAGAGTTCCTCACATGCAGTGTGGCATCTCTCTCCAACTGTGTCATTATCTAGTATGCCTTCTCCTTGTCTAGTCTGTGAAGTGTACTCAAAGTTACTGTTTCAGCATTCTGAGCTTTTCTTCTGTATTTGTGTCATCACCTTCATTTCCCGAGTCCTGGCCGTCCTCCTGGTTTGGCGCTTCTTCTTGCTGTTTCAGCAGTTCCCTCTGTCTCTCCCGCTGCTCCCTCTTACTTTGGTGCTTGCAGATTTTCCTGCTGGCTGAGCCGTTACAGGTGTTTGTCTCTGGTGTACTCTCGATATCCTTCTCTTGGTTCTCTGGTTCAGGTTTCTCAGGAACTATAAGGGATAGACAGTACACCAGCTTACTAGCATGCTTTTTGATCAAAGTTTTACCAGGCCTATAATTAAAAATCATCACCATGAAAGCGCTGAAGTTACATATCGATTTTTACTCTCCAGTTAAAAAGAAAGAAGAAAGAAAGCACCTAATCTTTTCTTTGTTCAAATAATACACTGGCTTTGTTGACCCATCATAGGGTTATAAGGACAGTTACTCAAAGTGCAGACACCCTATTTATCTGTCTTTTACCAAGCTTTAGATTTTACTTCCAGCTCTGACACTGATGGGATGGGCTGGATGAGCCTTAACTTCACCTTATATTGACATTCAATGGAACAACAACACTATTCCTCTTGTAATTAAGTTGCCCTTCTAGCCGCAATTTTAAACATAAAGAATAAAGGTAGAAATTCATTTCTTTGACTCCTGTTTTAGTCATAGTGTTGCTCTGCTGTTGACTAACCTCTGTCTGCCATTTCTGTGTGTGAGGGTTTAGGTCTTTGCCAGTAGGAGGGCTGGAACGGGAAGTAGAATGGCCGACCAATGCCATACTGTCCTAATAGGCAGACACAAATAGTTAGATTTTATTCGTAATAAGCTCATAGTATCAATGAATTGCTAAAATACTGTAGAATATAAAGTAAGCCCAACCTGGGAAAACATTATCCAGATACCAGGCCAGGATACCATAGAGGACAGCATCAAAAATCATCATGAGGATGGAGGTGAGAAAGGAGTAAGTGTCTTTCTCCAAGGGGCTGGTCTTAATGTTGTTCCACTGCAGGCCCAAACCCTGCTCCTCATACCGCGACAGGTACTCTGTCCCGAAGCCAAAGGCCACAGGTGACAACAAGCTCTGAAAAACATAAGGGGTAAAAAAAAACAAACAAAAAAAAAAACGGGGCGGTCACTTGTTTCTAATTGTTGCTAAATATCTGTGTGTAGTCATGAAAGTCAGCTGGGTTAAATTTGCTAATGTTTACCATGAGATTTACTTACATACAGTGCTTAACTAATTTATTAGACCTGTCATCAAACATGACAGCACAAATATTTTTGAAATCTGTTAAAAACTTGTTTAAAACTTAAAATTTTATTGTTATTTATGATGCAAACAGACTGAATTCATAGAAATTAATCAAGCATTCAACCGCTAAAACAATTCTTTCTGTTCAGAAATGGAAGTAAATAAGAGTAATTTGACATATTTATAAAAAATACACCATATACTGTTGGATTACCCAGTATATGCAGGGGGAACTATAGTATAAACTATACATTAGTAGTTTAATGAATGTGTTAAGCACTGTAAATCATATTTACTATGCTTGAAAAGCATAACTTCAGGTCTGATTTTGTACTTTAAACAAAATAACATACTGCAACCAGTTTCATGCTCTTGGTGATGCGGTCTTGCCAGGCAAAGCACAGGATGTGAGGTAGGTAGAGGGTGAAATAAATGATGCCACTGCAGGCTGCTGCCAGGTTGGCCTTGTTGAAGAACACGCTCATCAGAAAACACTGCATGATGGTGGCCATAGTGAAAGTCATCAGAAAGAAGAAGACAAGGATCGGGTCGCTGTAATGCAACACTTTGCCGCCCTGAGATTAAAAAGGAGATATATAGAGCATGACTATCTCTGCAGTGAGTTTTACTTTCACATTTAAACATGCACATTTAGGGTTTAAAAAAAGGTAGAGATATATATATGTGTGTGTGTGTGTGTGTGTATGTGTATGTGTGTGTGTAGGTGTGTGTGTGTGTGTGTGTGTGTGTATGTATATTAATATCATCCACAAGAGGGCAGCATTGAACCCTGTGAAACATGAACTCTCCAAAACAACCTTTTGGTATGGCAACCTTTACTATTCAAAAGAGACATATTTAGCAATTTGTCCATCTCTGTGGAGCCACAAAGTATTTTTGGGCCCTATAATTAAGGTCACAGTAATTAAACCTCTCAAGCATAAATTAGTTTATACGAGGATTTGGTATTTAACTGGTTTTTGCATTTTTATTACATTAATAACATGTTAACTGAGTTCAAGAACTAAATAACAAATCTACTATCAAATAAGTTTACCTCAAAACAAAGTAATGTGCCATGCAGGCCACTTTGTGCTGAGGAATCAAGGGTCAAGCTGCAGGTTTGAATAAACATACTCTAAGGAGCTGACAAAACTCTGCTCAGTCTTACTTTCAGCTTTTTTTCACCTTTTCTCTCCAGCTCTTTGTGTTTTCTTACCATGACAATAGAGGTCAGCAGTACTGTGCTTGCAGTCATCATGAGGAAACTGTCGATGAACCACGTGTACCAAATAACTCCATTGCTGACCCCCATGGCTTTGAGGGTCTCTTTAAGACGGAGCTCCTTTTCCAGCACGATGCTCTTCACTGTCATGGACACAGAGTAGATCCAGGCCAGCACCATGAATATTGGGAAGCAGCGGTTCAGTGTGATCATGAAGCTAGAGTGGAAGTAGGAGAGAGGAAGGAATTAGGATTACACTGATTCTGTGATCTCTCAGCACAGAATGCATTAATCTCAATTTTAGTCAGACAAAGGAGCAGCACATATTTCCAAAAAAAGGCTGTATTCTAGTGAGGAAATTCAGTGTAGTGTAGTACGCCTACTAGAAATTTTCACACATTTGGTTCCTCCATTGATAATAACTAGAATAGCACTAATACAGACTGCAATAAACAGCAATACCCAACTCTACGTTCAAACAAGAGCCACCAAGATGAATGGCATGAAAGAAACAGCAGACTTTTTTAATTTACCTTTTTACTGTCCTTGGCTTAGCTTTCAACAAACCAGCACTCAAGTTGGCTGATTAGTCTGAAAATGTTTAATTCATAATGTGAGTTTTCATTCTCATTCTACTGTATGTCTGAGTCGGCTTGACTGGGTTTTGAAATCTACTGAAATTCAGTCACAAAACCTGCCCACACAGAAAGAAGCTAAGCAGTTAATCAGCGAGTTGGACAGTTATTCAATGCATCTATTAAGAAATTAAAGCTTCACCTTAACTATACACCAATGTAGGTTAAATTGAATCAGTTGCATGGACAGAATAATAATAATAATGAATAATAGGTTTTGCAGCCCTCTAAAGCACTGTTACACTTTCTGATGTGCAGAAAGTGCTTTATGTATTTCTTTTTAAAGCTTTTTTAATGAAAAGGCATATTGTGAAAAATGCTGCACGACTGCAGTGACTGGTAAACTCACAGGTCATCTACGTAGCATGGATATGGCATCTGCTGGACGTAGACCCCGAGTGGCCAGTCGTTGCCTGTGTGAATTTTAATGATGCCGTGTTCAATCATATCCTGCAGGTAAGCAAAACCTCCCCAGATGTATCTCTGGTCCTCCATGGGGTCTGCTCTAGGACCAGGATCCCAGTACCTGAGAGAGAGGACACAGAAGAATGAAAGATGTCCGGATCTACGCGATTATGGTGTTTGTCATCACATCAGAGTAATATATAAGCTTTTGTTGTTGTAGTTGTATTAAATAATCCCGGCCACAATCTCCACTGATTTTCTTTCCACCATAAATTATCCTAAAGCCAAAGTCTTTAACGCTGTGCACGCTGATTTTACTTAAGCGGATAAGTCTGACTCAAAGCTCTTTTATAATCTGATTATTCAATTGTATAGCAGCAGGAGTCCCACTTCTTCCATTACAGCCTGCTGGTGTGCTGCAAACAGCTAAATCTGCTTGTTCACCCCGGGGGATATTGACATACTGTCTGCTTATGAAAAAGAGATCAAAGAGAAAGGGGAAATGCATGTAAGAGCTACACATGGTTGGATGAAAGGGCAGGTATGGAACAGCCAAAAACCTTTGGAAGACAGCGAGAGATGCTTTTCCTCTGGGGAATGTCACAAATCCATATAAATTGCCTCATTAAAGTGGCAGTAACAAGATTTTAAAAAATCTAGGACCAATCTGACAGGGATATTTAGTGCTTTAAATGATATTGGTTTTGATTTTAAAATGATATTGATGGATCTAATCAATTTTATTTCTACTTTTAATTAAGTACAATTAAAGCCCATGAATGGCTTTTGTTATTTGCCAAAGATGTTTATTATAATTACGAGCTCTTAGTTTGGTCCCAAGATAAATTAATTTAAACAGTAAAGAGGAAGTTTTTCAGATATTTTTGGCATCGAAAAAATAAATAATTACTCCAGTGAAACAAAAGCATCAAAAACATGGGTTAGACTGCAAGGACGCTTTACTTTTTCACATGTTATTCTCAAAACTGTATTTTCTTTAAACTACTGCACAGCAGGAAAAACTGTCACACAAATCTAAATATTCAGACACTTTATTCAGCTTGTTGCTAAAGCACCTTCGGCTTTGAAGCACCAAAGGGTTTCCTTGCTATGACACAGTGATTCCTTGGCTCACGACTTTCTGTCATTCTTTGAAAATCCTCTTAGTTTTTGAGGGACATTTTCAGGTCTCTCCAACAAATTACTCAGGGACATTCACAGAGCTGTCCCCAAACCACTCCGGTATTGGATTTATGTGTCCTTAGTGTAATTGTTCTATTTGGAGGTGAACCTTCAACCCACCTTGAGGTCTTGAGCCCAGTGGAGTTTGTTTTCATTTAAAGCACAGAGATAGATGTCTCTGTGCTTTGCTCCATTAGTTCAATTCCCTCAACCCTAACCGTTCTCCCTGTGTTGGCTCTAAAAAGAAAATCCCACCCCTGCATCATGCTCACCATAGTGCACTGTTTGGGGTGCTTTCTCCAGACACGGTGCTTAGAATTGATGTCAGACAGTCTAATCTTGGTTTAATCAGACCAAATAACCTAATTTCTACTTTCTGACAGTCCTTTAGAAGAACTTTGATAAACTACACACAGGTTTTCACTTTGTAAGAGTTGCTCACCCAGTTGCTTAGTTTGATCATACAGTCACCTCCTTGAGTCCAAACCTTTTCTGTTTAAGAATTATAGAGGTCACTCAATGTGCTCTTGGGAATATTAAATGCAGCAAAGCTACATTTCAAGGTCTGTCGACTGAATGTTTCTTTTTCTTCCATCCTTGTAATCAGTTTAAAGAATTTTCATCATTGTGGAGGGGGACTGAGTGCAAATTGATCACAAAAGAACATCTAATTTGAACACTTTTAGCTTGTCAGTGCAATATAAAAAAATGTGAAAAGCTTCAGGGATTTGGATACTTTCTGAGTGCAGTGGTTAAGGTACAACAAAAGCTGTCATTTAGCTTTATTTTAGGGGGTTACAAATGTTGAGTAGTCATTCAGTACTGACCTGTCTTTGATCTTGTTGGTACGCTCCACCGCATCAATATCCATGCGGATCTTGTACTTGACATGCGGCGGAACACTTGTGGTCCAGGGATACAGGTCCATGAAGACCACGCCAGCCCAGAACTTGTTCTCCTCCAGCAGGTGCAAAGCCTCATGGATCATCTCGGACTCGTCTGTGTAGGCCACAAACTTATCCAGACTAACGCACTGCAGACAGAGAAATATGGAGAAGGATGTGGATTTGTGTTCATAAGAAGCAGTGAAACAGGGAGATGATTTAGCATTTAGCAAGTATAAATATTTATGTTTTCATGTATGTGTGATTACTGATGCCTTTTAAGCAGTGGTGTTGTTCTATGTGCTGACAGAAGAAAAATTATATAACCCTTTCTTCTATAACATCTAAATCGATGTAACAGTATGCAAGTGCATGTACGATTCTAATTAGATTATGCATTAGATTAGATGCTGAACACTATAACTACCATGAAATACTGGAAGCAAATCTTGTTTCCTTATTTTCTAAGCATCTATTTTCTGAGCTGAATCCTAAATCATTGTTGTTGTTTTTATGGGTTTTTCAGTGGAGTAATCTGGCCACATGGGAAAATGTGAGCCACTATATTCATGGTGCAGTGGCAGACATAGGCATGTTCATATATGCAAGCAGGAAAGCAAAATCCATTTAATGTACACACACTAATCGCATGAGTGCAACTCTCATTTTCTCACACACACTTGCCATATTTACCACGTGTGTAATTACCATGTGAAACTCTCACTATGTGCACCATAGATACAGCTCTCTAACCCCACTCTCACACTCCCATGTAGACCGTGTCTAATGTCCTCATTCACATTACTGTACAATACCCCCAGAGCACTCAAAGACAGACAAGAGATCACTTCCCATTCATCTTTATGTGAACACACAGTCACTACACAATGATGTTCTCTCAGAGATGGGCTGAGAAGAAGGAGCTTCACTGATACACATGTTCCAATAGGATACCAGTGTGAGAAACATACCCCTGACAGAGTAAGAGGACCTCATGCTAACTACAGCAGTTATCCTATGGCCCAGTGATTACTGACAGCTATATCTAATTAGCTAAATCCCCCTGGATTGTTTGTGGAGCTCTGAAGGGTCTTGGCACTAAACTAGGAGACAAAGGGTAGATTGAGGTGCCTGCAATGATAGGGTTCTTTCCAAAATCCAAACCCTACCCCCTTTTAATCAGACACAAGAAGAGAGAGAAGGCGTGAAGGATGGATAGAGTGATTTGCCCTCTTTTATGTAGCAAGCACAGGAGTTTGTTTGAATGAAGTGTTATACACTAAAAAAGCACTGGGTTTTGAGGGGGGTGACTCATTCCCACCTACTCTTTACTTTATCACTGAATGTACAATGGAAACAAGGGAAGGGGGTGACAGCAAACATGTTCTTGCCACCTTTCAGTCTGCTGTATGGAAGAGCTGTGCTAAGTGGTTGTGCCCTGTGTCAAAAAGCCTGGCACAGTCTCCAGGAAGAAGACCTGGGAGACAGACGCTCTTGTCTGTAGAATTTAGACAAAGCCTACCAAAAAGGCCAAATGCCTTGTCATGGGAATGTGCAAAATTGAGGAAAAAAGTAGGGAGACACAGAAATAGAGACAGGTTACGAACCTCTCCATACTGGTTGAACATGTGTATGAGCTGGTTGGTGATGTTAAAAATGTTCCTCCAGTCAAAGTTTGGCATGCCCGCCTCTCTCTCTCGCTCTGGTCCATTATAGAGGAAGTTGAGAATGTCTTTTGTGGTAAATTCGGTTCCCACCAGACTGTTGTCCATGAAATGCATCACCGTTGGGTTCTTCAGTGTATCCTTCAGTGAGAGAGATTAGAGTTACTGTGCATAATAGAAATACAGTACAATACATGCTCATGTAAAATAATTGATTCAGGTGGCTACATAGTAGAGTAAGGAGTAAAATTTAACCTTTTCAAGGTTGTGCTGACCAACCTTATGTTAGAGGCCATAAATATGAATCTCTAAATATCAGGAGTAGTGCACCATCTGCTGAATGCTAATTAACTGTGGACAAATTATCTATGCTAGGTAGACATGGACATAATGTGGGTGGACGTAATATTCAACTGGCAAGTGCTTTTAAATGTATGGGGGGTGGGGGGGTAATAATACCCAGTTAATATTGGTTATAAAAATGCTTTAAATTTGCTTTACTAGGTTTGAGGTTGCTGACTGACAGCCACACACACATAATCACAAACCACTCAGTCACAGAACTGAATCAGATGATTGAGTGGATTATTCAGTACCTGACAGGTGGAAACTAACACAGGCAACTGTAGCTGGTAGTCATCTATGAAATATCACCTGTTAATTCAAGTCACTGAACTCATCCATGTTTGTGGTCCCTTCAGGAGCATTTTTAATGCAAATGTCTGTCTTGCAGTGGGGTTAGGTTAATTGGTGATTCTAAATTGCCCATAGGTGTGAATGTAAGTGTGAATGGTTGTCTGTCTCTCTATGTTAGCCCTGCGACAGACTGATGACCTGTCCAGGGTGTACCCTGCCTCTCGCCCTATGGTAGCTGGTATAGGCTCAAGCCCCCATAATGCAGCTGTGGAAGATTTTTTGGCCGCACATCTATGTTGTGAATCTGCTGTTCAACTAAATCCCAAAGGTGCTCGACTAGATTAAGTTCTGGTGTCTCCGGATGGCATTTGAGTACAGTGAAGCAACTGTCTTGTTCAAAAAAACAGTTTGAGATGATTTGAGCTTTGTGACATAGTCAGCAACAATACTCAGGTAGGCTGTGGTGTTTAATTGATGGTCATTTAGTAATAAGGAGCCCAACATGTGTCAAGAAAATATCTCTCACACAATTACATCACCACTAGCTGAAAATGTTACGAGGAAAGATAGGCCTAGGCTTTCATGTTGTTTATGCCGATTCTGAATCTCACAGCATTCATCAGAACAATCAGATCAGGCAACATTTTTCCCAATCTTCAATTATAATGTTGGTGAGCCTCAAATTGTTGCATGGTTTCCTGTTCTCAGCTGACAGGAGTGGCACCCAGTGTGGTCTTCTGCTGCTGTAACCCATCTGCTTCATGGATTGTGCAATTATAGATGCTGTTTTGCAAAATGTATTATTTGAGTTACTGTTGGTTTACTATTTGATTGAAGTAGTCAACACAGCATTTTCAGAAATGCTGTAAACACTAGAGATGGTTATGTGCAGTTTCTAAAACACTCCACAGTAAAATACTACTCTTCTTCAATCTGATGCTCAGTTTCTACTTCAGCAGGTTGTCATGACCATGTCGGCATGCCTAAATGCATCAAGTTGCTGCAATGTGTTTGGCTGATTAAATATTTCCAATTACAAACAGCTGAGCAGGTGTACTAATAAAGATGCCAGTATCAGCAGTGTATATATATGGATGCAGCTTGCTAAAAAGCCTGCTACCATTAGCTACTGTTTTTTTTTTACTTTATTTTATTATCCAAGTAATGAAATGAAGGGCTCAAAATAGGATTTCACAAACTAATGGGTGGATTCACAGTGGCTATGTCCATCTTTTTATATAATGTCAGTGGTAGTAAGGAGAGCTGATGTGCAAATGTGCATTAAATTAGTGTGCAGGAATGTGCAGTAATCATACCCTGATCATGTTCATCTGAACGCTGTTTTGGAAGAAAGCCCAGAGTTGAGGTCCCACCTCTTCCCAGGCCTTGGCCATATTTTGGAGCCTCTCTAGCTCCTCAAAGGTTGTGTTGGCCTGGACAAACATAAATACACACATCCTATGAAAGTTGAAAAATATTTCCAGAGTAGTACAACAAAAACATATTTAACACACAGCGGTCGCGTTCTGTGCTAAATACACTGTCAATGAGTTTGGTGGAAGTGTCAGTTGTTAAAGGATAGTGTCAGTTAAAAATAAAAAAAGGAGAGATCAAAAAAGTCCACTAACAATTTATCTAAGGTTTAAGCTGCAACATACAGCGGATAACAATGGAATGTTACATTATGTAATTTGGCTACATTCAAAACGCCGCTCAAAACTCTCGAAACCCCACTCTGTTTTGTGTCAGGAGGATTAAAAGAGACATAACAGATCTGTTTTTCCTTCCACTGCCGCGCCCCCACACTTACACTGAATTCTCTCCCTCCTCTTCCCATCCCTCACATTGCATCAGATTACCCCTCACCCCCATCACCGCCACCATCCCTTTGCTTTCCTCTGCTTCTTTAGTCAGCTCATTCCAAATGTGGGTGGGGGTTTGTATGCATCTACACTGATACTGAGTGTTGAAAGAATCGCAGAAGTGGGGCAAAAGTGAGTTGGAAAAGGGAGAGAGGTGATGGGTCAGGCTGGAGGTGGTCTCACTCACACTCTTTAATATCTTGCGGGCTGCAGGGGAGTTGGGGGTGTAAAGGATCTTTCCCATCAGCAGGGGCTTGACTGAATTCCACACAATTTTCGTGACAGGGTTGGACTCCAGGGTCTGCATCAGGGCATTGCAGAAGGGAGCTAGGGGTAGGGAAAGATGAAGAGAATGAGAAACAAATGGTATTCATATATAATCATTTTTCCTCATGGCCTCCATAAGTGTCAAGCATTCAGACGTAATAAATGACCAACTAAAGAATCTTAATATTTAAAAAAAAAATAGCCAATCAGAGCATATCAGCCAACTTTCTGGAACAAATTTTGCCTTTTGAGGCAAACTCTGTCCACATGATAACTGAGTGATCTAAACATCTTTCTTTATGCTTGTGAAATTAGTTCTGTCCCACCTTCTCATGCTAATGAAAGCAAACGACATGTAACAAATACACAGTAAGCATAGGTAAAGACTGCATTTGCCCAACTTTTGAGTGTGCATAAATAGAAATAAATACGTGAAGTAAGAAGGTGTGTTTTTCTAATATTTAACTATATCTGACTGGTATTTTTTTCTTAAGTCACACTTTAATTATAGCACTTTCTTGGCATTTATTTCTTCCTTCATGTTGAATGAAACTATATGGTGAAAAGCACTGAAAGAGTGAAACTGAATGGCCCTTGTAGTATTTTCTTTCCAGGTCAACCAGTCACTTCCAATCTAAACTTTTCAGTCCAAATGAAAGAGCGGTGTTGGCAGGTTGTGTAAGTGTGAAAATGTATAACTCTGTGACATTTGGACAATCTGAATGTCACAGCAGGCATCAGAGCTGTGACATTTTCATGAGTATGTGTTGTGATGCAAACTTGTGATATTTTTTACTCATTGTTTTAGATTTCAAAAAAGTCATACTATAACTACTTGTGGTGTCTGCAAAACACTATCATATATAGCGCTATCATACACAGCAGGTACAGGTATATTTCTGTTTCTGTGATTATTATCTGTAACAAGTACAGTCTTAATACTATATTTGAGTAGAATATTTTTTTAAAAATCCCTCTTTACTTACTGGTAGTATCATCATAGACATAGTTGTGGTTTTTGGTGCCATTGACCCCCAGAAACACCTTATAATTGTTGTCTTCATACCAGTTGAAAGACAGGACCCTAGAGCCCCCACCCTCAGGATATCCACAGAAGAGACTTGACACGCTGGACATCAACTGGGTGAAAGAGGAAGGACCCCCAGTTTGGAACAGGGAGGACACTGCCTTCATGAGCTCCTGAGAGCTCTCCTGCTCCATCATCTGCGCAAGACAGAGAAGCCCAGTTAAACTTTTAAACAATCCGATAGTCTGCAGCCATGAGGCTGTATCTATAGCAGTGCTTCAATATTAGCATGCTAACATGGTCACAGTGAACACACTCTGCAATTAGCACTAATCACAAAATGCAAAATATAAAAAAGGTGAGCCCAAATCAAACGGAAATTGGATTTTACTGGTGGAAAGGTCAACAAAGCAGACCACATCCTAAAAAGTGAGTTCCCTGTACACACAGAGAAAATGAGATACTGGTAACACTTTACATGAAGTAAAATATGTGTAAACTATAAAGAAGATATGAACATGATTAATAGCTTATATTTACAAGTTGGTGACTTGGATAACACAAGTTGGGAAATAGGATTTACTATAGTCAGAATAAACTAGGATTTAAAGCACCTTTAAACCATAAACTAGAGTTCAATCACCTCTGTCTAATATACAGTACACACCCCTAACACCAAATGGTTTATATGCTGTATCTCAAACCCTGACTGGCTGTTAGTTTTTAAGTTTTATATATTTTTTTTGTCTGGCGTGTCTGTTGATCATTGCTGAGAAGTACGACCAAACATTTTCCGGCCTACAGCAGGATGAGTAACTATTCGGTATTGCTGGAAAGTGTAAACAATCCATTTTGAGTTATTTGACCTTCATCAGATAATTATACACAGATCAGGGATATTTATGTTTGTCATACTCATTCATGCCCTGTGAATTTTTAAGTATAAACGGTCACAAGAAAACAATAGCTTAAAGATAAGCAAAGAAGTTGGACAGAGCTGAGCTGCAAGGTGGACTAAATATCCTCCTATTGACAGAACAAAAATAGCTTCAACCAGGAGAGCAATTCTCCCTGCTACATGTAATTTCCTCTATGAAGATAATGAAGGAGGCCATCAATAATTGTATTGTATGTTGCTCCTACATGTTGGTAGGACTGAGTTCCTCCGGGAGCGTTTTGGTTCAAATCATATTTGGATTTATTAGCACGGGTCATCACTGATTTGGCTCCAGAGGTGAGTGATGAAAATGGCTCTTTGATAGTTTATGACTCCTACTCAAAGCTACCTTTTACACGTGGACACGCGCAGACATAAGCATGCTACAACACACCCATCATGTCTGTCGCGCTCACTCCCTCTTCCTCTGTTTTCTTATGTATTATTTCTCGCACAAAAACATCCACACACACACTGAACTGAAAGGAAGAAGAGGTGGGTAATGAGAGCTTTTGGCTCGCCTTTTTGTCACCACGGTGATACGAAGGTCCCACCTACAGGATGTGTCACCTCAAAAGAATGTCCCTCTTTTCCTCCCTCCCTCTACCTCCCACCCTCCTCTCTCTTTCTCTCTCACCCCTGGCTAAGGTGATGATGGGATTCGCTCTCCCTTGGAACAAACCGTGAACGTGACTAAACACACATCTCAGTCACAGTGATTTGTGTGTATGTGTTGCCTGATAAACACACAGACGTTATTTTACTCTATTGTGTTACAATGCTGTTTTACACTGTTTGTGCTTTTTGTTATATATAAACCAATATATCCCATTTCATTATGTTCTACCGTATTTGTTCTAGTCGACTCTCTTAGTTTTATTCTATTTTAGTCTAATATTTTAGATGTGTAATAACGTATCTGTGTTTCTGTGTGCATGCACATTGTGGTTGTGACTTGTTGACACATGGAACAACATGCTTCAGCATACTATGTCTCCTTCTTCTGACTTTAATTGAATAGTGATAGTTCTTGAAAGCTGATTTTATTATTTTTTATCATCCATTTTCTTTTTACTTTTTCAGTTATTTGTTCATTATCTTCTCATTCATACATTTTTTTTCTTTAATTTGCGCAAGTGTGTGTATATGTGTTTACATTTCCATTCCACGTGTATTCTTCTTGTAGAAAAAAAATGTAATCTACAGTATCTACTGTATTCTCTTCAATCCTGTTCTATTCCATTGTAGTTAGTGTTTCAGATCCATTCATTTATAATGCATGTGCATGCATATACATTACATGTATGCAGATACACAACAGACATATTTTTAGCTCACAAAGCACTTGTAAAAATGTATTTTTTAACACATACTGTACATGTAACCCTCACAGTATTGAGCACATCATTCAGCTTCTTCTGGGAGCGATTCTTGAACAGGGAGCAACGGAAGAGGCGAGTTTCCTGCATGACTAAAAATACTAGTGCCTTTGATACTGAGGGCTTGAGAAGAAGAAGAGACTCAAGGAGCAGAAGAGAAGGGATGGATGACATTTGGACTACTTACATCTTGGATCTTCGCTGATGTTGCCTTAAGAGCCTGGCCCCAGAAATGCAGGTCAATGCCCACGGAGCTTCTGTCCAAAACCTGAGGCATCTAGGGGGGAACAAAACAGGAGATCTATTAAAGTAAAATGAGATGATTACAGATAAAGGGGGATTTAAACACAACTGGTCCTTTGTTCTTTTATGTTATAACCATTACTGCTCTTTTTAAATCATATAATATCTCAGCTTGTGACTTGTAAATTCATATCTGGTCACAAGTGATTTCCGGGAAACTTCCAGGAATTTGAAGCAATACACTACTGGGCAAAACCACATCAAACGCACATAAAATGCCATATTTTTTTTTAACCTGTGCTAAACTTGAGATCCACCAATTGTTTGATGTGGAACTACGTATTATAACTCCCCTACGCATCCTTCAGTGGCATTATCTTCTTGAGAAACCATTAACAGTAGGTGTTAGGAAATGACTGGTCAGGGCAGGAGTGCTGAGGGTAAGGAAACCAGGAGTGCCAAGACAAACACACACACACATGAGATATCCTTCCTCTCGCATTCTTCGTGCCTGAATTTCAATGAACGAAGGAAGGAGGGAGGCAGTATGGTGAGGGGGATAGAGAGAAAGCAAGGGAGTGGGAAGGGAGGGCACTGAAAAGTTGATGCAAGAAGGGAGTCAAGAGTGTAATGATGGGAGGACAGCTGCTATGAGACCAAGGTCAATGTGGTAATGGGCATGATGTGCGATGGAGTTAATGAGTTAAATTAAGAGATCAGATTTCCCACACATAAACTGTCTATCCATCCATTCTCTTATGCTTATCCTTGTCAGGGTCGTGGGGGGGCTGGAGACTATTCCAGTTACCATAGGGCAAGAGGTGGAATTTAAGGTTCTAGGTCAGATTTTTTTTTTTTTTTTTTTTTGCCTGTCCCGTTTGGCTCTTTTGCCATCAGAATTATTGTCTAAAGGCAAAGAAAGATGCCCAACGGATTTACTTTACCAAATTGACCATCCCAGCCTTGCCGTAATGGTCCATTTGATTCACCTTTTATTGTTTATTTTATTTTCACTTGCTGAATACGGGACAGACTTGACTGGGGGAAAGAAGGGGAGAAAGAAAGAGGGAAAGAGAAACAGCTGAGAAGAGGGACAAGGGCAAAAAACAAAAACCAACAGAATGGGCAGAAAAAAAAAAAAAGAAAAAAAAAATGCATCTATCGATCACCTGGATCACCTGTTGAGAAAGAAAAAAGAAAACAAGCAGAAGAGAACAAGAGTAATAGAATAAACAACATCACAATGATATATGGGAATATGACAGTAGAGATTTTTCATCTCTAAGATATTTGCCAACATACATCTCTCAAGCCTAAATATAGGGTAGTCTCTAATTGACCCTAATTTGCAAGCTATTTATAGCAACTTCTTCACTATTCCAAGGATTTTCTTTAAAAAAAAAAGGTAATTAAAGCCACAGCAACACTGTGAAGATGCACTATTTGTCAGGTTTTTAGCAACCATATAAACCAGGTTTGCTAGCAGCTATGTTGACTCAAAATATATGTATGAGAAGTGGCATCCTGTCTTACAGAATACCACAGAGTCTGCAGGCAGGCTCTAAGCCCATTAAAGAAACAGGCCAAGAAGGATAATGCCACGTAAACTCCCTCAGCCAATCACCTGACTCACCCAGGCTGAACCTCAACACAGACATATGATAAAGAGAGAGTACAACATTTACAGCTGGACATGCAGTGAAATGGAGTTTTTGACATTGATATCATATAAATACGATGCAAGATGGAAGAGTATGGACAGAATGACTAAAAATTTGATCCTTAGATGTCAATTACAGTGTCAGTTACATATATTCCAATAGCCAGGTTTCCTTACAGAATCAATGCTGTCTCAACAAACAAATCTTTTGTTACACGTTAGGAAAAATCTTTTTCCTATTGCGTAAGCTAACACTAGTTATACACTGTTAGCTGTTTAATAATGTAAAAAAAAGTTCAGGTGCATTTTGTATATGCGAAACTTATCATTTCAGATGAGCGTGAGAGTCCCTGCTGTTGTTTTGTGGATCTTATCTACTCTTTGTTTCACTATTCGTGTGTGCGTGCAGAACAAGGAGACAAGAGACAAAAATGAAGATAACATTTCTTGAGTTGAGGACAACTTGCTCAAATAATCACAGGTGAATACAAGTGTTATTAAAAAAGAAAGGGTCTGTTTTAGTCTCCATATACTTTTAAGATAATCGAACATTTCTAAAGAGAGCCAGTGCCTAAAATAAAACCAGCAAACACTTCTACAGACTCCCCTGCTAGAGCCAGTTACTGGGCCTCATGTGCAGCACTGATATCTATGCAAACCTCGACATACATGTACAGTTTCTACAGAAAAGATTTACTGGTATTGTAGCACTCACTTTTGAAGCTTTTGGAGGACAGTACCAATTCAGCTCAGTTCAATTCAATTCTGGTTTATTTAGATAGCGCCAAATTTGAACAACAGTCCCCTCAAGGCCATTTATAGAATAAGGTAACAACTGTACAGTATTCTGGAGAACGCGCCAACAACCAGCCCCCTGTGAGCAAGTGCTTTGCAGCAGTGGGAAGAAAAAAAAATACTGCCTTCTAACAAGAAGAAAGCTCTGGCAGAACCAGAGTCAGGGAAGTGCAGCCATATGCCACAACCCGCTGGCGGGGGAGAAAGAGAAGAGAAGGGCAAAACACACACTAAGGGAGAGAGTAGACAAAAATGTAATGACATGCTGCAGAGGTATACAAACACATGTTGAGTAAGAAGAAATGAGTGGAGAAGTACTCAGTGTATCACATGAAGTCTTGCAGTTGTCTGAGCTTACAGCAGCATAGATAAGGAAGGGTTCAGAGACACCTATTCCAGCCCTAACTGTAAGCTTTATCAAAAGGGACCCTAACCCTAATCTTAAAACTAGAAAGTGTGTCTGTCTCCTAAATCCAAAGTGGGAGATGGTTCCACGCGAGACGGGGCTGATAGCTCTCCCTCTACTTTTGGAAACTCTAAGAGCCACAAGTAAGCCTGCAGTCTGAGGGTGAAGTGCTCTGTTGCAATCAAATGATACAATGAGGTCTTTCATATACGATGAGCCCTGATTATTCAGAGCTTTGTATGTGAGGAGAAGGATTTCAGATTAAATTGTGGATTCATTAGGAAACCAGTAAAGAGACGCTAATATGAGAGAAATATGATCTCTGTATGAAGTATGATCTGTTAGTACAGAGTTTTGGATAAACTTGAGTATTTGCTGGGAACATTTAGAACAAATTGATAATAATAAATTACAGTAGTCCAAATTACAATAATCCAGCCTAGACCTAATAAATGCATGAACTATTTTTTTTTTTTTTTTTATCACTCTAAGACGGGATGTTTGTAATTTAAGAGATATTGCAAGCAGTCCTGCTTTCTTTCACATGTATTTAATGTCCACACTATCCAACATATCCTGGTCAAAACTGCCTCCAAGAGCTCTCACACTTTTGCTGGAGGCCAGTGTAATGCCATCAAGGGTATATGTCTGGTTAGACACCAGGCAAGATCCATTATTTTTATATAATAACTTTGTTTTGTCTTTAAAAGATTCTCAGTGTTTAGCTAATTGATTTGTGTCACCTGGCTTCACTGAGAAATGAAGCTGGGTATCATCTGTAAACCAATGGAAATGAACGCAGTGTTACTTGATATTGTTATTGCCTAAGGAAACCATGTACTGTATAATATAAAAAGTATTGGTGCCAGCACAGAACCCTGTGGCACTCCATGACTAAATGCCAGATGTGAAGACTTTCCATCTTCCACTACATCAATTTTACTGATCCCGCAGCTAATATTAAAAAGTCCATACAATAGGTTTGTAGATGAGTAACTGTCTGGTCTGCACCGACTAAATCCAGGTTTGAGCTGTATTTATTGGCCAAAATGTAATGAATTCTCTCTGAAAACGTCTTGCAGTGAATATGCCTGACACACTCAGAAAATACACAGCAGTGTGTGACTCTAAAACTGTGTAGGGCAATTTTTGCCCGAGTTTGTGTTATGGTCTTGGGTCAGTGACCCAGGGTTTTGGAATTTGTATTACTATTATTATGATTACTATTGATCTTGGGTTTATTTATGGTTATGACTTCTAGTGTTATGGTTTCTGTTTTGTACTTCCAGCACTCGAGTTTTTTTCTGTTCTGTAAATTCTAGTTCTTAGGTTTAGCTCCGGTTTATTTTGAAGGTCTTGTTGCCGCATTTCTACGTGTTTTGTTTACACTTCCCTGTTGTGTCATTATGGGTAATTGTGTCAGCTGTTTTCCCATGTGTGTTCACTTTCCCAATTACCCTCCAGTGTACTTAGGTCTCGTGTCTCTTACTGTTAGCTGTCTGGTTGTCTGCTTATGTTCTCTCCCATAGTCACAGCCAAAGTAAAGGTCATAGTTTGACATCTCAGTTTGAGTCAAGTCACTGTTCAGTTTTGTTCCTGTAATCAATCAGCAGCTAAATTAACGGTCCGCTATTGGTTCGCATCTCAGCTCAGTTTCCCTCTGTGTCTGCGGTTGGATCCACACCTCTCTCTCTCTCTCCGCACGATTTGCCTCCACAAATCGTGACAGTTTGGACCCGCATTTATCCCTTCAGGTTTGAACTGTGAAGCTACCAGACTTTGATAGATTAAAGTGCTTACAAATATTAAATAATATATAAGATAAATATGTACATGACTTAATGCATTAATACATCCTGACATTCTAAAGCAGAGTAAATGTGCAAAATCAATACAGTAACACAAGAGATGCACATCAATATCCATCAGCGAATGTGTGAGTATCTATAATGACCAGTCTTTCAATAGAGAGCAGTGCGTGGATGTGGGAACCAACATCTGCTGTTAGACATACTAGATCATCACCTAGTGATATGAATGATGCACCACTGTATAAGTTAAAACAAGCTACTAACCAGCTTAAAGATCTTGAAGAAGTCCAGATTAGCATACAGGACATCCTCTATCCTCTGGAGCCTTTGCTGGCTCAGGGCACACATAGCATTGCGGACCCCATGCAGTCCCATGCGAGTGGGGAAGAACAGGAAACGCTCCAAGAGGGCCTGACTACATGCTATGTCTTTCAGCTGCAGGTCTGGGACTCCAAATGCAAACTGCAAAACAGCATCAAAATATTTGTATTCATATTCAGTAAGTTACTATAATGTATATAATGTCTTTTTAGACAAGTGCAATTGCCACAATCCAGGCAAAGCATGGTTTTAATTTTGATTCTCCGCAAAAATTCATCATTAACCTCTGCAAAAATCTTTCTAAAAAGATGTACCTGTTCAAGTCGTATTTGTGCATTGACAAGTTGATAAACTAAAGACTCCGAGAGCCCAGCATCTCTTAACAGGAAGGCTGTGAGAACTTCATCATCCTTCAAAATATCATCCACCTTCAGCCCGCGACCTAAACAGAAAATCATGAACAGAGATAGCGAAAGGTCAAAACCAGCAAAAAAATAACTTTGACCCACTGCGCTGAGGAAATGATTCACAGCAGAACAGATTGACAGAGATTTTCAGGGAAAACGCAGTGAGGAAGGGTGTTTATGCACATTTCCCTGCCAAAACTAAAGCTAATTTCTTAGGAAG